>NW_020799105.1:8811018-8845729 GCF_003259725.1 Athene cunicularia
GCCGCCGCGGGGCTCCTCCGCCAAGGCCTCCGTGAGAGCGGGCGGCAGCGGCCCTGCCTGGAACAGACAGTGACACCCGCAGTTTGAATCCAGCCCTCCCTTTTAACTGTTTGTTGTTGTTGTTTTGGTTTTTGGGTTTTTTGGGGTTTGTTGGGTTTTTTTTTGTAATTCTTTTCAGTTTCAGGACCCACCTGTGCTCTGCAGCCTTCCAAAATATGTGAAGGAGCTCACGGTGAGTCCCTGGCTCACCATTTGAATGGTAACACCCTACTGAAATCCCGTATCTAAAGCAATTACATTCTGTACACTCCAATACTTGTATTGTAAAGACACCTGAAAAATAATCACCCGAATCACTGCTTCATTAGGTCTCTGTATTCTCCGTGAAGTACCTAAATTCACACCCTAGATGCTCTATGAATTAACCTTCCGAACTTCTCAAGGGATAAAGCTGGGTTTCTCCTTTCCCCTCTGGAATTGTTGAACACCCTCAAACGTTCCCCGGTGGAAAACCGCAAACCCAGCCAAGCTGGACCTAAAGTGCAGTATGCACCTGGCAACTGTGCCATCACAAATTTACCCCCCTGTTTCTAAGCACCCACGGGCTGCTGTGCTAAGTAAGCCTTGCTGGGCATTGCCTTTGCAGTCAAGCCTTCTGCAACACAAGAAGGAGAATTTCTTTTCACCTCCAATATGTGGGAGTGATTTTGTTGCTTCCTGCCCCTCTGTGTAAAGGCTGTGGGCTGGGAATCGTCTAAACCGGAGGAGTGGCTGTTGGCACCCATTTCGTGATCCAGGGAGAAAGACCTGGCATCTGGAGTGATAATGGATAGGAAAGATTTTGTTGCCAGTCCCCCTGAGGCTGCTGTTACCTTCAGAATGACAGGTGTGGATGACCAATATATGCTTAATGCTTTCGATCCCTTTGTCTTTCTTCTGGGGAGTTCAGAACAGTGTATCAAACCCATTCCCCAACTGAAACACTGAATCTTCTGTGAGATTTAGGAAGTTGACCCTTGCTCTGTAAACTCTGTGTGTGCCCCTGTTCTCCCATTTCTTTCTAATTTGTTGGTAGGACTTGTACTGGCAACCTATTACAGAAGCATCAATCAAATCAGCTCCTAAAATGGCTTGTTAGACTGCTGTGTTGATGCATACATTTTTAAGAGATTTGGAGGGAGAAAGTTTAGAAGCAAGCAGTGCCACTGAAATTGTCTGTGGCCGATTTTGTTAATTCTGGAGTAAGCAGGAGCAGAGTAGCAAATACACATGAACATTCAGAGTACAGTTTTTGGAACTATGCAGCAAATGCCACAAGCTTTTAAAATATGTTTAGATATCTTTAATCACAGAATCTCCCTGCTTGGTGCCGAAGGAAGGTCAGGTCTACAAGGCCATTCAAGATAGCTCAGTAGATCATGCAAAAGTTAAGACTTCCATTTATGGGCTGTTGTGTGTAGGTATTTAAGAAGCTACAGGGTAGCAGCAAATAACTTTGGCCTCTGGGAGACATAATTTTGTACACAGTGTTATTAATTGTTCTCACTGCAGATCCTAGCAATGTTGCATAAAAGCAAAGTAGAACAAGTCCCTAAGTCCTTGCCCCAAAGTGCTCTACTATTAAATAAAAGAGAACAAATTACAACAGAGCTTTACAACAGAACACCAGAACAATACTCGTCTCAGAACCCCAGCAGTCTGTTGGCAATTTTTTTGTAGTCATTGTATCTAAGGGCAATGAAGATAAATAGGTTGCACTTCTTTAGAAGTTCTTAATGGAGCTTCAGCCAAATACATGGATGAAAGCACTTTGCTGCTCTTTTGAAAATGTAACTAGTGGAAAATAGACACTGGCATCATTAACAGGTTAAAAATAGGAGTCAACCTTTAGATGCTGAATGAGAAGCTCATATAAGCTATGAAACTCCTTTAAAAAAAAGAGACAAATCCCTTATGCTGTCTTAGACTATGGAGAGAATGATTGTGGGAGAGAGGTGAGTGAAATAACAGTCTAGGAAAGTAATTTTTAGCCATCTTTCTCAACAGAGATGAATGGAGAAGAACTGAATTTGTGAAAACCAGACAAATGTGTTAGAAACTGAGATATGAGTGGGTGAGAGTTTCATAAAAATGTTTTAGCTGTGTAGGTATCTCAGGTCATGGATCAGGAAAAATATGTAAGTAAAATACTAAAAATAGTAGTGCCATGATCAGCACTAATACCAACTCAAGTATGTGGTGTCATGCAGACAAATGGGTAAGGGTTTATGACATGGGACTCAGGTGATCTGAGTCTGTGGACCAGTTCCTTGAATGAGACTCTCTGTGATCATCTCTTTGTCAGCTCTAACCACAATTATTTGTTCTTCAGATTGGCTGTTGCCCTGGGCATTTTCTATACCAGTTTAGAACCATTTTGGAAAGCATTAGAGGTTAAAGTGTTAACACAGGTAGAAATACAGACTTGGCACTCAAATAGTTCTAGGCTATAAACTCCAGGGCAAAGACTATTACGTTTCATAACCATAACAACGTTTTTTATGGCTAAGGTTTCAATGAATACATGTTAGGCCAGTGCTCAGATTTTTCTGAAAAAATAAAACTCTGAAAAACATCATATGGGAGCTAATTATTTGGTTCCTCCTGTTGATCTCATTGCACTTCCCTAATCACCAAATACACCTTTTATTTAGTTAGGTTCAATGTAACTGAATCGTGCTCTAAACCCATTATTCTAAAGCACAGGATCAGTACATTGAGAGAGTTGTAAAGAAATGCACTAAGACCTTCCACAGTTATCACTATAACTATGAAGATGTATTTTTCATATATTTAAACTGAAGGACATTTTTTATCTTCTCTTTCTGGTATTTCCTGTACTGCTTTTATGTAATCAGTACCAGCTGTATTGTTAATACAGCTCCCAGCAATGTAGATTTCCAGCTCAAGTAATTGACAGCTTTCTCCACTGACCTCATCCTCTATTGAGGCATCCTCTCTAAAACACTTTCCACAGACACACTCTTACTGTTTGCATACTCATGTCTGGTTACTGTATTTCAGATTACATTTGGGTCTCTGTCCATCCATTGTTCTGGAGTTTCTGGAAATTAATGTGGTGATGTTGCTAAAGTATTATGAAATGTTTTCCTGATCACTCTGTCATCTACAGTGAGAGCATGATTTTTGCAGAGCATCTTTTTTATTTAATGTTCATGCTTGTTTGTCACTAACTGTCCTTCCATCAGTACCTAAATACTGCTCTTGTTTTACAATCTTAACAAAATCTCAGGGATCTATACAGCTCACTAAGGTTTTGGTGAGATGCCTGCTGACTTTAGCCAGCTTGTGGTCTCCTCTGTTCATTTTTTGTTCACTACTCTCTTAATTCTCTCAGGAGTACGGTTACTCCTTTAAGGACATACTCTGCTGAGCAAGGTCTTCCCTGCAAATGAATTTTCCATGAAAAAGCTAATAATGCAGTCCCTTCAAACTCTCTATTTGTGGGTGGTGTCAGCACTGCCCTTGCTGTGACCACACTGCCCTAACATACTCTCAGATAAAACTCTTAAAAATAGATGAGGGAGCCCAAATAATTCCTCTGCCTGATCATTCAGCAAAGATTTTCCACAAATGATCTTTCATCTGTACTGGTGCAACTGCTTCCCTAAACTTGTCTGTGGCAGTACCTTTTCCTTTAAGGCCTTTGGCTTATATATTGTATCTGTTTCACATCTCTCCATCTGATCATGTTTGTTTTCAAATCTGGGTGCAGTCTTTAGAAGTTGTGTGTCATTAAAACCAGCTAGTACCAATCACTGTTAACTGCTGCCTCATTTTGCAGTGAGGCATGCTGTGTTGCCTCTGGATCTATTGCCCCAATAAACATCACATCTGTGACCTCAGCTCATTCTCTTCTATGGACCTCTGTGTTTCTCTCTTGGGAAGCACGTTTTTTGCAGAGGGATTTTCTTTACCTTTTGAACACACTTTACCATGTGCTGGCAATTTTGCTTTTAATGGGATGATTCGTGCTCTACTACTTGCACCCCTTTCCCAGTTTTCTTCCCTCTTGGCTCAGTGTGCAGTTTGTAGCAAACTTTGCACTTCCTTCTCTCTTCTAAAGCAACATATCCTCTGATCAAATGAATTCAGGAGCTACTGTTTAGTGTAATCATCCACCTGGCCTTTCTATCAGGTATCATCCAAACCCCACTTCAGATGATTAAAAGACCCTTTCTGATGCAAGTGACTTTGGATTGGACCTTTTAGTATTTAACCCGATAAGGATAGATTGTACCTTGCAGAGTAGTTGATGACATCATGTTTTCAATGTTTTGTCTACGTAGAGGAAAAATAAGTTCTATTTCAAAAGACCTCTGTTGATCTTACAGTCACAAAATCAAACTGTATCCTACATCTCACAAAAAGGCAAAACAAAACAGAAAAGACTCCATATCCTTTTGTGAACTGACCTGTGAAAGCTATAGCATGCATATCTATCGTTGCTTTTCATGTAACAGAATGCACTTTGATCCATGGGCTCTAAGCTGTCTTGGCACAACTGAAGCAGGACTTTGTTGTGAAATTTATGCTTGTGATAACAGATTACTTTACACAGCAGAACGAACATCTTGCCTTACAACCTATGCAGTGCTGCTTAAAGATAGCAGGAGCGCATTATGGCATTATCTAGGGACTACTACTTTCACTCTTACAAACTTCCAGTGAAGTAAGTGGGATTACACACTTGAGTAACGTAAGCAGAATTCATTCTCAGATGTTTTCAACAGATCTGTGTGTAGACTTCACAAAAGACTGACTATTGTAACATTTTTTCAATAAACATCCATCATTGACTTTACATATTTCACTGCTGGATTTTCTGCTTAATTTTAAAATTTTCTGTTTACTATTTTAACATTTTTAGTCTACCCAAAAAGTAAACAAAGGAAGAGGTGAAGGTGTTTCACAGACACAACTGCTTCAGGCAACTGTCAAATGTAAAATTCAGTGGAAAGCTTCAGCATGTCTCTAGTTTAACTCGGTTAAGGAATGCTGCAAAAACAGGTGTTGTCTGACACAAGCAATAATTATCTTTCACCTTGATGGATGTTAGTTTAATCTGTTTTTTACATGGTAGCTAGGTCTCAGCTGGGTTAATGCCAGAAAGCAGATGAGATGTTTTGCGTACTTTATGTATGACAATACCCCAGACGGTTTTATCTCCCCTTTTTTATTTATTATATGGAACAGTTTTAATAGTCTCGGTGGTTTATCCATTATATTTTAACTCTAGATTCATTTTATGTTACACTATCAATGTATTTTAAAAGAGCACACAGTTAAACTGTTGGCCGTTGAGTACTGGAAGAAAAGAGATTAATGAATGGAATATGCTTCTAAAATATGGATGGTTAACTATGCAATGTTCACAAAGCAAAATGGCTTAAGTACAAGATTAGAGGAACAAACTTAAAAAAAAGCAACAAACAAACAAAAACCTCTTGTCATTCCTTTGCATATATTTAAACTAGAGGAAAAAACCCTGTAAATTCTATTTTCCATCCAAAACGCTTTATTACTTTCTAATATCCAGTGATTACATAACATCCTTCATCATATTAAGCCATTCCAAACTAGACTACACCTTTCCTATGCTCTCAGGGAGACTTTCTAGTGCTGTGGGCATGGGAATGGTCTATAAACCATGCTAGCATTGAACTTGGTACCATTTCAGGGATTCTCTTTGCATAAACAGTGTTTTAACGGTTTCTTCAAGGTGTTAGGCAATAAATACAGCAAGTTAAACAAAAGGCACGCAGGGCCTCCTGGTCTGGCAATGTTTTCTACAAAGGTTAAATTAATAGATGTGTGGTACACCACCCCTGATGTCAGATTCTTGATGGTATTTTTTTCTTGTTCACATGCATGATGTTATTTCACACTAGCACTCATACTAGTCACAGTTGGCTGGTGACTGATACCAAAATGTATACAAGTACATGCTACTTTCCACCAGATTTTGTTGTCCAATCAAGTGCCCTTTTTTTCTCAGGAGCTCCTAATGGATACATTTTCTGAACACCTTTGTGAATCAGCTACCTTCAGGAATGAGGTCAACATTCAGTGGTGGGCCACTACTTCTCTAATTTACATTCCACCTCTTAATAGCTCTCACATGACACTGAATTTCAGCATGACAGTAGCATTACGTGCTGAAAATGGCAGGTTAATGGTAGCAGCACTGGTTGCCTCTAAACATACACATTACTTGTGTACACATCAACTGTAGAGAACAGCCATGGTTTAAATACTCTCCTTGTAATATAGACTGGTTTTGTGGCATGTGAAGACTGTGAAGCTTGTTTAACTGGCATTAAAAATTTACATCTAGTCCTCAGCTTCCTAATTCTTTCTCTTAAGGAAACTTGAGCTGAAAGTTTTAAAAACTTTGGCATAAATATGCTTCTCTCCATAGTGTGCATGCCCTAAGATTCTCACTCATTTCACCACAAGACAACTACCATTACTCTGGTGTTATGGTATTACGCTATCACAATATGAAAGCACTGGTCCAAAGGACAGCACAGAGTAGGACCAGAAGACATAACTACCTGAAAACCTGTGTTGAAAGCAGACTGTGGTCTGCAGAGCTTACAGATACACAGGGGAAAATTGTTCCAAAGTAATATTCCTGAAAAAGATTATTATAAATTATTTCTTAGCCCCCATGAAAGCAAAGTACTGAAGGAACATGTAGAACTCTATAAAGTTACCAGTAAATTTGAATGCTCTAGGCTGGTGGTAAATTTTGTAACTCTGCAGTTGTCTTCAGAAAAAACAAAAGTCAAGTAATGCAGATGAAAATATCACAAAGTGCAAAAAACATTACAAGAAAGACTTAAATAGAAAGGCAGAAGCCTATCCATTCATCATAGAACAGAAAAAATGGAAAAATAACAGAGCAACCTTCAAAGTCGAGGAATTTTGATTTCAGTTGAGTACCTTCATGCAAAAAATATGGAAGTATCATTGAGTTATTTAAAAATCCTATCCCATGTATGTTTTCACTCCTTACTATTAAAGTGTGTAATACTTCTCCAATATACTCATGCTTCTCCAGCAGGAAATAATACCAGGATTATGTTTTCATTTCTAGAGGACAGTTCAAAACAAAATAAAACAAAAATGCCTGCATTTGAGGTCAGCATTTTATGTATTGGTTATACAAACATAGTTTGAGTTGTACATCCATTTTTTCATCTTTCAGGTTCCCCATTTCAGCATGACCCTCAAAGCACAAACCTTGCTCAGAGTACAATGCTTGGCAGATGATTTTACACTCTATGGAAAAGAAACAAAAGATAAAAAGAGATGACCATGTGTGCTTAGGTATTTAATAAAAATACTTACGGACTTCTTTTAATTAAAAATAAAGTGTAAGTCTTACAGCAGGTGCCAGAAATTTCTGTGAAATACATTCATATGAAAGATTGGCCAGCTTTCAATATGGAATCTGGTTCTATTTTGTCAAAGTTTTTAAGATGGCATTATGATTTATTTAGCAGCAGCTGGAGATATCATTACTAACATGTGTGCCCCTCCCAGGGTAAGTGTCGGAAACACTCAGCAGGCACCTCAGATACAGTATTAATGTTTTGGAATGTTGATACAATAGACAAAGTCCATACATGCAAAGCAAGAGAAGAAAAAACTGCATAGATAGAAAATACAACAAAGCAAAAGGACTCAGATTTGTACAATTCATAATTTAATCCAAAACCTCAGGAATTTCAGACTATGTAGAATCCTATGTCTTTAAAGAGTTTTCCTTTAAAATATTGAGATAGAAACCATATATAAAGCACAGTAAACATACTAAAACTCCAGTAGTTAGCACTCAAGTTGAGGAGTTGAAAATCTGTGTTGAAACATGTCACTCACCAGAAGACTGGGGCAGTTTAAAACTGAAGCATGCTGAACCATATGCGAAATGGGAATAATAATACTTACTTTCCTAATTAAGAAAAATGCAACGAAAATGCATTAGGACTGCAGTACTTGGGTATTAGATTCATAGTGACCACGGAGAGGACAGACCAATTTTAAAATATATCTTAGATGGTGCTGTTCAGGGAGCTTTTTAGAAGTTTGGGAGTGAAAATTGCAAAAGAATGATTGAGCTCTGTATATTCATGGCACAGAAGCATAGCCACACTCACATCTTCTCCAGGTACAGATGGCAAATGTGGAGGAGTTGCAAACCTCTCAAGAACCTGTAAAAATATTTAACTTTAGACAATTATCAAAAAAATTATTCAAACCCTGGAAAAATGCCAGTCTGCATCAGAATGACATGAATAAAAGAGTTAACAGAATCAGTGAACTCTGGGTAAAATCTTAAAAAGAATAAGGAATAACTCAAGAGGACTAATACAAGGAAATGTGGCACCATTTCTTAAATGTTTTTAAGTAAAAGTTAAAGTCCCAAAGAAGGAGAAAAACCAAATACCATTCAGAGATTTACTTTAGGGAGCCCATGGAATATATGGTAGAAATACAAAGTCAGTAAAGTTCATGAAGAGTAGAAGACCAATGTGAGACAGATAACCTTTCTCTTTTTTTTTTTTTTTTTCATATAAAACCACAAAGAACTAGAACATATTGTCAAGCTGATGCTACTGTGCACCACTTTAAAGAAAGACTCAGTTAATCCTTTATTCAAAATCAGCAAATTTAGAATTGAGGGGGAAAGGGGGAGAGAAAACATTATTTCTAACATTACTCTAAACAACACAAGGACTGTCAAAAATAAACAATAATATTTATGAAAAAAGTCAAAAGTTGAATTGCAAAAAGAAATTATTTCTTTCCCTCTCCTACTTCCTCAAAAAGGTCAAAAAAAATTGGAGACCTGGAGATTTCTGTAAGGAAATAGGGATAAGAAACACCTTCCCAGTGCAGAAACAATACCAAGAGAAGCAATGTAGACAATCCTGATTGCTACTGCATGCTTGGGTGCACGTGCCTTGTGGAAGGTTGATTACTGTCCCTGGTCATATCTTAACATAACTTGACTGTTGAATAGTAGCTGCTGAATGAGTACTGAAAACTGTAGAGGCAACTACTGCTAAACTTTGAGAAATTCCAGATAAGGAGTACATTTCCTCCTCCAGCACACCTGGACTGATATGAATGTACTATCAAGGGTACTTTAGGCTTATCTGGGATAATGAAGCTCTAAAGAAATTACACAAGGCTGACCAGCTCAAACTTTTTTGGAGGGGAAGGATGACCATGAGTTGTTTTCTTCTTTTTCTCTTTCTTTTAGACTTACTGATTAGCAGCAATTTTTCTCCTTTTGACTTGTGAATGAACTGTTCATTGCTGGAAATGGATTAGAAGCAGATTTTTCTGCTTTGCTGCTCAGAAGATCACATTCAACACACCACCGCCTTTATGTAGTCTTCAATAACATCATGTCACTAGCATGGCTAAAATTAAGAGAGTATAGAACAATTAAAGATAAACATTAATCTGCTTAGATTTGGTAGGCTTCAGAAAATATAACACAGCTTACCACCCCCCACCATTCTACCCTCCCAAAACTATGTACTGGAATATGTAAAAAATTAATTGGAAGAAATTTTGACAGCAGGCAGATGTTATCTTCAGTTTTGTGAACTGATTGGATCCACGACCTTGGAATTGTATCCTTGTTTTAGGAAGACAGTCTCTCCCTTCCTGTGTAGTCAGTCTACAATTTAGATTTGAATTAGATTTTTGATGTGATATCGCTGTTGAAAGCTATTACCTTCTTTTGTTTCCCACCATTTAAAGAGATGTATGATAGTGAAAAAAACTTTTTTAATTACATAACCTTGTCCTATCATGGTTTCAAAACAATAGTCTTTAAAATATAGCTGTAATGTAATTATTTCTAGCATTTGTTCCTTATTACAGATCTCATTATGCATTATATATCACTTTGACACTGAAGAATATGACCTATATTTTTTACTTTTAATAAATAGATTTTAGTACTTCATACTTCTTTGCCTAAAGAGCACATATTTACCAGAAACAAATACTTTGCACATGTAATAATATTTATCTATGTAGTTAACATCACTGGCATTTTATTACTGAACAAAGCATTAAATATGAAAAGAGAAATATTTTTCACTTATAGGCAAAACCCCAAGTGGAAATATACTTTCTGTCGTTTTAAAGAAGGAGCTGCAGGATTACAAAAGGAACACAAATGTGTGAACTTTTTTCTTCCCTTGTCTTGCAGCTGATCTACTTAGATGGGTCATTTTGACATCCCTATGAAAGCAATGAAACTCCTGCATCAAGGAAATTGCCTATGATTAAGGGATAATGTGAAAGGATGTTTAAACTTTTTTTCTAGCCCACCTAACACATGTTAATGACCATCAAAAGTTTTTACCCTTTCTTGCTAAATGCAAGACAAGACCTTCTATCGTCTTCTAAAAAAATTACCTTGTCCATTGTTCCTTATGTATTTGACTCGAAACACAAATGCATACACAAACACTAGAACAGAATATATAGTCTATCTTTTCGTGCCACATGAATTTACTAACTAGTCAGAAATTATTTAGCTAGCAGTTATTGGATTTTATTGAAAGAACAATATATATGCAAGATCAAATTACATACCTACTAAACATATGAAATATGTACACAGCAGAGACAAAAACTGTTACAGCTGTATATCTGTTGAAAGAAATAATACTGGCATTTAATAACAAACTATTAAATAATTTAATAATTTATTTTGACTACAAAATATTAATATGAAATTAATGGAGTGTGCTAGTTTACTAGGGAGGCTACAAAAAGGTATACTTAATTTTTTCCATGTTTTGCACATATCCTCACTGTTATTGACAGCTCCACTAATTTTTAATTCACTCTATTGAATTCACTCCATTATGGAACAAGTTTATATAGGTTCACTTATTGTGTGATTACTGAACATGGTATGTATACATAAGAGTTTAAATTATGCTAAATTTATGCCTGTGATTTAATTTCATATACCTATCACAGATCCATTGCTTTAAATGCTTTAAGTGACTTACAGCAAAAAATACCTTGTAAGATTTGAAGAGATGAGAAAAGAGGACAGTAGCTCAGACTGAACTTCTGGGAATCGCTGTAAAACTATTTCCCTAACAAATTTTGATAGTAAATGCTTGCGTTCTAAAACATGGTGATGACTGATTTTGGGTGATGTCTCAGGAGGCACATTCAGCAACATGTTACAGGAAAACACCAATCTTCCTTTATCAAATGCCAAAGAAGAAAGCTGAGGCTTTGGTCACTCTGGAAATGGATTATGTAGGTAATCCATTAAAGGTTTATGGAAAAGGAGAACTATTCCTGCACCACAGGGATACAGATATTAAAGGTTAGTAGTAAACAATATGCTCTTATACTAATATTTATTTTCTCAAGTAAGTCAGATGTTTAGCAGTGCTATTACAGCATTGGCATACTTCATGATTTCTTCTTTCTTCTTTTTGGAGAGAACATCCAGATTAAACAAAACAGCCCCAAAAGTCCTCAGTTGCATTTTTTATCTGTTTACATTCAGATTGGCTATGTTATTAATTGTACTGCCTTCTGGAGTAACTGAAGCTGGGTAAGGCAGGTGTAAAACCTAATGAGTGCTGTTTCATACACTAGGTTTCAAATGTCCCTGAGTTTTAGAAGTAGGACATTTTAAAGAGAATCACTCATTCAACTCCATACTGAAGGCATAAAACTAATATTTTGAAAACCTCTAATTCAAAGACCTGTTATCTTTGCTTGACCTTATTTCCTGTCATTGGCAAGAAGTGAGTTGCTTTTATTCACCCTAATAGCCATATAGTATAACCCTTGCTGTGAACAACTGCTATTTATGCATCCCTTTGTAGAATGCTCCAATCTTGGGAAGTCATATGTCTGCCTCAGAAGGGTCATTTACAAACAGCCTCTTGTTTGACCTAAGGGATACATCACATCGCCTCGCCCTGTACTTTTTACCTTGTATACTGTACTTCCTCCCTCTCATGTTAACATGGCACAGGTGGTTCCTGTGGTTCAAAACCAGGTGTCTAAGTCTGAAGTCATCTGCAAAATTGTTTACCTTCTTATAATTTTTAGCTGGATTTTAGAAGTTATAAAAATGCAGTTATTTTTCTTTGAGGAGGAAAAACCTATTTATCATGGCTTCTTTCCATTTTGTAAAGAAAAGATTTTGGTGCCTTACCAGACATATTTGTCATCTGACCAAATATGAGACCAAATCACATACATACTCCCTTTTCCAGAGAATTATTAATGATGTCATTGGTCTAAAAAAATATATAGAAAAAAACAAGTACTAGGAGTCTGTATCTGAAGAATTATAAACCTTTTTTACTATTAAAAGAATGGCTAATATACAAATTACAGAAGGTATTTTAGAAGAGGGTCCAAGCATGAAAACCTTTTGAAGCCTCTCTACTTTTCAATCATATTTTTTTCGATAATATAGAGATAGCTTTGTATAAGATGTCTGCTTAAGACTGTCCATAGCAAAAAAATATTTCTCTTTTTCTTTCTCAATTCTGTTGTGCTTCACAGAGATCTAGATCTCAAAAGAACATAAAATCATAAAATGATACAGAAATGTAGGTATTAGTGTATACATGAAGGCGTTAGTATACACATCATCTCTATGTAATTAGGAGACTACTCATATTTTTTGAAGCATGTTTTTCTATTAAGCTAGAATAATCAACAGTAATCAACTATTAAGCTAGAATAATCAACTTCTATTAATCAGCTATGTCAAGTTCCTATTACAAAGATTTGATCAGTCAATAAATAAAGATGAGGCACAACTGTAGTCACAAGAATTTTTTCATCAGCTTTGAAAGATTTTCATTAATTTGATTCTGAGTGGAGAAACCAACAGACAAAAAAAGCAAGTCAGACAAGCATTTAAAAGAAAAATTATCCTGCTACTGCATTCTATCCCCTCTATTATGGGAGGAATTAGCTATTGAATATTGCACTGATGTACCACAAAGCTGCATCTGTTAACAATACCATCATCCATATTTGAAATGCACACAATTTTAATTTTTCCTGACAAGTTAAGGATTGTTTCATAAGAAATTGTGCAGAACTAACATATGAAGCTCAGCTCTACCAGTGAGAATTCATAATAAATATATCAGAGTGGGTGAGACATTTTATGATGGTTTGTTTTGAGAAAAAAAAAAAAAATCTGGGCACAGAAAAAGCCTGCATCAGAGCACTTGATGCTATGCTTTGTAAGTAGTTGCTAGTTAAGATAGAGAGGGTAGGAGTTGAGAGAGTTGTGAGGTGGATGAGAATTTTGCTAGGTGGGAGGTGCTGAAAGAAGGAATATTTGGTCAGAGGTGGTTAGAGGAGAAATTACTACTGTAATCTCAATGATTATCTCGTTTCATAAGACAACAAAAAGGTGGTGGTGTCCAAAAGAGAATGATCAGAACAGCACACAAGAAACACATGCTCTTCAAGACTACAGTAGCAAAAGTGGATGAAAAGTAATACATAAAGTACAAGTATATATTTAGCAACTATTAATGAGAATTTAAATTAGATTAAGGGTCTCATCAGCTAGAAACAACAGAAGGAAAAGAAAAAACCAAAAAAAACCAAAAAAACCCCACAACCCAGGAGATATTAACTGATTATGGAAAGACTGAGTCACCAACATGACATGGCTGTGAAAAGCCAAAAGTGATCTTGGAACATATGAGGCAAAGCATTTCCACTGGAAATAGTCAACTATTCATAACACTGGAGAAGGTGTTGTTCAAGCCTCATCTGGAATACTGTTCACATTAGCCCACATTTTAAATTAGTCTTTGTTCAAAACTGAATGACTGAAAAGAAGACTTGCTGCACTGACAGGATTCTGGAGAAGAGAAAGAAAAAGCTCATGTGATGCAATAGAGTGAAGTCTTCTAGGATAGTTCTCTATAAATAAAAGAATAAACAAATACTCAAAATGGGAAAAATCTTTAATTTAAAAACTGAACTAGTGCAAGAATAAATAGGTATAATATAGCTTTGAGCAATTTTTTTCTGGATTTCAAAGAAGGTTTTAACTATTAGAAAAGTGGCATTCAATAAGAGTTTTCCATTAAGAATGGTGGAAGCAAAAAGATATCTGTTTTTAAGACTGATTTTGATACATTTTGAGAATGGGTTTTCTGACAAGATAGTTACCTGTAACAGCAGTATCAAAGAAGGTCCTGTCTAGTCCAGTGCTATGATAACATATATTGCTTATGATAAAAAATACTAGCTCTGATATGAAAATTACCACATTGCTGCCAAAACAGTTATCTGTAAAATAACACCTGCAAGGTATTGACATATTAATATAGTTTCTCTTAAAATTAAAATCTAGAAATAACAGTTCTTTCTCTCCCCACTTCCTCCCACCACTTGCATCAGCAGATACTAAACTTGGCAAGAACCACTTCACCAAGCAATAGGCACGGTAGGAATACATTATACAAACTGTTGACCTGGTTATATTGAAAGTTCAGTATATCATTACTTCCAAAAGAAAACATACCTTAGGATGTGGTGAAGTGAAGAAAGATCTTTTTACAGTCAGTGTGAATATTTTAGTTTCTAGGTTTTGTGGCACATGATGATATTATGCTAGGGAGTCGTTAGTCTGTAGTGTATGACTTACTGCCCAGTCCTGCTGTTTTAACTCAGACCTATCACAACTCCTTTTCAGACAAGGCAATTCTTTTACATTAATTGTGCATTTGAGTAAGGAATGCAAAATTGGATCCCCATTTACTACACTGAAATAACATGAACAAACCAAATAGGGTATGAGAGAACACGGAATTTATATTTTTCATTGATTCAGTCCATAACACAGCTGTTTTCCAGATTTAACTCTCATTTTCTGAATTCTCCTACTACTTGATAAATCACTCAGAAAGGTTTGGGTCTATGAATATCTTTTATTCAATTCCTCTTTCCAAGTAGAGATAATAGTGGACAATGTTCACATTCAGGCACAGAAATATTGATAGCCCATTAGGAAATCTGAGCATTTCTGCAGTAAGCCAGTGTTGCTGCTGCTTGCCTCACTCCTGTCAGTTTTAACTACTATTCCCAGGACCACAACGAGCAAGTATGCTCCCCGGTGCATTAGTCTATACTGTCGTCATAGGAAACAATTGAACTAAATCACAGAGAGTAAGACTTGAGCCTTTGGAACTAGGGTCCCTAGGAGGTTAGCTTTCATCTTTGAAGCATTGTCCTCTCCAAAATCAAACTCACTCATTGTTAGAAAGGTTGGGTGTTTGTTATCCAGTGCTAAGGTCATAGATGGCAATGTAAAAAGCAGATAGATTTGAACACATCAACTCCACGCTCATCTAGCCATGTCACCACCATAATAGCCAAAATGACAATACTAAACTCATCTTCAGCCTAATCAAGCTTTCTTCAAAAGACATACAACTTCACAGAAGGTATAGTCAAGCCCTTCACTTTCAGACAAGCACCCCAACACCTGTGTTAGAATCCTGCTTCCTGGTCAGACCAGTGAATACTTACAGTCTTGCTCTGGCATAATTGTTCCAGGCAAAATCAAATTTCTCCTCCAGAGTTGAGCTCTACATCATGCTGCTGGAGGCTCTGTGGTTAGGAATGCGTTCCCAGCCAAGGTACAACTTATGATTCCTAAATCTTGGATGGCAACTTTCATTAGTAGGCAATTAGATGAAAAGGAGACAGCACTGCGATTTTCCCTCTTTCATGTGATATCCTGAGCATACCTTGTAGCAAAACAATGCATCTAGGGCCCTCAACACCTGTAGATTATTGAGCATAAAGATGAGGCAGAAAATAGTCTTGTAGACTCCTAGTCCATACTTCAGATTCCTAGATACAATGACAAAATTTTAAATACCAACAAAATAAACAAAGATAGGGTCTTTATATGGCTCCTGAGTAAAGACTGCATTGCTAGAGAAATCCTGCCAAACCTTTTGGCTAGATACAGAATAGTTTTTCAAATTCAAGTTTAGTCTTGCTATCAACTCAAATGGGGTTCTCTCACATGTTACACCTTCCTTTTGCACATAACACTGCATGGTCCCTGTGTTAGACAATGCCATCTTGCCATATCATTATCAATTAAGTTGGTTTGACTGTTTTAGCAATTTCACATCATCAATTTATAATAAAATATGTAACAGGGTTTGTTTGGTTTTGTTGTTTTGAAAGACTTGGGTATAATTCAGCAAAAAGGTAAAAATAATGCAGCAGCCTACAAATACTGACAAGACCCCAGTTAGGATTCACTTTTCAATGTGCTCATAAAATTAATCAGAAATTCAATTTTTCTTCCATATTCTTCTATATACCAACATACATCTTTTTTTTTCTTTTTGGTAATTCAGCCAGTACCTGAATATATCAGCATCTAGAGTTCTTAACTTTTCTGTTTTCAAATTTTTTGATATAAGCAGCTGAGGAGGGTAACATGATTTTCAGTTGTAGCACATCAAGTGGTGTGAACACTGTAGCTGTTACTGCCTTCACCTGAATGTTACCTATTTCTGGAGGATTCAGAAATTAAACAACTGGGTAGCAGTTTTTCTCAGTAGAACTAGTCAAGCTTTTGAACTCATTATGATCTCCAGAAGTTGCTCCTGAAAGTACACTGAGTGTGAAAGCCCTCCAGAAATTAATTTCCCTATGTTTGACATGACATAGTTACCTCCTTAGCTTCAACTTGTTCTGCAAATGCCTTCTGCATGGTGGAAACACTGGACAAGGACAAACTAACATGCAGAAGCTGGTCAGGAGAAAGATGCAACATCATCTGTGTTCCTCAGCCTGCAATTATCACACAGCCAATGTGTTTGGATGGATGATCTTGGCTTCTTGTCAAAACTGTCAGCCTGGGGAATAGGATGTGAGGTAAAGGGTCTGATGATCAACAATGCTTCCTATTAATTTAGCACTGTTAAGTTATCAGGATGCTGAGCAGGTACCATAGTCATATAAAACTAGAGGAGGTGTTTCATACCTAATATTCCCCAAAGAAAAAAGCCTGTCCTAAATGAAAAGTAATCCTTAACCAACCTCTCACATACTTACAGGTGCAGGTAGAACACACCATTTGCTTAATATCAACATGAAATTCTTCTATCAAGTGCTCAGTCACCCATAATCCTGAACATATCAGTCTATGTCATAGCTGGCACATACCAACCAGAATGTTCATCTGAAAAAAATATATGTCACAAATTACTCATGACACGCTGACACTTTCCTTACTTCATTTGCACTTTCAATGTAAAACAATTAGCCAGCTAAACTATTAATAATAAATGTTTCTGTGTATATTACTGGTTGCACAGAAGTTGTGAGAAAACATTCAGCTTTTTGTCTGAAAAACCTGACCCACTGATCACTTTCTGCTACCATAAAATGCTTCTGTTCTGAAATTAGCAGCTAAAGTCAGAGCCTGTGCCTCCACAGTTAGCCAGCAGAGCAGAGCCTCCCTCCATGGGGTGGAAAAAAAGGGATACGTAATACTTCTTACACAGCTACCCTTATAATAAGCTGATAGTCTGTGTAAGCCTAGGCACCTTCCCTTCAGTGAATCCCATCTATTACTCTTCTCAATTTAATGGACAGCTGACATTGCTACCAGAATTTTATGTTCAAATTAAAATAAAATATGTGTAAATAGAATTCTGTCTTGTTTGGGTTTTTTTGTTGTTGTGGGTTTTGGTTGGTTTTTTTTTGGGTTTGTTGTTTTTTTTTTTTGTGAAGATGCATGTAAATGACTAAAGAAACAAAAGTTTCACCTTCCCCAGAACAAGTCAGTGACTCCATTTCTCTGCCTGATTAGATGAAAAACTACTCATATCCAAGATGAATGCTAGTGTCATTGCTCAGTGCGCTTCTGGAAGATGCTCAAAGTGACAAGCACAGCAAAAGAACCTACGGAGAACATGACAGATGAAAATCTAGCTCAGAAGATAGACAGGGCTCTGGACTTGAGCAGCTAACGTGAAAGAACTATTGGTACAGGTTTGCGTACAACAGCATTGTGGGCACGGGCTTGGCCTGTATGCACCAGCACAACAGGCAATCTCTTCCTCCTAGTGCCAGGACATTCTGATAATAACTTTGAACAGAGAAGGGTTAATGGTCAGGGACATCTGAACAATGTTTAACAATTGTTTCTGTCACATTACTGCATTGTACACAAATGATAATAATGCCCACCATCCAGTTAGGTGTCTTCATAGCTTTCATGCTTTCAAAGGAAAAAATCACTTTCAGCAGGGGCAGAGAGAGATGAAGAGACATACTCGAGGTGACAAGTAAGGCATCAGCAATCCCAGGAAGGGAACTCAAGCCCCAGCTGAGCAGTCTGGGACCTACTCAGAATACGTGGAAACCTCTTTTCTCTGCAGTAAATGGTGAAAAGGGTGCACGCATTTGTCAATAGATAGTGCTGCACTCCATGTCAAAGTGGTGCTATAATTGGCATCCAGCAGCCTCTGCATAAGGCCACATGGTTAGAAGAAATTGCTAAATTATTTGACTTGTAAACCCAGTTTGAAATGCTAACTGAAGAGTATTTGTCTGAGTGATAAACTCTTTAAGGAGAAACCTTTGATCTCCAGTCAAGTAAAGACCCTTAAAAGTCCTGAAGTCTGGAGTAGCCAGCCCTAAAGACCTTTGTTTGCAGCCATCACTGGAAGAGGGGGAGGGAAAAAGCATTTTGCACAGTGATTGCCCAGAAAGTTGGCTTTGCTTGTAAAGCTGGAAGGTGAAAGGCCGTGCAGCTCCCTTCCCTCCCCCCAACAAGAAAAGGTTATCCAGCTTTATGGTATAAGGCAGTCCTTAACTTTAAACTAATGATTTCAGCTTAGCAAAGAAGATTGTGATCTGCAGAAAAGGTTTATAGACAGTGGATTTTCCTGTTATTGAAAAAACATTTTTAAGATCAAATGTGAAGTGGCTTGTGGTATCCCTTAAGTACAGCATGTTGCCACACATTTTTGGTTTCTAGCGCAGAAATGAGAAAGATTTCAATCTGCATGATAGTTCTGGTAGAAACACTTACACATTTTTGTCACTGAGTTCAGATCAACACGGCCAAAGCTCGCACTTGTGCTGTCATTCTTCAGCATCACTCAAACTAAAAGCAGCAAGCGTTGGACTGCCACTACAGTCATCTCAGCACAGTAAGAGGACAGTTGAACCATACGTGAACTCTCTTCTGCCACAGCACAGGCAACCTCTAGGGGAGACAAGCAGGGTTACTAACGTTTTCTGGCTCCTGCATTTATTCATGGATAATATTCTTAATGTCCTAAATCCTTGTGACAAAAGGAACTAGAGTTAAAAAATATCTACCAGAAATTGGTAAGGCCTGAGTGTCACTCCTCCTACTTCCTCCTGTGTCCTTTCACCACCACCATCCCCTGGACAAAAGTTCACAGCTGACTAGCAATGTCTGTGAATGGCAGATCTTTTACTGCTAGGTTTAGCCTCCGCTGAGCTCCCAAATGGGATGGTGTTGCTTGATGGGGTCATCTGTTTACTTAAAACAGGACTGGGATCAAAAGTTCATTTTCATAGACCATTAAAGGACAATGATATATTAACAACTTCAGCCACTGCTGAGTTGGGGCTGGATGTGACTCATAGGTGAATGACACCATATGCCAGCCACACTGTTTCTTACAAGATTTATTTCAAATACCTTCCCTATACCTCTCAGGGAATATGGAAACAGCCATCTTCCATAGCAGTCTAGAAGGTGTACCTGTAGGCAATCATCTGACACATTATCTTCCCCTTAGAGGTCACTAGTGATTCATTACAACCTATTTACAGACATCACACCAGCCAGTTGGATTTGTTTCAGTGAATCAGTAACACTCAATTTCTGACCAGAAAAATCTTACTCATCTTCCACTTTTTTGGTCACAAGGAAAACGCTGAGAGAATTACTGTTTGTGGAGCACTGAATATTAAAATCAGCATTTGTGATCCAGACAGAGGGTGAAGGAGAGAGAGAGAAAAAAAAATGGAAAGGGTGAAAATTTAAGTAATTTCAAACTCTTCAGATAGCAGAACTGAAAATGTGAGCACATTGCTTCCAACAGGCAGACCCCTGAAAAGTGGAAGAAATATGACAGTGAACGATTTTTGGTATAAAATCCTGAGTTATTTAGGTTTTTAACTTATTTGACAGTGTTTTTTGCCAATTAACCATAAAAGCTCCAGTCCAATTGAGAGTTAAGGCAAATTTCTACAGAAGCACAAAGGAAGACAATCAGATAGGGACACTCAGAGCATGCAGCTGACACATCTGATGAAGGCCCAGCATCTGCCTGTGAAAAATTAATTTTCTCCTGGAAAAATGTGATTTTTTTTTTCATGGCATGTTCAAACACTCAAGAAAAATTAAGGGCCCAGGTCATCAAATCCCACCCTCCTCCACACATCCACCCAGTGCACAGCTAACTCTGAGGAGACAGAGTGCCCTGTCTGCAGCTTCAGCTGTCAGTCCTTCCCACACTGGACAGGTCCTGCCCAGCTCTCCAATCCCCTTTCCAAAGCCAAAGCCTTCAGAACCTTAACGACACATCATAAGACCTTTTCTCAACTCGAAGCTGTTTCTCGCTCTGTAGTATGGTGTGTTCTGCTACCCATCAAATCCATTAGAATATGCCAAGGAATGGTGTAGAGCGGTGCCAGACCCTTCTTCAACTGGAGGAAAAACAGAAAACTGGGAAGGGACAGATGGGAAAACCCTTGTGCTCTGGGCAGCACCAGCACAGTTTAAGGGACTTGTGCTACAGTCTGTAGATCACACAAGTGTCTGGTGGCACCCATTAACTGCTTTCAGCATAACAATGGCTCTTTCTCATCTCTGCCCATCCTCCCTGTCCCAGTTAAATGAGCTATTTCCCAGACAAATAAAGACTGGAGGGGCTGCCTTCACTAGAGGTAGGAGACTGGGAAAGGGAATTCAGATGTGTTCCTATAGACAGAGTTGGGGAAAGGGGCCACCATGAGCACTGCTATGGGAAATGAGGGGAAAGGGAAAGCCTGCCAGTAGGAAAGCCTGGTACAGGGAGCATGAGGGGACATGAAATCACATTTACCCTCTGTCCAGGATCTGCAGGAGGGAAAGGAAGCCACAGTGCAGGGGCAGATATTAGGGATCAGGGACATGCAGGAGTTCAGAGGACGTTGGGAAAGGAGGAAGCTGACAGGGAGGCGGCCCTGGTGCCAGTGCCAGCTCAGTCTGCAGCAGCTGCTAACTGCGTGAGTGTTCAATAAAACCAGCAAGCAAAGGGCTGGGTTTCTGCTTTCCTCACTCAGTGTTTTCTTAGCAAACCTATGTCCTCTCAGTCATAAGAAGCTGAGCAGGTGGGAAGACAGCTACACTGACCTTGTCCCAGGCTGGTGGCCTGACCCTGCTCCTGCCCCTTTTCTGCTTTGGCTGCAAGGACAGTGCATCTGATCCAAAAGCTTCTTCTGAAATCCTTGTGCTTCCTCCAGCCTTTGCAAAAAACAAGCAAACAAGGAGCAGCAGCCAGGTGGGGGACACACACTGTGCTTTAGAGGTGACAGGTCAAAATTCCACAGCATACCTGTTTCTTTGCCTAATGCAGGTAATATAAAGATAAATAAAGTCAGAAATAGCATGGCCAGCAGGGACAGGGAAGGGATCTGACCCCTGTACTCGGCACTGGTGAGGCCGCACCTCGATTCCTGTGTTCAGTTTGGGACCCTCACTACAAAAAGGACATTGAATGACTCAAGCGTGTCCAGAGAAGGGCAACGGAGCTGGTGCAGGGTCTGGAGCACAGGTCGTACGAGGAGCGGCTGAGGGAACTGGGGGTGTTTAGTCTGGAGAGGAGGAGGCTGAGGGGAGACTTTATCACCCTCTACAGCTACCTGAAGGGAGGTTGCAGAGAGCTGGGGATGAGTCTCTTTAACCAAGTAACAAGCAATAGGACAAGAGGAAATGGCCTCAAGTTGCACCAGGGAAGGTCTAGACTGGACATTAGGAAGCATTTCTTTACAGAACGGGTTGTTGGGCGTTGGAATGGGCTGCCCAGGGAGGTGGTGGAGTCCCCATCCCTGGAGGGGTTTAAGAGTAGGATCAACAGCGCTTAAAGATATGGTGTAGTTGAGAACTGTCAGGGTTCGGTTAATGGTTGGACTGGATGATCTTCAAGGTCTTTTCTGACCTAGACGATTCTGTGATAAAAAGTATTTTACATATTTCTAGCTGAATTTATATAACTAGATGTATAACTATATACATTTGTACAGCATGGGTAAATAATTCTATGTCTAACCTGGTTGCAGACTTCATGCTGTCAGATAAAGCAAGCAGTCAGTTTTAAAGAATTAAGGAATACAAGTTTGGTTTGTAATATCATTATTGTATATTTGCTACTTCTGCTGAAAACAACTGTTCCAAAACCACAGCCAGCCACAGTGATATAGCAGAGCACAGAAGTAGGGCTTTGGGAAGTATGATGTTTAGTGTATGAAGGAAGAATAGCAAGAAAGTCTTAATTTGTTAAAAAACTTTGAGCTGAATCTTTCTCTACAGCAATGTTAATTATAAGAAAACAATTACCAAAGTAATTCAAAGAAAACCACTTTAAATCTGCATCACTGTAAGCTAGCTCACATGTGATAGCTGTAAAAAGCTTTGGGACCATCATCACTGGTTTATATAAACAGCTGTAACTCAACAGTGACCTCCAAAGCATCTTTGTCAAGGCAGCCACTCTGGAGATTGAACTTGCTATTTTCTCCTGTAAGAGTTTTGTTTACAACCCTGCTCTCTTCTTCCTGGGGGCAAGAAACAAACCGCTCTGTAAACTGTGAGGTTGCACCTTTCTTGAAACAAGGCTGCTGTCTCTGTGAAACTTTGAGTGGCAGGGCAGGAGGAGAGAAACCCCTTCAGTACTGCACAGCCACTTGCTTGGCTGGCTGAGCTGCATCAGGGGTGAGTCCTGAGAAGGAGACTCATCTTAGAGCTCATTTTTAGCACAGAGGGTTGGTTGTGAAGCAGCTGTCAGTGAGAACACTGCAGCAATGGCACCTCTTTTGCCACGTGGAGGACAGGGCTAGGACACATGGTGGCAGTCTGGCATGTTCAGAGAAGGTCTCTGGTTTAGTACAGTGAGGTCTGCCTGGTTTTGTAGATGATGGGATGTGATGTTGCATCCTGCCCAAATCTTTCACACCAATCCTTTCCCTCTGTGTACCTTTCCTAAACTCACCACTGGCCCACATTCAGAGTCAAACTATGGAGTGGGAACTTTTGGCATGAAAGATAGCCTGACACTAAAAGTGTGGCCTCATGGGCCACTGCAATGAAAATCCTGTTTTAGCAGAAACTGTTCGTTGCCATCAATATACAGGAACTAGAAAATAAATGCACTGCTGTATTGTCACAACCTGGAGAGGGCAGAGAGCCTTGGGGAAGACAGTGAAAGCATATGTGGGAACATTTTGATCATAGACCTTCTCAAATGTAATTCTTTGCTGAAAGGATGAAGCTGATCAGCTCTGCAATCGGAACATTACTGGCAGGCACTGACTCAGCCTTTCTCGGATATGTCCTTTCCAATCCAACCTGCTCCTTAACTCCCTATTATACACGAACTGATGCTTCTGTACACAGAACAAGCTTGCTTGTACATGAATCTCTGCTCACCCTTTCCACAGGCTGCCAGGAAGTTATCTGAGGGCATACTCAGAGGAAGAACCTTTGCAGGAGAACCTTTGCAGGAGAGGGTTTGCAGCACAGTTTCCCCCTTTTCTCTTCCAAGTGCACTCTTTTCAATATGCCCCTTCTTAACATTGTTGTGACTTTCTTTTCCCCTTCGTGCTGTTATACTGGTGCTGAATTTTGATGAGACAAAATCAGGTGCAGCCTGCGGTATTCATTTATTTAGAAGCAAATGCAACACTTTGGTAAATAGTTTGGAGTTACAGAGAAGAATGCTAGGTCAGCTGCTTCTCTCAATCCAGAATGAGTTCTTATATTTTTATGTGGTCAATTAAAGGAAATACTTGCCTTGAATCCACAAGTGTGTTTTTTCTTTTAGATATTCCAGACACTTACATTAATGTTAGCTCTTTATATAGTTCATACAGTAGCCACAGAAAAAAAAAAAAAAAAAAAAAAAGTTAAGAAATTAACTGTAGCTTTCCTCTTTTTATGTTTGCAATTTCAATTAACTGTTCTAAATAACTGACAACATGGAATATAAAACATTCCTGCAACAATGTAGGTCTAACAGCAATTACGTTGATTTACTCTGGACCATGTTAAGTTCAGGGAGTAGGATAAAGAGACAAGAGTTTAAAACTTCTTTCACACTGATGTAATAAATTCAGTACATTGCTTTAAAGTTAGGGCAAAATAGCTGGTAACTGAAAGTCAAAAAAACCCTTGTTTTGTTTTCCACTGTGATAGAAAACAATAGATTATGGGAAAGTTCTTCAGAAGGTGATCAGAGGAAAAGTTCACCAGCATCTATCATGGACTGTGTCTCTGTGGCCTGCTGGGATAGGAGGGAGGGACATAAAGGTGTCAGCAGTTGAACTGATACAGTAAATCACAGTAGGGCTAGTAAAGCCCAATGGCAGCCTAGTGTAAATGCCTTCAGACTTCTATTTCTTCTCTGAGGTTGTACTCGGGACACGTCCCCTCTTTGTGACCTTATCTCTGGGGCAGTGGGTTGTGCACTGGTCTCTCTTTAGTTTACAAGGACTAATCCATTTGCAGGTTAATAAAAGGTGAAAAGAACAATCACTAAGGAGCCACCTAAATAAACAAGTAGTACCTTTTCCTCATCAGCATGCTTGGCCTGTCTCCTCCCTTTTCCCTTCTAAATACTTTGATAATTAAGTACATCTGTAAACTGTTAATTAAAAAAAAGTACAAACAGTATGCAAACCAGGGGAATGATAAGACAATTTCATAAAAAGCGGATGGTTCCACTTTGCAGGCATGTAGCTCCTCTCTGTAAAATGTACTTTTCTATGTACGTCCCTGTGGTTCAAATTTGCAATTTTTTCTAGAAATACTGACAATTAATGCATTTCAGTGACCAGCATGCTCTCAGTCCCAGTTAGAGGAAAGGTCCCCTCAGAAATGTCACAAATCTGAGCCATTTCATTTCATACAATGAGCGAAAAGGTCATGACATGCCGTTACTTCAAGCAATCTGTTGATAAGATTAATGAACTCTTTAACTGCCAGATTTATAATGCATGCACTAGCTTGCTGCAGTGCTGTAGGCAACATCATTAACATCAATAATGTATACTTAATATAACGACACCAAAGAGCAAGAAAAGTCAGGACAAGAAGGATGACACTAGGGTGAAAATCACCTGTGTGTTACACAGCCCCGGCTATGGTGGGGTGCTGGATGGGTGGGGCTGTTTGCCTCACTGGTGATTCCCCTTTGTTCTCACCCTATCTCCTTCCATTCTTGTCAAAGTTAAGGACAATTCACAGAAGAGGAGGCTATGGCCAGGTCAGGGATCCGTTTCCGATTACGCTGTGGTCCTAAGGGGAGCTTCAGAGAGAAGCAAGGTGTTTTATGAGGTGTATGATGTAGACTTGTAAGAGGAAAAAAACCTAACCCTATTCATGCAGGCTGGCACTACCATAACTAGCAGAGCACTATCCAGTCTCGTCCTTCCTTTCCCATAGGATACAGACAGGTTAATTAATTCAGAGTTGTCTAGATATAAAATAAAGGCTGTTAGGTAAAGCATACCACAGTCCCTTGCTTCAATTAAATCAGCAA
Source organism: Athene cunicularia (assembly GCF_003259725.1). Classification (NCBI taxonomy): domain Eukaryota; kingdom Metazoa; phylum Chordata; class Aves; order Strigiformes; family Strigidae; genus Athene; species Athene cunicularia. Next base: position 8,836,950 of record NW_020799105.1, read on the forward strand.
GCCAAGAAAACCAAGACCCACCATCATTCCACTGCAAATTCAGATTTAATCTTGAAAATTATTTGTTCTGCTGACATTTTACAAAGAAAAGCAGTATATTTCTGAGATACAGGTATACTAAATTAAGGCTGATCCTATACATCTAAAGCATAAACCCCCTCAAACTAAATTGGTGCTCTTCCCTCAAAGTATTGATTCCTAGAAGAAGCTATTTCATTTAAAGCACAATAAATAAAGATTACCTAACAAAATCTTGGGTAGATGTGTGCCTGTGCACATCTCCTCCTTAAACCGTCTCAGCTGTACTTAGACCACTTCTCAGGTCTCCATCTTAACACTGATCTTTTTAGATTCCAATCACCTCAGAAAGTTACTGAGCTGCCTCCTATCTCTGGAGAGATCCTGTGAGGGGCCCTAAGCTCTGGAATTTATTCCCCCCTTTGGTCAAAAACAGCTTCCAACAATCTTTGACCTTCTGGGTAAGCCATGAGGCCCAAATCCAAGGATTTATTTTGGGAGAGTCATAAGAAAGGTTGGCATTTGTGGGTGTGGTAGGAAAGCACGTTGTCAATAGCTGATTTAGTCCTTGGTTCATAATTTTCTCTTGCTGTGGCAGTTATCCTGTATGGCAGTGTAAACTTAACCAATGGAGACTTAGGCCTTCCTAAATGGTCATAAATTGGGAAAAAAAATAATGCATTGAAATCAACCGGTGTGTGAATGATTGCTTGTTTGTGAACAAAATGACCTGGCAAACAAGTATGTCATAAGTCAGTTTTTGCTAAAATGATCCTTCTAGCCTTGCAAATCACACAAGTTCTTCATGTGTCTCTGGAGCACTAACAGCATACACAAACATACACAAACAAGAGTTGTCCGGACTGCTGATAAAGGAACAAATAACACTTTAATTAACTGAGAATACTTAGTAAGTTGCCTTGCCTATGTTGCAACTGAATGGCGAGCTGTAAACACCTATTAAAGCAGCACTATTATGTCCTACTACCAAAATTCTCCTCTGTCACATTTTAAATAATTTAATCTGAGATTCTTTAAAAGCTGTCTCTGCTGTTTTTACTCTTTGGATATAAACAGATTTATTAAGTATTTTATTTCTAACCCACCCACGAAGTTACATTCATTTACATAACTTAATGAAGGCTGCATTATTCATTGAACTTCTCATAAAACATTTTTCATAAGACATTATTAAACAAGTGAAGCAAGCCAGTCTAGTAATGAGTCTTCTCTAAACTTGCTGCCAGTTATGTTTCCTTTCTCCTAATCTATCACTCTAATGGTTGCAACTAATAAACTTTTAGAATCTTTGCTGCTAATCTGTATATGTTTTGCATTCATGCTGGATGTATAACTTGACAGAGAATTTACAATACAAACCACCTGGCAAACAAAGCTATCGGGATTAACAAATGCTATCCAAACCTACCCATTCTTCTTTGTTATAATAGAGAAGACAACTACATGGAACATAGTAACTTTAAGCCATAAAGTAACCAATTTGGGGCTGAAACATACCCTATTGAGCAGCGTGTCCCAAAGGTAAGATTTGTGACTGCCTTTTATAATTTCAAAAACATTGCCTAAAGTCAATGGATTGAAGTTTGGTTTATGTGAATGTTCAGCAGAAACACAGCCTTGTATAGGATCCTGTTAGACTGTTGTAGGAAAGATGGTATGTAATACTATAATTTTAAGTTAAAGAAATTCTGCAATGGGCTGCTTGCACCCGGGCTACTTAATCTATATTTGGGACTAAGTCAAAAGTAGCTGGATTTTCAGGGAGTGTAAGCAGTGCAGGTCCCTTTGAGACAGATAGCAAATTTTGAGAATTTATACCTCATAAAAATCAAAAAAAAAAAAAAAAAAAAAAAAGAGAGAGAGAGATATGAATCTAGGAGTCTAATTTTATGCACATTATTTTTAAAAGTCTGCCCTGGACACCTCTGCTGATGTGTAGAATTAACAAAACACCGCAGTGTTCCGTTCTGAGAGATGGCTAGATGCAGATTTGTAAAAACAGGTTTAAAAACTTCCTATAGCTCTTAGGACTAAGTACCACTTGAAAGTCAAGGATGTAATATTTTACATACTATTAAGTATTTTTCTTGGAACCTCTCCAAAGGTTATTCTAAATCACTGACCAGAATAAAATAAGAAAACATACGATGGATTGAAATGGGGTAGAAGGGACAATCTTTTTGTCAGCATCTCATCTTTCAAGGTCCAGGAAAAGGCTCCTATAGTAAAGGTAAAAAATAAAACAAAATGTCAGAAAACTAAGTGCAAAACCTTAAGCGTACAAGGCTCCAAATTATACTGTCCCTTCAATAGGTGCTTTTAGGAACCTAAAGAAAAAAATTCTTTCCCAGCTCAACTTCTGAAAGCAACATGAAAGTAACATGTTCTCATTTCACTAGAGCAAAATAAAGAAAACTGATCAATTTTTAATCAATTAGTTTGGTTTTTTTTTATTTCCAGTAGGTCTTCATCATTCATTTACACATTTTTCTTATTCATATAGCTATTACAAAAGTTCACTATTACCTGTTCTGACCTTATCTGGAAATACTGTTACCTTTCAATCAGGAATTGATTATTCAAGTAGCATTCCTCAATGTCAGTTTACACCAGTGTCATTCTTTACTGTCATTTTTATTCAAGAATGGATATAACTGTGTGTCATTAAGAACCACACATCGCATAGATACTTCAGAAATTCTAACCACTAGAGATGGCTGGCAGGAGCCAATATTCACATGGGTTTAGGAGAAGTATGGGTTCTAGTAACCCACCTTACCCTCAGAGAAGAGCCAGCATGCTACATACAAATCACAGCTTTTTATTCCAGGACCAAAGCATAGCACCCACTGAATTGCGTGCACTTTTTTGGAGAGAGACCCGCTCAAAGATTTTTCTTTTAAATGACAGGTTAGCTAAGAGGAGGAATATGAAATACCCCAAAAAGGCCCAATTACAAGAAGGGAGTGAGCATTGCTCACCAAATCTGGCCCTTTAATGTTTAAACCTTGGCACACCAGTCACAGTAACACATGGTAACACTTGCAAAAGGAAAGCTAGAGCTTGGCCCTGGGAACTACCTGTTAGCAGCAGAGCCGGCTGAAGTGGCTGCCTCCCCATCCTCTTCCTGCCTCCTCTACAACTGCTGCAGCACCCCAGCACAAGAAACATTCATGCAGGTTGCTGAAGTGAGCACCTGGTCTGACCTGAGAAACAATTAGGTTTTGGTAGATAATTTTTAGCAAGATCAGTTCCTGGATCCAGCATAACAAGAAGGGTAAGGGGCTGGGTGTGCAGGAGCTGGTCAAGCCCCAAATAAGCAACCACAGTCCTCGTGTGTGCCCACACCCACCACTGCTGAGCAGGCAAAGCTGCATAATCATACCAGAGCTCACCTGAAACTGGTCTGCAGCCAGCATCTAAACTGTCAAGATACAGCTGCATAGAGGAGATTAGCAGGGGTTGTAAAACCTGCTCAAGAAGTTGGGCAAATATTTTAGCAATTAACCCACACTGAGCCCCATATTACTGCAGCTATGCTGCTACCATTTCTTGGGACAGCTTGTTTAAAGCTAGCTCCAAGATGCCTAAATTACACAATAGTGACAGACCATTTAACTACAGGGATAAATCATACAGCAGCAGTGCCTAACATAGGTTATGTTGTCATGATTTACAACAGCTGAGGATGTGCCCCCAGATGTCCAGACAAAATGAAATTAAGTATATGATTTTTTTTTTCTCCAAACATAAAGGCCTTGCAAACTTGACTCAAAAATAAAAAAGGAAACAGAGAAATGCATGTATGACTTTAGACTTACACTGTGAAAGTGTTTACACTCCCCGGAGAGCACTTAGTTTCACATTCTTTATAAAAACAAAATCTAAAATAATATGAACACCTTGCAAAAAGTTCCCACATATAAAAGACTCCAGGTAAAAATAAAGAAAACATTTAAAGAATATCAGCATCTATTTGGATTTGCAGAATGTTGTAATATTAAGGAAGAAAATGTTAACAAGGAATACTAAGACAAGAGTCTTGCTGTTCTCCAGACTTCAGATCACCTCCAAATCAGGATCAGGGTTTGAAATTTTCTGCCATTATATTGGTAATAAAGGGGTCTTAAACTGAGCTTATTCATTAAATCCCTGAAAAAAAACATAATGGTACAAGAAGTTTGCATAGTAAAAATTATTGAAGCTTTTAAACATTGCAAAGACTCAGGCACAATCTGAAAAGAATATCTTTTGTATTTTAAGATTAAGAAAAACCTGACTATGAAGAAGTCTTGATAGTGACACTTACATGTAGGTTGTATCTAAGGTCTTACATCAAAAGATTATCTATTTAAAATGCAGTCTGGAAACACATCAAATGTATTATAGAAACACTCCTTAAAAAAAATCCCAAACCTCATAGATGCCATTAAACACCTGCAGTGATTTTGAGCAGCTTAACTCCAGCCTTAATTTTGACCTTAGGAGAATGCAATGAAAAAGTGACTCTTCTCCAGAAGCAAACAGAAAATTGAATTAGTCCATATATTGCTATAAGTGTTCGTGACACTGTATTACGTTGGCTTACTTTGTAGATGTTTATAGAGCCAGCCTATGTTGTTTGACTTTTGAGGGAAGACTAATAGGTGTGGTAATGGGGAGGGGGAATAGTAAGAGCACAAAAAAACCTTATGGTTAAGCCAAAACAGGGGTCATGCCTAGGGCATTTTATCTGCCCTGCTTACACACCCCCGGGGAATTGCATCTCAACAGTTGATTCCCTGTTAATCAATTCACATTAGTGCCTGCCTTTTAGTTTTCACTTTACTGAATTCCAGGAAAGAAGTTCTTAAACCAAATGCATGCTCTCTCTCTGACCTAGTCAGAGCTGTCGCATTTCAAGAAGAACTCAGCAGATTTTATTTGCTCTACCAGCTGATAAGAGACACCTTCATAAGTAAAGATTCATAGTCAGCAGACTCAACACAGAACAAGATCCAGTGGTCTGTTTACACAGGTCAGTAGTAATACAGGAAAGGACATTTATGGAATTATTTTTTCCAATCTATTTTCTGAAGCTACAGAGACTCACATTACACATTATTCTTCTGCTTCCCTTTAGTATTCATTGACAGTAAATAAGAAACTATGTGCTTGATAAGGAGACTTGCAGCACTTGCTATCATTCCGTACTTTTGTCAGTGAGGGTGTGTGTTTTTGCACTGTTCTTGCCACTTAAAGGCTAAAATTTAAAACAATTTCCTATTCACAAGTGAGAACCACTTTGGGGGTGGGAGATAGGAGAGTTAAGAACCTAGAAATAGCAAATAGCTCATTCACAAAAGCAGATCTGACTTTACATCCAAATCCTTAAGACCCATTGGCCAAACTATTCCCTAGCATACATGCAAATCTTTATACAGAGGATCATCAAAAATAAACTTTATTATCAAACTTAAAATTCAAACATTAAACATAAGATCTAGACACAAATAATACTGAAAACATTCTCAGACAATAACCATTTTAGGTAATTTGGATAAGTTGTTAGTTACCAGTTTCAAATGCCTTTAAGAATACTTCTTAATACATATACCATAATGAAATGTCTTCAAATGCTTAGCTGGCTAGCTTTCAGTAAGACTTTTAAATAGGGGAAAACTTATTTCTATAGAAATAACATTATCTAATTATGAATCAGAGACCCATAATTGTAGTGCTTGGGGAAAAAATATCATAGCCTTTTGAAATATTTAGAAGACATAAATAACTATTGTACATTTACAAGTTTAAATATTTAAAGGCCTTCATTACTATAAAAAGTTGCTATGTACACATTAGACACTATATAGAAATTCAGCCGGATGCAAGCACTGAACTCTCAGATTTGGCCGCTGAAACCTATGAACTTGGTAGGCAGATTGTCCACGGGGTACACTATGGGGCCCGTTTTCATTGTAGGAGGTCCATTCAGCAGCTGCCAGTCACAGCTCCTAGCCAGCTCCACTGTAAATATTTTTAGAAGGACTTTTGCAAACTCTTTGCCCACGCAGCTCCTCAGGCCTCCACCAAAAGGAATGAAACTGAACCTAGAGGAATCCTCTGGAGATGGAGACATGAAGCGATCCGGGTTAAATTCATCCTTATTGGTAAAGAGATCTGCCACATCATGGGTATCACAGATACTGTAAATAACATTCCAACCTTTAGGGATCTGGTAACCCTATCAAAAGAAGAGAAAGGAGACATGAAGCGCCTTGTGTTAAATAAGCTAAGTGTGAGCGCAGGACACATTGGTGCACCCCATCTCCCCTCCCGGCTTCCTAAGGCAGAGAGGCTACACCAACGCACTAGCACTTTGCAGGTGCTCCGAGGGTTTGAGCCAAAGCCCCACTTACATTTAGCTCAAGGGTCTTGAGTGCAATTCGAAATCCTCCAGGAACAGGCGGGCTCAGCCTGAGAGTCTCTTTGATGACACAGCCAGTGTACTTCAGCTGCTCCAAGACCTCCATGTCCAGCTGCTTCTCTTGGTTGGGACTGCACAGTAACCCCTAGAAAGGAAGATGCTGCCGTGACATGGAGCAGGCAGCCAGGGCTCCTGGCACTGCAAAGCAGGTGCACCTCAGCGAGTGCTGTTTTCCTGACACATCCTAAAAGTAGGGCACCACCTGAGTTGAGGGGAGCCCTGTCTGGGACACCTCTCCTGAAGGTACCTTCCCAGTGTCCCCTCCTGTGAAATCACTCTGGGTAAGACACACACCTTCACTTGCAGCTCTTTCCTCACTTTCTGCAGGACATCATGGTGGAGCCCTAGGAAGGCGATCAGTGATGTGGCAGCACTAGCAGTGGTTTCATGGCCCCCGAAGAGCAGCTCTGTGGCAGATTCCTTCAGCTCCTTATGCAGAGGACAAAGAAGGGATAAAACAGGGCTTGGACACTGCATCTCTACCAGGCCCATCCTACCACTATGTGCAACACTCCCAGACTGGAGTGTACCCTCAGGGGCCAGGATGGGCTGGGTGGTGCTTATGCTCCCTGTGGACATGGCTCCCCATCCAACAGCCTGGTTGCAGCCTCTGCACCCCAGTGCACAACACAAGCTGGTTTATTTCATGGGGAGAGGGATAACCTCCTGCTCTCTCCTTTTGGCCCCAAAAGATAAGTGAGCTGCTGACAGAGAAGCTGGGGAAAAGGGATGGATCTGACCCTGGGGAACCTCACCTGCATGTTGAGCTGCTCCCCATTGCCCTGTGTGTGCTCCATCAGCAGCTGCAATGCATCCTTGTAGCCACCCTCAGGCTCCTTGCAGGCCATCTTGGCGCGGATGTTCTCCTCAATCTTGGCATGGATGATGTTGCGTGCCCGCAAACCCTAGCCAGGCAGCAGGGAGAGCAACGTGGGACTTAGGCCGGGCTGCCATCCCTTCCTCCCACCCATTCCCCGCTGCCCTAGCAGCAGGAGCACCCCCCTCCTCCCGGCCCTCCAGGAGCCCTACCCGGTAGAGCCCGCTGAAGGGCACATCGATGGGGAGGGAGAAGAGGTTGCGGATCATCTCCTCGAAGGCCTCCACCAGCTGCTGCTCGCCGTCGGGGCTGGCCTGGCGGGGCTGGAAGCCCAACAGGATCCTCATGGCAATGCGAAACATGAGGCGCTTCACCTCGGGGTAGACCAGCAGGCAGGGCCCGGCGGTGCCCAGCCACTGCGCCAGGCAGGCGCTCACCTCCTCCTGGATGACGGGCACGTAGTGCTGCAGGGCGTCCCGGGAGAAGGCCCGCATGATCACCTGCCCGGGGGGACGAGGAGGAGGAGGAGGAAGGGGACACAGGCTCAGCCGCAGCGCCCGGGGCGGCCGCACCCGCTCCCCGCCCGCCGTCGGGGCCGTACCTTTTTGCGGTGCTTGTGCTGCCCGTTGTGGAGGTTGGAGAGGCAGCCCGAGCCCAGGATGGTGCGCACCGAGGCGGGCCACTGCACGGAGACGAGCCGGTGCTCGCCCAGCAGGATGTGCCGCACGTTCTCAGCGCCCATCACCCGCACCGTGGGCCGCCCGAAGAGGTGAGTCTTGTAGATGAAGCCGTATTTTCTGCGCTTCATCTGCAGGAATTTCCGCCTCTGGACAGGGAAGCGGGGGAGAAATAATAAACTAAATTTTAAAAAGGAGGAGAGGAAGGGGCAGGGAGAGCAGTTCTTTCCTACCTGGGCACGGGAGCCCGGCGAAGCTGTTGCTCATCCCCCTCCCCTGCAGCCAGAGGAGGAGCCGAGGCGCTTCTCCGCTCCCCGCGGCATCGCCTCGCCTTACCTGCAGCACCATCTGCAGCGTTTCCCCGAAAAAGGGGAGCCCCATGGTGCCCGGGGGCAACGGGAGCGGGCAGCTGGGGTCGCGGCCGCTTACGCAGTACAGGTCCCAGAGCTTGACAGCGGCCAGAAAGAGCAGCAGGGGCAGCAGGAAGGTGCACAGGGCGCTGGTGACCAGAGCGGAGAAGCCCATGGCTGGGAAGCGAGTCCAGCCCGGCCCCCCGGGAGCTCCGAGTGCGCGGGCCGGGCTCGCCGCAGGCCGCCTTTTATACCCTTCCCAGGTTGCTGCCCACCCTACCTTGGTCCGATAAATTAGTTCACTCAAAGTTCATCTTTAATTGCGGATTGCGGCCTGGCTCCTCCCCCCGAAATCTTTAACTGTTTGCTTTGCGCGACGCATCCTGCCCGCCGCAGACAGCCGCCGGGGCGGGAAAGGTGCTGCCGGGCGC
>NW_020799105.1:8845779-8850556 GCF_003259725.1 Athene cunicularia
AGGACAAGGGACCAAGGACCATAAGAGGGTCTCAAGTCCTTGGCTTGCTCTGAGGTGCTGACCTGAGGTGCACTGTGCCCTATGTGCTCATGCCCACAGACCCCTTGACTGTGGGCTGACATGAGTCTAGGCGGGATGAGATGCGACGGGATCAGATGTGATGGACTAACCAGAGCCAACACAGGCAATATATGGGGAGAGGTAGGAAAGGAGCCCCTTGCCGGGCGCTGACCTGCTTGTGACCTACAACACGGACCGTGACATCTGCGTGAACCCGGCCGGCAACTGCGCCAAGTTCACTGTCTATCAAAATAACGAGATACGGTGGCCTGAGCACCGATAATTGCCACAGGAAGGCTTTATTATCTCCCCAGCTGTGTATTCCCCAGCCATCGGCTCGAAAAGAATCAAATGGTAAAGAGTGAAAGGGATAATTAAAAACATCTTGGAAGAGGGTCAGAAAATTAACAGCCTAATATGAACAAACTTTGATTACAAGTAACAATTATTACACTTCGTTTGTAAATGCTTGTGTTTATCTGCAAACAAAATCAGTTTCAAGTCTTTTATCAGTTTTGTTTTTTTTTTTTTTAACTAGATTCATGTTACATTTTTCAGCGGGTGGCTACAGGGCTTGTTAGCGTTCAGGGTAATTTTTAAGTGCGCTGCTGGAGGAGCCCCGGCCCTACCGCACCCGGTGCTGGGTGCTGCAAGCCCAGCCCTGCCTGTGGTGGGAGCCTGCGTGGCCTGCGGGTCACAGCCACCAGGCCAGTAGCTCTTGCTAATTGAAGTTAGTCATTGCCACTTGCAGCCACCACCTGATTGCATCTCTGATAGCCAGAAAAATTCACCTTTCAGGACAAGGTCGGGAGGGGCAGAGGCTCTGGTTCACTACGGGGTCGACCTGCCAACAGCACTTAACTCAGCCCCGCGGTTCAACCTCTTCTAGATTTGACCTGTCACATTTGGAAGCCACATTTCTGCCCCAGGTAGCACTGTGCTCGCTGCGCAGCCCTGACAGCTTACGGCTGCACACGCCCTGCTGCAGTGCCCCGGCACGGACCTGCAAGGGGGACTGGCCAAGGCAAGGTCATTTGTAGCCTGGCATTGGAGCAGGATGATGACAAAAGATTCAGGGGATGGCGGAGCTCCCCTGAGCCTTGCCAAAGGGACTCTGTCCTCATGCCACATTTCTGCCCTCACAGGTGAGGCTGCTGCTGGTTCTTCACCCAGAGCACACCATGTCACCAGGCCCAGGAGGGACAAGGTCTGTCCCCTCATTTCCCCCACTGCTTCCACACAGGACATATGACAGTGGGGAACAGAGGTGAATCTGAAAGGAGCTTATAAACACATTGCAGTGGGGCAAGGATCTGGGCTCAGCTCTGTTCTGAGTGCAGAAGCAACAGGACTCCATTTTGCATGGCAGAGAAATACCCTGTGTTTCAGCAAGGCAGGTGGTACTCAAAAGCCACCTAAAAAGGTGCCCTCAGCAACCAGGCTTAGTTCCAGGTACCACCCCCTGGGTGGACCCACAGAGCTGCTGTCCTGGCACTCTCCCTGTCAGCTAAGCTGCGGGAGGTGACGTGGTCAGGCTGGCCTGTGTCACCTTGCAAATGCCCCCTCTGCAATGTGAACAGCATCATCAGGAACAGGGGACTTTCTACCACAAATCAGACATATTCAGAAATGTCCATTTTCCAAATATTTATTCCCCAAAGCCCCCCCTGCTGCTTCAGTCTGATCCCTCGGTCAGGCTGCAGCTGGGGAGTGCGTCCTGTGGGGAACTCAGAGGGGGGCTTCATGGCAGACCCCGAGCAGCAGCACAGTGCTCAGACACAACATACACAGCTACTACTACTGGGTGAATGAGACATGTCCTCTTTGTGCCAGCTCTAATAGGAAGTACAGGAATGAGATTAAATATTTACAATAAAAACCACTTTACACCCTATTATTCTAGCTACAACTGATGCCGTAGATTGAGCAGCCCTGGCTTGTGTTTTCCTGCAGACCCCCCGCCTAATCTTCCCTCTTCATTCATCTAAAAAGCTACAGTGTGCAAGATGTCTGTCCTGCCTCTCCTATAACACACCCTCAGGAGATAACCCTGGGACAGAAAAGCTCTGGGAGCCTTAGCTCTCAGGCTGAGAGTTTTGCTCCCCATCCCCTGTAGCTGGAGACCTGTGTGGGGCAGGGGCAGGCTGAGCCCCCAAGGGGGGTTGTCTCTGCCAGCAGTTTCAGCAGGTTTTGCCCCCAGGCTGGGGCTGAGGCTCACCCCCATGCTCAGGAGCAGGACTCTGCAGGACCCCCTCTATACCAGCTTGCACACCAGGAGGGGAAAAATAAAAAGACCTTTAGGGTTTTGCTCTGCAGTGACCCAGTGTCATACCCAGCCTGGGACAGAAGAGACCTGCTCCCAGCAGCAATGGCGGGACACCGATGCCAGGGCTGAGGGGTACAGCATACCCCTGACTCAGGCCTTGCTGCCGTGGCTGGGCTGCAAGGGGTGGAAGTAGAGCTGCAGCCCATCGTCGATGGGGTGCACGATGGGCACGGTCTGCATGGCGGGATAGCCGGGGGTTGCCAGCTCCCAGCGGGCTGTGCTGACCAGCTCAATGGCCAGCAACTTGAGGATAGCTTGTGCCAGCTCCTTGCCAATACAGCTCCGTGCTCCACCACCAAATGGGATGTAATGGAAGCGGCCCACGGCCTCCGTCCGGGCAGCACTGAAGCGGTCTGGGTCGAAGCTGCTGGGGGGGCTCTGGTAGATGGCTGCTGTCTCATGTGTGTCACGGATGCTGTACATGACACTCCAGCCTTTGGGGATCTGGTAGCCCTGGGTGGGGAGAGAAGAGGGAAGGAGAGGAGCATTACGTATCTGTGCAGCCAGCTGTGCTAGTGGAGGGTGAGCAGAGGGTTCCTGGGGACAGCCCCACCACATTGCCCAACTGCTCTGCAGCTTCTTTTCTCGACCCACAGAGGTTGCTGGGTGCCACCTTCCCCTGAGCTACACTGCCCGGCACCACCACTGTGCCAGGCACTGAGCTTGCAGGCAGTGGCAGGCAGCAGCTCCCTAGCAGTCCGCTGGCATGCGGGGCACTTACATCCAGCTCGAAAGTCTGCAGTGCTGTCCTGTAGCCTCCGGAGACAGGGGGCAGCACCCGCAGCACCTCCTTAATCACACAGTCCAGGTAGTGTAGGCGGCTCAGCTTCTCCAGGCTGATGTCCGAGGGGCAGCAGCAGCTCTGCCCTTCCGGTGCCAGGAGCTGGGGGCCAGCACAGGGGAGGGTGGGCTCCAGCGGGGCACAGGGCTGGAGGGAACCTTCCTCTGTGGGGCCGCGGGGCTGCCTCTGGTCCTCACGAGCATCTTTGGCTATGGGGCAGAGAAGTGGCTTCTCGCTGTCCTTGCTCTGGGTGGTCAGGGTGTCCGGGCTGGGTCCTCCAGGACAGCACTTACACTGTTGGTACAGCTCGTGGGACATCAGCTCCTGCCTTATTTTTTCAATCACTGAGGGGTGCTTCAGTAGCAGGAGGATCAGAGAGGTGCTGGCACTAGCCGTGGTGAAAAAAGCAGCAAATATGAGCTCAATTGCTGACTCCTGGGAGAGGAAGGAAGGTGACAAGTTTGAATGCCATTTTAAACTGGTTGTGATTCAGATTGTGCCTGAGTCTTTGCAATGTTTAAAAGCTTCAATAATTTTTACTATGCAAACTTCTTGTACCATTATGTTTTTTTTCAGGGATTTAATGAATAAGCTCAGTTTAAGACCCCTTTATTACCAATATAATGGCAGAAAATTTCAAACCCTGATCCTGATTTGGAGGTGATCTGAAGTCTGGAGAACAGCAAGACTCTTGTCTTAGTATTCCTTGTTAACATTTTCTTCCTTAATATTACAACATTCTGCAAATCCAAATAGATGCTGATATTCTTTAAATGTTTTCTTTATTTTTACCTGGAGTCTTTTATATGTGGGAACTTTTTGCAAGGTGTTCATATTATTTTAGATTTTGTTTTTATAAAGAATGTGAAACTAAGTGCTCTCCGGGGAGTGTAAACACTTTCACAGTGTAAGTCTAAAGTCATACATGCATTTCTCTGTTTCCTTTTTTATTTTTGAGTCAAGTTTGCAAGGCCTTTATGTTTGGAGAAAAAAAAAATCATATACTTAATTTCATTTTGTCTGGACATCTGGGGGCACATCCTCAGCTGTTGTAAATCATGACAACATAACCTATGTTAGGCACTGCTGCTGTATGATTTATCCCTGTAGTTAAATGGTCTGTCACTATTGTGTAATTTAGGCATCTTGGAGCTAGCTTTAAACAAGCTGTCCCAAGAAATGGTAGCAGCATAGCTGCAGTAATATGGGGCTCAGTGTGGGTTAATTGCTAAAATATTTGCCCAACTTCTTGAGCAGGTTTTACAACCCCTGCTAATCTCCTCTATGCAGCTGTATCTTGACAGTTTAGATGCTGGCTGCAGACCAGTTTCAGGTGAGCTCTGGTATGATTATGCAGCTTTGCCTGCTCAGCAGTGGTGGGTGTGGGCACACACGAGGACTGTGGTTGCTTATTTGGGGCTTGACCAGCTCCTGCACACCCAGCCCCTTACCCTTCTTGTTATGCTGGATCCAGGAACTGATCTTGCTAAAAATTATCTACCAAAACCTAATTGTTTCTCAGGTCAGACCAGGTGCTCACTTCAGCAACCTGCATGAATGTTTCTTGTGCTGGGGTGCTGCAGCAGTTGTAGAGGAGGCAGGAAGAGGAT
>NW_020799105.1:8850606-8856679 GCF_003259725.1 Athene cunicularia
CCCCCAACCTGCACCCACCCTGGTTGGCAGGGACCAGAACAAGACACCCTTGTTCTTCCATTTCTGTACAAACTGGACATCCACTTGCCAAGTGACTGATGCAGAAACACAACTGAGATGAGAACACATCACCTCCAAGTCAGTCATCTGAGTTTTCCTCCCAAGATTTACAAATTTTAAAGAAGTATTTTAACATGCATTTTGGCATATTGAGTTAAGTTCATTTCAAGCATTATGCTTTTTTACCTTCATTTGCCAATTACTCTTTGTGCCCAGCTTTTACCTTTCTGCCCAGACAGGGGTTATGAAGCTGTATGTTTATAAATAAATCCTAGATGTGCTGGCAGCTAAAATGAGTTGCATTTGATCCATCTCCAGTTATAACTGACCATTTGCTTGTCTGGGAGGGGAGTCAAACCACAGAGTTGAAAGCAGAAAGACCTCCCTGCTATAGCAGGTCAGCCTGGGAAGTGCTGTAGCCGGCAGGGAGCTCTCTCGTAGGGATGTGCACACTAGCCAAAAGACTTGCTTGTTTTTCAAGCTTTACAGCCTGAAGCACAACAGTGTTCCTGATAGCTCCGTAGAAGATGTGTCCATAACAAATTAGGAGGTTAACCACCTCTGACAGACCACAGCACAGTCAAATGTGTAATACGTGCCTTGTCTCGGTTGGCTCATGGATCCTCACGCAGCCTCTCAATCCCTCCGGGACGTCTGCAGGGTCTGTATGGCACAGCACACGCCAGGTTGCTGTGGGCTCTTTGCAGCACCCTGTGATCAACTTTCGGAAATTGTAGCACTGGGCTGGGAGCGCTGAGGCCAGAGGTCAGACCCAAAACCCACGGGAGAAGCTCATGGGAGGAGACCAGGGAGCTGCCACCCTGGGAGGGGCTGGGACCTGGCTGGCACTACAGAGCACTAATTGCTCCAGTCCAGGGGCAATGCAGAACAAAACCCCCCAGGGAACAGAGCAGTTTCCTTTCACACAGCTACGTGTTTGGAATTTAAATGGTTCTGTCACAAATGTTTTCTGGAGAGGTGAAGTCAAAAACACAGGGAAGGACACTTGAAGCCTGAATGCACCTGGAGCCAAGTCTGGTAAGGTCAAGGGTAATGTAACAAGGATTACTCTTTGCTACCATCCCCAGTGTCATATATTGACTGGACTAGAGGCTTTTGCCAAAGTGCAGCGCTCAAGAGCATCTTTCAGCTGAAATAAAACCTCTGAAATAACAGATCCCTGTCGACCCCTATCACACCTCCTGCAGGCGTTAGCAGGAATTTTTACATTCACAAGGCAGCAGACCCAGATGAAAACTCTCAGTTCCACTACTTGCAATTAAAACCAAAGACATTTCAATACAATGCAAGGAATTTAGGGCAGTTTCTGCAATTTGAAATAACAGCCCTTATGACTCCCTGCATCAACCTCTGACAGTGCTGCTACTTAAGCTGTGACTCTGAGCTGCTGATTTTCCCTCCCTTTTACAAGGCCAACATAACCAGTGTCTGGGAGGCAGCATCTTCCCACAGTGTCGTCAGTGTTGTCCCCGTGCTACAGCCCAAGTCTCTGTCTAGAGGCAGGACCGGTGGTGTTACAGTTCTACCCATCCAGCCAGTGACAGCACTGTTATGTAGGATGGTGGTTTTTTTTTTTTTTTAAATCCTTCTAAGGTTTTAACTGTTTTAAAACAGTACTTTTGGCAAAGTGATATCTTTTTAATGACCTTTACATTTCATGGGTCCTGCTGAGTTCATGGCAGCAATGCAAATCACAGTGTATTTAGGTAAGTTTCTGGGAAAACCTTCAAAATAATTGGAACAAAAAGCAAATTAGTAACTAGTGTGTGCCAGTGTTTGGAGTGTCTCTCAAAGTCAGACGTATCGATGACTCTGGACAGCTTTGGAATTTTTAGCCAATTACACCATTTCACTGGATGAGAGCCCTACTACTGTTTTATTAAAGCGGAGACTATTGCCATAATTGCAAGCACAGGTAGTTTGGTTTGCAAGTCATTTTGTTAACTACAGACAAGGTAGAAACTTTCTAATTGTAAAGATACAGGACAGCATATGAATATACTATAACTGAATCAGCTAGCCCGAGGTCACTGCCATGTTACTCCACATTACATTTAACATCCCCTTATTCCTACTGTTAAATTTCCATTTGTGGTCAGAGATAGGTACTTGATGAGAGACTGTGTAATTGTTTGAGTGTAATATCCATGTGAATACTAACAAGAGATTGATCAATCTTAATCAATCACATTCTGAGTCTGGCAATTATTTCAAAAATAATTATAAACTCCCCATTATATTAGAATAAATCATAAATAATCATAATAAAATTACTTTAAGAACATATGCTAGTTCTAATTGTATCTAATAGTCACTGTAAAGTCTTTCAAATATTTTAGACTTAGAGATTACACTTTTAAAAAATATTTATAAAACATCACTCTTTAGATAGTTTTTCAGATAGTTTTTCTTAAATACCTAAATGAATGGTAAAACTATGTATGTTCAATACTTTCAAACTATATTCGGCTGATGCACCCATGCAGAACTGCTTCAAAACTTGTAATATAAATGTAATATAAATCCACTGACACCAAGTGACCCAGAGCTATGAATGATGCAGTACCAATGACAGTTTTTTCCCAAGATCTTTGCCAAAAGATCTTTACATTTGGTTGGTAGTTTTGGTTCAGTAAGGCCTACTGGGTTCATCCCTAAGTCACAGTAATGCATCATGTTGCATTATAGCAATCCACAAGCTAGATGATGTAATTAATGATGAGGTGATAGGGAATGACCCAGAGACCATCATTCCATTCCTGGACCCACTTTGATATATTGTCTCTGAGACTTCTGAGCTCGCAGCCCTAAGGACATGATCTCCACACCGCACTATGCTAGATGCTGGGGGAGGTTTGTGGAACAGGCAACTAGCTCTAAATATTTCCAAGATAGTACCCTGGAGGTTACCAAGTGCAAACTGACATACAGAGCCTTAGTAAAGCCACATAACCCTAACAGCATCCTAAATCAGGCTGAAGCCTCGTGGCCATGAAGAGGAAAGGTAGAAGAGGCATTTAATCCCATTTTAAATACCAGCTCTCTTCTAATGCAAAGAGATACAATCCTACTGGAGTGTATGAGCACACTGAGTCCAGGCTCTCTTGGTTGCACTGGAGATGGTGTCCTCAGACTTGGTAAGAGGAGGGCAGGAGACTGCAGCTGGTGGTGGGTCCCCACACAACCCTTCTCCTGCCCTTCAGCCCAGTTCTCAAACAGCCACCAAGTCAGAAGGGACACTGCAAGCGGGGGTTCTCCTTACCTTTAGCTCCTGAATGGTGAATTCTTTGCCATGCTCCTTGGCACTGTTTATTATGAAGTCCAGAGCATCACTGTGATCTTCTGGGTTGTTTCTCTGCAGTTTTTCCTGTATAGCCTTCTCCATAAACTCATGTAGCATGTCCCGTGCTTTGATTCCCTGCGGGAGGCAGATACAGTTCAGGAGAGCCTGAGGAACCACCCCCCTCTCCAGAGAGACCAGGGGACCCCAAGTGTGGCAATCCTTAATCCCAGGATCTGTAACAGCAAGAACTGTTTAATCTGTTGCCCAGTCCCAGAGCCTTGCAAGAGGCAGCAGTTTGGGGAGAACTGCTGCAAATTCTGTTGTCTTGCTTTGTGAATCAAACACAAGTCCCAAGAAACACTCTGAGAGAAAAAGAGCAGTAAACCCACAGTACCAAGTCCAAAGGTGCCTGTGTCAAAAAAACCCACAGTCTTGTCAGGTACAAAAGAAGCTTGTCCAAATGGACAAGAAGAGGTAACTTAATAAAAACTGATTCCAAGAAGCAAGGAACATCTGAGAGAGGAACAAATGAGTGGTTTTACCAGAGAATATTAATAAAGACACATTAATCACACCAAGCTGGTCTACAGTTGTGTTGCATTCCTGTGCAGCAAAACATTTAGGAAGATCTCAGTGAGTCAGGTAATGAGAATTTCTTTGCAAAGTGGAGATGGATGGAGTCACAGAGGGTGGGGCTCTGTAGCAAGATGCCTCCTGCAAAAGCCAGGACTAGAGATTTGGCATGAAAAATGGTCATGACCAGATGTTGGGGAGAAGATACAAAGGCTGCGAGTTGAGTTGGGAAGGACTAGACAAAAGAAACAGGACAGTGAGCAAGGGAAAAGACAAGGGTACCTAAACGCAAGTTGAAGAGGTTGGTTTGGGGCTAGACAGGCTGTGGCTGACCTGAGAGAAGGCAGGGAGGGATAGATGGGGGGTGAAAGCTTGCATTGGTCACAACCTGCAAGGGGGAACTGGACAAGGAAAACAAGAGCTTTGAGTTGGTGGAGAAAAGCAGCAGGGAGGTTGGGGGAGAACTGGGACTGGCTGGGTAAGGTGATCCAGTGGGGCAGAGCTCACAGTGGAAATAAGAGATTGGACAAGACCTGGCTAAAAGGGGCAGGAGACTTGAGCTGTGGTAAAGGTGGAGAACCCAAAGCCAGAGGAGGGGACACAGACTGAAATGGGAGAGGAGGAGTGGGACACAGGATGGATACCTAGAGCCAGAGTGTGGGGAGGCAGGCAAAGAAGGGCAGGACAGCAGACAAGACACTGTGGGTTGGAAGATGCAGAGATGCCTCTGCCATGTTCCCCTCCAGGAGCCCTCGCTGTCTCTCTGCTGCTGGAGGACAAGGGACCAAGGACCATAAGAGGGTCTCAAGTCCTTGGCTTGCTCTGAGGTGCTGACCTGAGGTGCACTGTGCCCTATGTGCTCATGCCCACAGACCCCTTGACTGTGGGCTGACATGAGTCTAGGCGGGATGAGATGCGACGGGATCAGATGTGATGGACTAACCAGAGCCAACACAGGCAATATATGGGGAGAGGTAGGAAAGGAGCCCCTTGCCGTACAGTGAGACGGAGTCAGCACAGGGAGGTGCTGGGAGCCGACCAGAAGCAGGTGAGAAGTGCAGAGAGAAAGGGTTGGAGTGGCAAGACAGCGGACCCTCAGACCTGGAATGGGGTGATGCAGATGTCCTGGCCCATTGGAAGTACCCCTTGGTGGGCCTGAGGACAAGGGGTCTGTGCTGCCAGGGCCCCGGCCCCTGCTCCCAGGCAGAGGGAGCGGGGCAGGCGGCAGTACCTTGCGCAGCCCGCTGAAGGGTATGTTGAGGGGCAGGGAGAAGAGGTTCTCCACCAGCTGTTCAAAAGTTTTGGCCAGGTCCTTGAACTGCTTTTCCTCCAGGCGGAGCCCCAGCAGAATCCGAGCTGCAATGCGGAAAGTTAAGGTTTTAGCGGAGGAATAAACTGCGATGGAGCCCGGCTCCATGCACCAGCCCCGCAGCTCCCAGCTCACAACCTTCTGGATCCGTGGCAGGTAGCTCTCCAGGGCAGTGCGGCTGAACACTCTGGCCAGGATCTAGGAGGAGAAGGGGGGGAACAGAGGCAGGTGGTTAAAGTGTGGAGGTGTCCCACGTGGCACCGAGTCCCAGGCCTGGGCAGGAGGTGCCGCCCGGGCTGCGTGCCCCGCCGGGGTGGCTGCGAGGCTCACCTTGCGGCGCTGGCGGTGCAGCGAGGCTCACCTTGCGGCGCTGGCGGTGCAGGTCACCGATGGAGCTGAGCAGGGTGTGGGAGCCCAGGATGATCTGGGTGCTCTGGGGCCACTGCGTGCTGACCAGCGTGTGCTCGCCCAGCAGGATCTTGCGGACGTTCTCAGCGCCCGTCACCCGCACCACGGGCCGGCCCAGGAGGTGGGTCTTGAAGACATTTCCGTACCTCTCCCGCCGGGAGCTGTGGAAGCGGGAGCCCTGGGGACGAGCTGCGGGTCAGCCCGGGCTCCCACCAGCCCCTTTCCACCGCATGCCCGTCCCCCTGAGCCTTACCTGGAGCAGCCAGTGCAGGGTCTCCCCGAAGAAGGGCCAGCCCATGGAGCCCCTGGGCAGGGGCAGGGCGCTGGCGCGGTCCCGGCTGAGGCTCCAGCGCAGCGCCCACAGGTGCCGGCACAGGGCGACCAGCAGCGCCGGGGCCAGCAGCGCCAGCGCCGCCGCT
>NW_020799105.1:8856729-8947422 GCF_003259725.1 Athene cunicularia
CTCAGCGCCTCCAGGCCCCGCTCCGTGCGCTGGGAGGCGGCGGGGCAGGCTCGGCCCCAGGAGGGGATGCCAACGGCTTCACGCTTTGGTGTGCTCGGGAGCTTGCTTTACCGCGAGGAGAGAGAAGGGGATGGATACTCGTGTCTGCTGCTGCTCACAGTAATTTAAACCAGAGTTTCAGGTAGTCTCAATTAAGTGAATTAAACAACCCCTGCTGCACTCTCCATGGTGACTGATCCCCGTGACTCAGTCCCGAGCCCTGGGCATACTTTGGCCCAAACAAACCCCAAACACTTAACCGGGGGAACACAAAGCCTCCAAGCGCAGTCCTGAGTCTGGCCGCAGTTTCGAATCAGGCCTTTGACTCACGACCCTGGAGCTGCTGTTAGCAAAACAGCCCGCTTTTACGAGCGGTCGCGATGCCTGACCTCCAGCAGCCAGCACCCTCGCAGCCCTCAAAGCCTAACTCCCCCTCCGCCATCGCGGGCGCAGGCCAGGCGCCGCCGGGCACCCTGCCCAGGCTGCCCGGGGCCAGGGCACAGGCGGCCCCGCTCCGTGGAGCCTTTCCCACGGCTACCTGCGGCCGGCTGCCCCGCTCCCATTGACGTCAATGGCGGGGCACCCCCAGCTTCCCCCGCCTCTGATGTCGGGCCTTGTCCTGCCGCTGAGGGCTAACACCGGCTTGTTCTCAGGCTGCCCTGAGTTAGCCAAACCTACTGTTTGAATAAGCATGGGGAACCATTAGCAACACTTTGCCCTGGCTCGCAGTGCCCAGGGCTGCTCTGCTGAGCTGGGTCCTCAGTGTCACCCAGAGCCCCTGCTTGCCTGGAGGCCTTGCTTACATCAGCAATGCTGGGAAGGTGGGGTGGAACAGGATTTTCTGTAACAAAATCACTTTAAGAAACATAACAGACTACTGCAAGTCATATCATTTTCCTATTTAAAGAACCCTGTTCACTTCAAGCTTTTGCCAGCAGCCCCTGCTCCCCCTGGCAGAGCTGCAGCAGGCGCCTGCCCCTCTGACTTCTGACTACAGAACAGAAGGACTGCACCTCCTCAAGCCTTGCCTTACTGAAACTTCTCAGCCTGATAAAATATCGCAGGTCTCCACCAACGCTCATCCCCCAAATTATAACACCAACAATTACAGAATAAAACCAAACACCTGGTCCTCATAGCATCTTCAACTTTTTCACTTCCTAACCCCTTTCTTGTTATTTTAAAATAAAGTACCTAATTTAAATAAATTATTGTCTAATTAATTACTCCTTCCATATTTGTAGTATAGGCTTCTATGAATATGTAGTAACATTTCCTGGCTTTGTAACAGACTTCTGACACAGCTACTGCTCTGTTGTTCCAATGTCCTCCAGGGACTGTTACAAACCTCAATGACACCTACATTTTAACTATCTCATATGGGTGAAAGGTGTATAAAAAGCAAGGAGGCTATTTCATTCTCTGCTGACTAAGTATCCATGATAGCTGCCAAGGTCAAATGCAAATGGTTCTTTCTCACAAAGTGCCTTCTCAGGATGGCCACCAGCAATTCTACTGAGCTGAAGTCACTAAGCAAATAGACTTGGGAAGGCTCTGATAACTCAGGAATTAGTGGCATGTGTGAAACCCACAGCCTCAGTTGCTGCTGCATGTTACTCATCCCTTCTTACTACCTGTGTTACAACGGTTGGTAGTGCCCAGTCCTCATAGGGGCTGTATGATATATTCAAAAGCATGATCAAAGGAGTGGGAAGAGAGGACAGGCAGATGCACAACACAAGCTGGGAGGATAAAACTGGAAACCACTGGGAACCCAAACTACATAATCTGGAGGCTTCATGTTCCCTCTCTTACAGAAAAACAAACAGAATGTATTAATAAATTATTGCTAATTACAATGCCACTTGTCATGGGCTCCACATGGGAGATGGTTCTTAAGAAAAGACCATGCCAATGCTCCTGCAGCAGTTTTGTTCAGTAAATCAAAGGTGAAAGATTTCATTTCTTATCCCTATTGTAACATGGAAACTGAGGATTCTGGGTAAATCTTAAACAACCCTGACGCTCTATATGCTGTTAGCACCGTGCAGCCCAAAGGCATCAACAACTGATACAACTACAGTGCTGGCAAGTTCAAAGGAACTTTCCTGGCAATATCACATGAACAGTTTTCATACCATACTTCCAGTGCTTGAATCAACCGTCTGATTGTGTCACGGCTCTGGGACATCTCAGTGATAGTGGCAGATGGGGTGGAAGATTACACCACATTTGTCACCTGACCGGACACAGGTAGGCACGTAGGGCTCTAAACAGACCATGGACTCTGTTGCTTTTCAGCACAAGGTAAAACAATGTCCTAAGAGAACATGACATGTATTCTGTGCACTCCAAGACAGTCCTGGCTCTGAAGAGTGAACAACACTCTGTGAAACACTATTAGCAAGGGGGATGTACCCAGAGCTTCCTCCCTGTTCCACACTCGGTCAAAGAGCTGCACACAACCAGCCTCATGCTAATAAATCTCCTAAGTTAAAGCAGGTGTCATTGACATGTGGCAGGTTACACAAGGACCAGGGACATGCAATCAAATGACACATGCCACTCATAGTTCCCTTCCCTCCTGAACATGTGTTCAGGGGTTGCAGTGTGACAAATGTGCCCTGCTGCTGGAATAAATGCGACAGGGAGCTGCAGACACTGCTGGAGACCAGACTGTTGCTGTTCACAATTATACATTGAGCATTTTGTCTCCCTCACAGCTGCAGTTCTGGGCTGTGGCATATTGCTGTACGTAATGGGATCTGACAGCACATACTGTACGCTGTGGGTGGGCAAGAGCTGCCTGGTGTGCAGCTCTTTGGATCTGTGTCCTGGCCATTCATATCACCTGCATCTGACTTGGCACTTGGTGGATGTACAGTCAATGCAGGCACTCTGCAAGGGGAGCAGGCTGGCGAGCAGCCAACGGCAGCAAGGACAGTCTAGCAGAAATAAGCTGCTGTTCCCAGGACCACCACACATGTATGGGAAAACTTCAAGTCACCCATACAAAGCTTCCCTCAAGCACAACCCCAAATTCACCTTCACTTCTGCTGCCACACTTCAGAGGAATCGGCCCCTACAGTCCGCTTCAACTTCTGCTACTCTGTTCCTTTCTGATTGTCATGGTTTAGCCCCAGGCAGCAGTGAAGGCCCACACATCTGCTAGGTCTCCTCCCCACACCAGTAGGATAGGGAAAGAGAATTGGAAGAGTAAAAGTGAGAAAACTTGTAGGTTGAGATAAAGACCATTTAATAGGTAAAGCAAAAGCCTCATGTGTAAGCAAAGCAAAATGAGGAATTCATTCACCACTTCTCATGAGCAAGCAGGGGTTCAGCCATCTCCAGGAAGGCAGGGCTCCGTCACACCTAACAGTTACTAGGGAAGGTGAATGCTCCATCACTCCTAATGTCCCCCCACTTCCTTCCTCCCCCAGCTTTATCTGCTGAGCATGACATCACATGGTATGGGATATCCCTTTGGCCAGTTGAGGTCAGCTGTTCCAGCTGTGTCCCCTCCCAACTGCCTGCGCACCCCCATCTGATCGCCGGTGGGGTGGGGTGTGAGAGGCAGAAAAGGCCTTGACTCTGTGTAAGCTCTGCTCAGCAGTTACTAAAACATCCCTGAATTAATCAACACCATTTCCAGCACAAATACAAAACACAGCCCTATACTAGCTACTACGAAGAAAATTATTCCAGCAAAAACTGGCACACTGACTTACACTGCCTTTTGCTACAAAAATGTGTGCCTTATTTAAATGAAGCACTTTAATTCCTCTTCCTTGTATAGAAAGACCTCTATTAAAGTGGGACTGTCTGGGCCACAGGTCTATGATCTAGAAGACAGCCTATCCATTCAAAGATACAGAAAAATATTTGGGCTACTTCATGTGATTTGAACATACTCTTGGAAAGACAAAGCTGTTAATGAAACATCAGCCCACCTAATCCTTTGGTAGATGATTTTTATTTTAGTAGAGGATAAAGATATATTGAAATTTATGCATTTTTGCATAAAATAAAGATTATTGAAAAAAACAACTTGGAAGATGCAAAAGGTCTGTTTTTTTAATTCATGCTAAAAGATCGCTACGTGAAATTAATCACAAAAATCTGTCCAACTCTTCAATAGAGGAGGAAAAAAACCCCTGACTTTTCCCCTATATTTTTGCTGTATTCTCATTCACAGTAGACATGTTTTAAAATGATTTTATAATGTGACAGGGACTAGGTGTGTGCAAAACCACAAGGAGAGGGAACAGCCTTTGGTAATGTTACACGGTACTCAAGATGAAGATATAATGGAAATAGTTTGTGGATTTGGCTTGACATGATGACATGACTCATAGTACAGAGATCTAATATGAGGAATATGTTAAGTTCCACTGAAATAAAAGGTGGCTGTAAATCTCTGCAGTTTTAAATACTGTGATTACCACTAATGTGGAAAAAGAAAAGTTGTACCAAGAGCAAGTCTAATCGTAAAAGCGTTAATTTTGCCAAAAAGATTATCAGCTACTGTTAAAAAAAAAAATAAAAAAAAAAAATAGGGGATTTAAGTTCAGGTGAGCTCACCCCACGGCTTTTCAGTTGTGAAGCATGAAGTATAGGAGAATTTGCTGGTTCTGGTATAATGTTTCTTATTGTGGCAACTAGAAACAACCTAAACAAGGCCATATTAAAGCAACATTTCCCTACTATTATTTTATCCAATAAAACTGTTGAT
The DNA here is from genome assembly GCF_003259725.1 of Athene cunicularia. Lineage (NCBI taxonomy): Eukaryota > Metazoa > Chordata > Aves > Strigiformes > Strigidae > Athene > Athene cunicularia. The sequence continues at coordinate 8,861,501 of NW_020799105.1, forward strand.
ATTACCAAGACAGTAACAGAAAATAGGATGTATTGTCTCACAAAGAATGGTCCACAATGACATGCACTGTAGTAAGAGAAATATGTGCATAGACTATGTCCTGGCAATAAATATCTTCCTGCCTCAAAAATCAAACTCCACACAGCGTAGCACATCACACCGACTACACTGCTGGCTGTGTCTTCTTCAAGGTTAGAATGTGCATTGTTTGCCTTGAAATTACAATAGGAAAAACTTCAATTTTGCACATGCATATTTCCATAGTTAACATATAAGGGAAATACTTCAAACCCGACAGAAAGGCATCGCTATTCTCAGAGACTGGAGGCAGTGCAGACTATTAGCAATTAGTCAACCACTTAACCCCACCTAAGGAGCCAGCAAGGGTGCTCTGTCAGAACCAGCTTGCAGCTGACACACTGTGAATCACCTAATAAACTATATACACTTACTCTAGCATGCAAGAACAATGGCACCGTTGTACTCTCTTTATCCCATAACAACCATGAAAAATAAGAATAAGCTAAGACAGGCAATATTATACCTGAGAATTTTATAATGAAGCAGAATATGCTTTCCTAGAAGCAAGAGAAGCCCTTCTGATGATGATTTGCAGAGAAGTGTGTGTACCTGTGTGTGTATCCAAGTCATTACCAAAAAAAAAAAAAGGAACAAGCTTTATCCTTACTAGTATACCAGATAGAGTGTCCAGTAGACTGTCCACTTACTTATATTTACAAGATACAACTTCTGCCTTATTTAGAAGATTTGCTTCTTCTAAAGGTGTGATAGAAGGGGAACCTTTTTCTATCATCTTGGAATCATTAGGGCTGACGATCAGAGAGTAGCATGTTCCTTTTACTGCATATGAAAGTGTTGCCTTCTCAAATCATGACATTATTAGTCACATATATACTTCTAACATCATAGATGATTTAAGACTCCGGCTGCTGTTCTGCACTTGCATTTTGAATAATGCCTTACAATACTTTGATTTTCTAACTTTTTGTTCATGTCTATGTACTTTATAAATGCCTTTTATGTCTAACATTAGCTCTTTCTGCTTAAAATAAACACCGTTTTGAAAAAAAAAAGGTGTTTATATATATTTATATAAAAGGCTATAGCCATCTCTTTACATTATGCAGATAACTGCTACTTTTTAATCAGAAGACTTTTATTTTAAACACAACAATTTTATTGTAAAAGATACTAAACTATTCTTTGGTTAAAAGTGGTCCTACTTTAAGACCCTGATTGCTAATGGGTTTGGTTAACACAAAACATTACACTATTGATGCTGGGGCAAGGTTCTTAAGATTTTAGGGGCAGAATTCTGGTTTCAGATAGAGCACTTGAATCTATTCTTCAACGTCAGCACACTTGCTTTTTCCCAGTATCTAGGTGATATGACCATGTTTGGATAGAAATTACTGGTAATTATTACTCAGTAAAGCTTTGTCTTGTATTACCTAAAGTCCTGAGCAGTTCAGCCGTAGTTCTGTATTTAGGCCATCTTGTAATTATGTGAGAATTTTGTGCACTGGGAACTGCTGGAATCGACCATCCGGCCCTTTCAATGCTGTTTGAGCCTCTTGTCACATCCTCAAATATCATACAGATGCCCTTTTCTTTTTACTTTTGGGCAACTGTCAGGAATAATCTTGGAAGAGAAACACAACTTTGGGAACTAGCTATGCACAGAGCTAACACAGCAAGAGAGACAGAAGGAGGAGACCAGGGCTTTGCAGAAGGAAATAGGGGCAGTGTCCATTAGACAACACCAATTGTGTTGATTATACTATAAAAATACTAATTGTAAGTTATCAGGTAGCTTAATACAAGTAGGAATGGTGCCATTATCTCTTCTGAAGTATTGAGAGTGTCAGCAAATAGCTTTGGTTGTACAACAGGCACCAGTGATTCAGGAGCTGGAGATAAAAAAAGGAACTGCACACTTAATATCCTGCTTACAGTTCCTTAAAGACAGATATTTCATCAAAAGAAAAGGAATTCTTTTAACATATCACTATCAGTTCTGTCCTTCTGGTCCACTCTCCTTGCTCACAAGCTGAATATTTCATATGCTAAACAGTTTATTAACCCCTAATCACCCAGTTACTTCTGTACTTGATTGCATGTGTAATTACCTTTTGTCAGGTACAATTTGCCTGATAAACATGTCAGAACACTTGCTGCTTAGTCTGTTGAAACAGATAAATGCTGCCTTTCCACAGCCTTGGGGCATAATTAACAGGGAAAAAAAAAAGGCAGTTATGAAAACACACAGAAGCTGATTCAGTGAGGCAGGAGTTCACAGCATGCAGCCCGCCAAGGCCCACTGCCTGGCCCGCTATGCTTGCCTGAGCGCTTATTGAGTTCCAGCCTGCTGTGACAGGGCAACAGGGGCAGCCCTCAAAAACTGAGATTTAAAGTAGGTTTCCACGTGAACTTCAAAAAAGAGTGGGATGATGCCTGTTTGAAAAGAAAAAAACAACAAAGTAAAGCAGCAGATAATGATATTGGTGGAGTCCCTGCATTGTTGTGTGTTATACACTCGAAGAGGCTCTCTGGGATGAGACCAGGAAACGAAAAACTAAAAGGCAGAGGAAAAAAAATGAGGGAAAGAAAAAAAAAAAAAAAAAAAGCTTTGTGGCATTCTTGGGCTCAGTTGCTTCTGATTTCTGCCCTGTAGTGTTTGCAGGTTATGTACCCGCGCACTACAGGGAGTGCAAAAAAAGAAATCCTTACCTGACCTCTGGATAACCCAAACAGGAGATTAGCCCATTTCCAAGCAAAGCAGGTTGTCACACTGTTAGGCCAATTGCTTCTATTGACACTTTGCATAAACATCTTACACAGGGTGATCAGAAAGGACTGTTATGCCATTAACGCTCTTTTTATTTTTTTATACCTAAGCCTTACAGAATAAAGGCCTTTCCGAGTAAGGGATAACAAAAGGGTCAAGAGGTCACAAACATTCTTTTAAGTAGGCAAAAATCAGGAAAGTTTAGATTCATTGAAAAGTGCAAATTGAAACTTTTTTGCATCTTGCACATTCCAGCACAATCAGCTTTTTCTAATTTCACTCTAGCAAATTAATTAATATATTTAACTGTGCGTTTTTACTTTTACTTTTAAATAGGAAGATGTGAAAATCTTCATTTTAGCTGATAGTAAACTGTCTAATCTTCTTAGCTAATCAGTAATCTAAATAGATTTAGACATCACCATCCTCATGAGGAACAGTGTGATAATATATAGATTTTTTTTTTTTAAGTGGTATGACTGAACAGTCTCTCGTGTACAGTTTTCACCTATAATTTACACAGCATGTGGTTTGCACTGTGTACAGAAAAATATTCTATATTTTCTTTTGTTTTGTTTTTGCTTTGATCAGAGATGGAAACAATCTCCCTTTAATAGCATAAAAGCCACCTGCTGGGCATCGCAGACTACAGCTAATTGGTAAATTCTTTGAAATTTTGATATAATGGATTTTGACCTCTTTAATTAAAAAAATCCCAAAGCCTAGAATACTGGTGAACTCTTCTGGGAAATGAACAGTGCCAAGCATATACAACTGCAAGCTACACCAAAGCTTTTCTTAGGAAAGAGTACAGAAGTAACATTACAAATTTTTCCTTGACAATGCATAGCTTTTGACCTAGAAAAAAAGTCTGATGATTCTTGTTAGCTATGTATCATTTAAGTCATTAGGATAAAGGAATAGCAAATGTATTCATATTTCAATTATTACTAATTTTATTGGGGTTTGGAGTTGAAAAGCTCCAAAGATTAAAGAGACTATTATACTTTAAACACAGTAAACTAACAAAAGCCACTCACAAATATCCCACCCCTCAACATTTTTCACCCCAAGGAGCTCACACTGTACCTATACACACCTTGTATTCAGAAGAACAAAGAGGTTTGATGACCGAAGAGGAAGCCTGTCAACCAGAATCATTATTGTTTCGTAATTTCTGACATAGCATGGAGCTATAAGCTCATCAATTTGTGAACTGTGAGGCAAATTTGTCTTCCTTTTGTCAAAGCACTTACTTATATTCTGCCCAGCATAATGGGACCATGGTTCATGACTGGGACTCACTGGAAACTCCTGTAATGCAGCTACACAACTGCAATGCTTTTTTTTTTTTTTTTTAAGTCTTTGCTTACATTTAATGCACAAATGCACAATAATATAGGTTATACAGGTATACACTTACTTCCGACGAATTAACAAAAATCTCCTACATGAACATGAAGATAACACCATCATTAGTTCACCTAATGTTATCTCCCTGTTTATTAAAGAACGTGCAGCATGAAAGCACTTTCTAGATTGGAACTAAAACATGAATGACCAGAATCAGAACTGGACAAAAAGTCTTGTTCACTCTAAATATTTTCTTGTCACAAAGGAACAATAGAAGTATTTAAAATATAGCTATCTAAATCCAGTTTACAAGGAAAAAAGACAGAGTTTGCTAACTGTAGAATAACAACACCATACCAACCAAATGCAATTATCACTTAATCAGTAGGTGTTCGTTACTGCTGACAAATATCTTGTTAACCTGGTTAGCAAGTCTGCCTGCCACTTGCCAAAATATTTTGTTTTATTTACTCCTGGTGACTTATTTTGTGAATAGGGGGAATTTTAAAATCCCCCCTACTGATCCCATAACTGGAATAACACACATTGGTCTTGTATTTCAAAGTGTAAATTGATCTCTTGATCTGTGAGTGTCTCCCTATAGTTTATGCTACCTTTTTCTGGATTGGTATAACAAATGCATTTTCAAAGTGATGTTATGGGGACTTAGCTATGCAATTCCCATTAGTGTCAATGGGGGTCGCAGGCTAAATTCCTTGGCAGTGCTTTGAAAACTGAGCCCTGGATTTTCAAAGGAAGGATAGTTTGTGTTAGAAAGGCAGTGTCTTTCCGTTTTTAAGCCACTGCATTAAAACGTGCCTTTTTTTTTTTTTTTGTAAAGCACTATGCATTTAGAAATTGTGCCTAAATTTGGGATATTTAAATGTTGTGAGTGAAACAGTTTTATATTTAAATACTTCTAATTCAAATTTATAAGTTAAAATCGTATCTGTCACTATCTTGAATGCTGGGATATAACATTTAACACATTTATAAGTGTACAATGTATAAATTCATAGGTTATGTCAGCTGAACCACTGTAAATTGTTATGATAAGAAAAAACAGAAGCTATTTGTATTCAAATAAATCCTTTATAACATAAATTATTCCCAAGTGCAGAATTCTCTCCTAAAATTTGGACCCTGAGGTATACTCTGAGAGATGCCTGGTCTTGTAATATTCATAAGCAAGCCCAAATACATTTTTTATTCTTTGGAACTTCAAATGAACTTAGGCCTGCCCTGCAAAATAGAGTGCTTGCTGTTGAAGTCACATGGACAAGCTTGTTGCTGTTACCATGACCAGAAAAACCACTCACAACATATAATTCTTACAAATCCCATTAAAACTTCAAGCAGCCCAAGATGTAACATCTAAAGAAAGTCAATGAAAAATAGTCACTAAGGCAAATATAAATAGCTAGGCTCCATGCAATACACAATACAGCAACAAGTAATACCTCTTCAAAGAAGATTTGTTTAATTACAGTGCAAATGTTTATTATGAAGTGTGTTGTTGTTCATCATTAAAGAATAAGCTGGACTAGTAGCAAAACAACCGTCTTTTGAGTCTAGAAACAGGGAAGAGTTTGAAAAGCAGGAGCCTGGCAGACAGTCAGGCTCCAGAGGGCACGGGCTCAGGCCAAATTGCTCCTGTCAAGCCCGTTAGCCCGTACATGAAGTCCCTTTAGACAAAGCGTAAAACTATGTCAATGGTAAAATGTGTGTGGATTAAAAATTGTGTATTATGCAATGGTCAGGTCATTCACCCATTTTTTTGTTTTAGAGCTTCTAACACAGAGGCATACACGCTCAAACAGCACGCAAGGGTGACAAGTGCAGCCCACTGGAACAGGACATCTGCCTCTGACCTGAACAAGACTTTGAAAATACAATTTCAGCTGTTAAAATTATGAAGTATTTATTATAGCACAGTTAAATTTAAGATATCATTTTTGTTTGGCTTCTGTTTTTTTTTTTAACACAGGTTTGACAGTAGTACTTAAACACTGACATTTACCAAAACCATGATTAACTGAACAGGCTATTTTTACATTTGAGTTCATTTAAACTTAGATTGTCTATATGCCATTTTTTCAATTGCACGAGACTTCTAACAAGAGGTCTTTAAACTATTTGCTCATCTATGAAATAATGCCATAAATAGCAAGTGATGTGGCACAGTACCTTAAAATAAGTTCATTGGTGATTAAAACTGTATAATTACAACTCCCAAGTTTAAATTTCAGCCCAGTTACTCCTAAGATTGAGGAAAGGACTTTTAGATACATGTCCCTGGTGCGATAATGTAAATGGATGCCTACAGGAAGACAAGTAAGCATGGCACAGCTCCACAGCCTCGTGCTCACAGAGGACACAAAGACCAGCTCTTTGTGTGAAGCTGCAGCTCCCAGAACTGACCCAGGAAGCCACCAACCTGGCCACTGGGAATGAGTGATTCAGTAGCAGAACAGGGTATTTCCTGCTCCTAACTTTCCAGTTGTGTGTCATATTCTGACTTGGACCAAAACATGAAAGGAAATTATATCTAAGAAAAATACTGAAACTACACTGTTACAGAGATTGAGGCTTCCAACCTAATAGGAGGATATACATCATGTCTGTAAGGTTTATGAATCTTCAGCATTTGACCTTCACAAAGGTCCATGATCTCTAGTGTGCACTATGAAACACATTGTCTCCACTGAGGTTCTGCAAGAGGAGGGGAAAATAGTTCGTTTCAACACAAGTCTAATTATTTTTTCATCTATCACTTTTTGGTTTGGTTTAAGATTTGTGCAGTTCTCAAAAAGCTGTAGATCTAAGTAAAAAGTGCTCCAGATTCTTAGGTGGCCATCAAGACCCTCAGCATTTTATATACAAGGCACCTTTCAGAAAAGCTTTTGCAGGAAGGGAATACAAATATAACAACTGTTCAATAAAGTATCTCAGCTGATCTTGGGTGCTGAGTTAGAATATGTGGAAAGCCACTGAAATCTAAGACATAATAGGCCATAAACCAGCATCATTTTATTTGCAGAAACAAAAATCCAGTGCAATCCATAAGGCACAGGCACATACAGATGTTCTCACAATGAGTTTACTGTAAACAGATAGTTATTTCTTCCAAAGGAGTGCATTCAGGGTATGGCTGCATAACCACCCTTCATAGCAGATGAAGTTACATCCCTTAGGGAAAGCTATACTAGATCTGGGAACCACTGGACAAGGAATTCCACAATGAGTAGCTCAGGAATGTAAATATAGACAAGTTAAAAGCAAAGCCAAAATCAGTAGACAAAAGTTTCATATTCTTTCCCAGACAACCTTCACTTTCTTCTTCAGCTACTACAAGACAATTACTTCCACTTTTATATCTATCAAATGACTCTAAAAACATTTTATCAAATAATACAGCCTGTATTAAAATCCTGGTACTTGTTTTTGTTTTTCTTGTCTAGATAACTTGGTTTAGCAAAAGCTTCTCAGCCCAGTAAGCTGCAGTAAAAAGAAACCTGGATAACTCAGAATTTGTTTTTTGTTGGCATTTTGCAAAAGATCTTTCTTCTCCTGATGCTGTGTTTGCATGCAAACGTACTAGGAAAAACCCCTTCTGCTTGATGTCAATAGTCCAATACTACTTTTGTAAGAAACACATCTTCAAGAAATTATTCTCCTTAGTAGGTGACCTTTTTCCTTTAGAATATGCCTTTTCTCCTCACTTCTCATTTTTTTTCTTAAAATGTTTCATCTGAAAAAATTATTTGTTACTATTTTTCTGGAAGGCAGAATAATTCCAAACTATGTAATATGTCATTTGTAATAATTACTCTTCATATTTTAGCTCCAACAGATCCTAATATACATGGAACTTTTGCTGAGTAATGATGGCACAAACCAGTCCCTAATGCCTCCTGCAATTTGAAAACCTCTTCCCCTGATTTTACTTGCCACTTTGAAATGTTATCCCTTTCTGGTGAGTAATCCTGTGCTAGATTCTTTTGCTTCTTAAACGAACATTATTCTCACCCTTTATTGACTGACCACATCTATTATCACATGTAAGCAGTGTTAATCCTCTAGTAATTAACACCCTTATTAAAGTAATTTTAACTCAAAGAAGTTCGAATCGTATTATTGGTTTTATTTAATTAAGCTATGGGGACTGTTTTACACTGTCATTTGAGTTTTCACCTTATGCCTTTTCAATCTACTAGTTAGTAGGTTCCCCCTGCCTCCCCAGTTACTTGTGTATTTCTGTCTAGGAATTACTCAATATTATTCTGTTTCACCGTGAACTTTTTAAAATATCCTCTATGTCAATGGGTGCAAGACTTAAGACACTATACTGAACATATAACCATTCCCAAAAGTATCATTTGGATGTGCATTTCAATGATACTATCAAATCTAACCTTTTACAGGGCTCAATATCTTGTTAGTGCTTAAAATGAAAGAGCCATTTTTAACGTCTTTCTCATACATCCTGAGCATGGGCAAAGATTTTTATTTAAACTTTAGACTGGAATGCACTGAGTTGTGCCCCTTACAAAAGCTGGCTCAGCACTTTTTCTGTTACTTTGAAAGTAAGTAAGGTTTTAAAATTGCATTTTTTAGTGTATCTCTACTGCATGTTCCTTTCTATGGGAAAATATCTGATGGCCCACGTTCTCTTACAGATCTCAGGTAAGCTACCGAACTGACATGTTTGACACAGGGTCAAAAGATGAAAACTGTCTTCTGGTTTAACTGCATCACATTACACTGTGCACTCTGGAAGAGTGTGGGTAATTGTGTGTCCTGGAACGATTTCCTAGAGGCACGCTACTGAAACCAGCAAAGCTTGCGTCCTCCTGGGAATAAGGCAACCTGATGGTTTCATGGACTTTATACACCATTAACTGTGTACTGAAAGTTCTTTTTTTCTTTGGGTAAAAACATATCTTCAAATTTCTGCTGTTTACAAAAGAAATGTTCTTAACAGATCTCAGCATAAACTGTGGAAAATGATAAACATAGAAAGAAAAGGATAAGAACAATAAAGTACATTTATAGACAGGAACTGACTTTTTTTTTTGTCCTTCATCCCATATGTTTAAGTTCTTCTTTTCTCCCCATAATCTACTGCTTCCATCTACTCATGTTTTGACTTTTTTTCATTATTTCTTTGTATTTCTGTTTTTTTTTATTCCCCCCCCGTCACTCTTTCTATGATTGCAGGGTCTTCTAAGTTGTACTGCTCTTTTGCTAATAATGCCTTATGGAAAATCTTCTGCAAGAGTTTTTCTTTAGGTTCTAAAGCATAACCTATATGTGAATCTTCTATGTAAACTTTATTTGTTATTTCAATATTTCTTAAAACAGTGCGACTTGCAAGATGACAAATTGCTCCAAACCATGTATGTTAACACGGTATAAACCAGTATGATATAAAAGCGTGCCTAAGAACATGCTAGTTCAATCATATTGCTTATACTACAGTTACTTCATTCAGAAACCATTTACATAACAGTATGAAAATCAATAATTTCTTTTACCACTTATTAGTATCTTCGTACTGACAGAAAGAAAATACAAGGGTTTCACCTCCCAGATTTCACTGACTGACTGGAGGCAGTCAGTCAGAATAATATTTTTTATTTGTTATTTCTGCAGTGCTAAAACACCCAGCTGAAGATCAGTGTCACATTATGGTACATATTGTACAAACACTTTTGAAGATACAACCTTTTTTCTAAGACACTATGATCCAAATGAATAAACATTAATTAACTACATTTCACTTACTCAAGTTCCTGCCATACTATGTCTATGCAATTCCTTCCTTGTGTTGTTATTGTTCTGAAGCAGAGAATAACTCTTTTCTTGTTATAAAAAATTCCTTTGATTTTACGTTTTCCAAAGAAGAGATGGACTGATTTTCTTTTTCACAGAAGAAAGGAAAAAAATGGGACATTCTGTTTGCTGCCTGTAATTGACAGATAACCTACAGAAGGAATGGAGCCTAAGTATGTTGATTGATGCAACTGAAAAAATATTGAAGGCAAATTTGTAGGGTTAAGGGGTTGGTAGTGGTGCTCAATACGTACTACATACCAGTGATACTACCAGCTTAGCAAAGGCTGGAAGATGTAAGCAATTTTGGGGCAGAAATTATTGAACATGCTAATGTGGCTACCAGTCCCATGTCTCCCTGATGGGAGACTAGGACTCATAAATGTTAAGAGAATACAAATAACAAGTAACTTGAAGGAAAACAATAATTTTCTTCTCTTGTGTTCTTCAATTAACAATGCTCATTCATTACTCATAGGACCCACATACACCCATAGGATTCAGAGGAAGTCCCGTGGAGCTGCAGGCTCCAAAACTGAACTCCTTCCATCAGCTCAAGGCTACAGAAGGGCCCAGACACAATGGTAGAGATCCTGCAGCAACTGGCTGTCAGCAGGAAGACAACAGCTTGATATAAAGTATTCACAAACTTCAAGAAAGTCATGTACCCAAATCTTCTTTTGTTGCATTTACATCTTTTCTTACATAACAAAGATAAAGGCAAGGATCAGATGGGAAGCAAAACTGCTAACAGGAGAAACTTCATTCCACTGAGTACCTTTCACTGAATGGGATGTGTATCAGTGACTCAAAGAAAGGGTAAGTATGAGTTTACAAATATAATCGGCACACATATCAATTTCTTCTAGTTCAAGCAAGAGATCTGTTAATTAAGAAATTATCTGAAAGTGAACCTTCTAAAACATTTCTATACCGACAGGTCCTTCTGCAAAAGAATAAAAGCTTCTCCAGATAAAGGTTATTTAGTGTTTTCTCTCATAATGTCCTTGGCAAGTACTGCTTCATAAATAGTCTCCCAGGCACAAAGTATGCCAGTTATTAAAGAAATTTAGTATGTCGCTCAAGAAAACTGAAGCCTTTGGATTCTGGCATTACACACAGGGTATAATCAGGATATGCCCTTCAACTACCAAGGACACAATTTTAGTGCCATTTGGTCATGATCTTACAGGAATTTTCTCTATAACTATGGGATGAGCTTTCTTGAACAGAAAGCTTTTCCAGAGATAGGAAGTTTTCATTTTTCAACAGCTCTATAGGTTTTGAATTAATTGATTAAGTATTTGTAAACCTTGTCTCGTGAAAGTACTGATGATGAAGAGCTGACAGCTGATTAAATGTGACAAATGGTAGTATTCAGATGGGGCGTAGATATGTCCATCTAAATAGTCTGGACAGCAACTTTTGCCTACTTTTTTTTCTTTTTCTTTTTTTTTTTTTTTTTTTTTAAGTGAAACTTTTAGGAATTCCTGTGATAGTAGTATTTACAAGCTGGAACTTCTCTAAGAAGTGAAGTGTTTCACCTGAAACTGACAAATGAGACCAATAAATGCCATCTCCCATCTCAGTTCCAAAATTATAAATTCACCTAATAAACACTCCCCTCCACCCTTGTTCAACTAAGGCTTATGTTCCTATGCAAAGGCTGTTATCTGCAGGTCTCTAAGTCAGATTGACCCAGTGCTTTAGAAATTCTGCCATTTTCTAAATACACAGTATAGATTTCTTGTCAGCTCATCTAATTCTTGCATATATATGGTTTGGTAAGTGGAGAACTAAGAGAATTGTATCCCTTAAATGAATTAGCTTAAAGAAACAACGAGAAATTATTTTCTTATTTTTGATAACATCCATGGTTTAGGTACCTACAGCATTCTTTACTGTCAATTAGGAGATAATATTTAGTTCAAGCACTATAGCTTTCACCACATAGTCTGTTGAGCATGATCTACTATACTTTCTTCTGGAGAAACTGGTACAGTTTTTGCCACAGATGGAGTAGTGTATCTTGTAGTTAAATGGACATACGTATATCATTTTACTTAAGTAAGGTATCGATAAGGCTACTGAAGTGAAATAACAACATTTGTACAGCAAGTTTCTTCAAACCTGTTTTCAGGTATGAGCCCTCATTGTCAGTAAGCTTGGATCTAGAGTGAAAACTTGGTATGCTATCAGCATGTTATCTGTACTTCTCTGATGAAAAAGGGTTGTTCAGATGTTGAACTGGATACAACCTGTTTTGCACTGAATTTGATGAATGATTTAATGTCCCAAAGAACACACATACACCTAATACCTGCCATGTGTGCTCTTAGTTTCTGGCAGTAACAGGGTAGGAATACCTACTGCCAGGAAATGACTGACTTGCCATCCTGCTTTTGATTCTCAAAATCCTTATCAAGACAGTGCATCTAAAGCCATGCTTAGTTTTGACCCCCCCCCCGCTAATTTCTGTGCATTTGTTTCCAAAGCTTCCTAATTCTTACCAGCTGGCAAGGTATAAATCCCATGCCAGTAACGGGCTGGCTTGTTTCCGCACACAGAGCACTGAGTGAGATCTTCCTCACAAATATCTATACACACAACTTGTGATCTGAGCCTACAATGATTACCTATGGGCTTCACAGAATCTAGTTGAAAAGGAGAAATCAAAAGTAATAGATTCCATTGGGGAATAAGTGCTTACAAACAAATTGTCATGTTTGTGTGAAGGATTCCCACTTGTAGGAATATAGTGGTCTGAAAAGACCTAGTGCGTCCCCTACAACCCGGATAACACACATGTAGCATGCAGTCATACTCAAGTAACTGCCAATTTTGAACAGAGGTATGCATATGCATGCTCCTCCTGTGCGATTCAAATACATGAGATATTGAATCTTGAAGTATCCCTGTTCTGCTCACACTGTGCCTCAAGCCACACTCCTGCTTTAGTGTAGAGTCAATTTATGGAGAAGGGAAGGCCAGCAAGAACGTTGCCTTCCTCCCCCAGCAAAGTGAGTATCTATGGTTTGAAATCCAGAGAGGTGCAACTCCTATTTCATTGCTGTCTGAAATCCGAGCTCCTTTCTTTAGCTGAATAAGCAGCATTGCACTGAAAACTAGAGAAGCACAAATCCCATTACATAGCACCCTGAGGCTGGGCTTCATGTTACAGATGTAATGTGCTCTGCTTCTTCAGAGAAGCTGGGGAGTGCATGGCAGGGGGAAAGAGATCAGTAAGTATTGTGAAAGAGCCTCTGTGAAGATGAAAGTCTCAACAACCATTTCCCTTAGGAAGCAAAAGATGAAATATTCTATACTACTTGCTAATTAAAAATTAAAACTGTTGCCTTATGAAAGAAAGGCTTACTTTTATCTTTAAACTCTGAAGTTTTTAAGACTTACTCCTAAACATACTGTGTTAGGGATTTCTCCCTCTTGGAAAATCCTGATATTTTTTCATTTCAAGACTATTCTCTGGAGTAGAGGCCAGGGGTGGGTGCACCCTGGTAATTTCAAAGCCTAGGCACTGTGTGGGTTGGCAGCCTGTGAAGGAAACCACAGCTCACCTTTAGAGCCCTGGACCTCCAAAAGCCATGGTGGATAGGCTTGGCAACAGGATGCAACTTATTTTCTGAAGTCTACTGAAGGGCTCAAGAGCATACCTCATGGGGAACAGAGAAGGTGAGAGCTTCGGCATGCTCCATGTTGGGGGAATTAGAAACAAGCCAGAGCTGAAATGCAGTTACTACCACAGGAAATGAATTCAAATTAAACACTGCAAACAAAACAGTGGGGAAGACTGAGCTGTCAACCTGCCTTTAGTGGCAGATAATCCCATGGCTGGGATTGAAACCCAGTGATCTGTTACACAGTTCCTACCTACAATGAGTTACTTCTGAGTTTATCAGAAGGACAGTATAATCTCTCAGTGATGAATGAGAAGGAAAGAAGAAAGAAGGACTATATTAAATACTAGTAAGAATTCTCTCCTTCAAATAAACTTACATCTGTTGCATGCAACACTACAATTCAGAGGATTATCAATATTTCTCACCAACAATACACTAGAGAATGAATTACAAAGTAAATGGACAAGCAACCCAAGAAACCATCAGTGTAATTTCCATTATGCTTTGGAATCAGAAGAAAATGTATTATACTTTTAAATATCAGTTATCAATTTTTAGAAGGAATACATAATGTGTATTAGCAATAACTTGATCTTATAGAAATGCTTATCCACATGCTTATATCATAAACATAAATCTGACAAAAATGTATCTTCTAATGTTTCCACGGTACATTATTCTGTATAATAATCACATTTATTGCATTATAACCTTATGTCTAATTTATCTCTAATGTTAGCAGAACCTTCACAGAAATTGCTGAAAATCTTCAAGAATTTTCTCCCACACCTATACAGAATTTATGGGCCTTGTCATTCACAGCCCTTGGTCACCCAGACTGGGAGACACCACCGTCAGACTTTAAACTCTGTGTTACCATGTGGGTGGTGATACTCCTACGGTGGTTGCTGAACTCTGGGGTTACCAACAACATATGATTATGTTCACCTGAGATGGCTGCCTCTGCTGCACTGGACCAGCACTGACAGCAACTGGAGGATATGAACAACTTGTACTTAAGTGCCAAAAGAACACAGATGAGACACGGTTCTCCTCATGCCTGGAAAAATAAGATTCCACAATCATCAAGCTGAGTACTTGTCTGATATCAGACAGTAGAGGAAGAATGCAGAGGAATTTTGAAACTGAAGTAGTGCTTGTGGCAGAGAGAAACACTAGCGACAACTTGTGAAGTCAAAAGTGAAAAAAAAAGTCAAGCTACATTTGCATCTTACGTTATAACTCTGCAGGCAATGATTTGATTTCAAGAATAGCCATTTGTTACCACTCTGTTGGTTAAGAATCAGGAAATCTGCCCAAGGACAGCAGCTGCTGACTTCTCAGGCTACCACAAGGTTATCGTTCCCATCTGCTACACACTACACTGGCTCTCCAAAGAGTAATGCACAAATTGTAAGAACCCAGGCCTTCTCCTCACAGTATTTAAGTGTCCTGGACATCCAAGAAACTGCCTCACATTCCAGAATGGCAACCCTAGTCTTTAGGCACTAAAGAACAGATCATAAACAGTACAAAACTAATTCATGTCAGAGGCTGAGATTCAAGTAGGATGAACTAAGACCTGTTTACTTTTGAAGGTTAATTCCAATTGACATAGGTTCTGAATTGGTAGCAAAATCCCCAAAGTTAATTCCACCTCACTTTGGGCCACTGCACTATTTACCCTGACTTCCTATATACAGTAGCAAGAGATTATCTTCAGAGCGCAATGCAGGTCGCAGGAGAGCTGGGTCATCTTCATGAGATGCCAGAGACCAGTCTCTTTAAAGCAGCAAATACACTTTGATAATCTCCTTGCTGAGCTGGCCTGCCCCTCAGTGGCTTTAAGTAAGTGGAGTGAAAGGGTGCACATGGATATGACCTCAGATTATACACTAAGACAAATGGTATGAGGCATTACGCAATTACTGCAGCTGTACAGAACCATGAATCTACCCCAATTTTCTTAGCAGCTGCTAAACTAGCTGGAGCTACTAGTTGCTAGATGATCATGGCTATGTGATTCTCTATTAGTATGCACTATGTGTAATTAGCCAACCACACCAAGTCACCTCTGCAAGATGCTGAGATACTATGGTTACAGAAGTAGCACAAAGATCTTTACTGACTAGGGTTTCTACAGATTACTAAGATCTTTAAGGAGCACGTTAAGTATGAGGAGCATAAGAGGGGATAGTAAAGGAGAAGGAGATGGCTTATCAAAGACAACGTTGGCAAGTGCCTGCCTCTTTCTGATTCCTGGTCTCTCAGAGCTTCCTGCTACTAACTACTGTTGTCTTCTTAGAAGATACTCTTTCTCATGCCAACTGTTTCTGTTTGCTCTTCTATGTCTGTGGAAGGAAGAAGGAAAGAAGTGGGCTTGCGGAGTTAACATGCTGTCCATACACTGTCTTCAGAGCAAGACGGAGGATCAAGAATTGTTAGGATGAAAATACCTATGGCAATTATTTTCAAAGCTGCTCTTCACCCCATGCTCCTCTCCCTACCCCAAGTGTAGCTCTTCTCTTTCTGTCTTCCAAGCTGGCTACTTGTAAATGACTTCACTTCTTTAGTAAAACATGCTGCAATACTCTACTGCCCAATCCTCATTAATCTTACACATTGCCATAATACAACAGAGAGAGAGTAAGCTGTTGTTGAGATAACTGGCTTCCATTAGCAACCATGTGATTGGCAGGACGATAAAGTCTTTTTGCTTGCAGGTCAGCTGCTTTTTAAGAAGAGGGCAATCCTGCTGATCCATCTTTTAGCTACAGTCTCTCACTGAGTCCCAAATCTCCTGCCTTTTAGCTTTGATACGGTTCAAGCTTTCCCCCTTGTATCAGCCCCTACCTGTCATCAGCTCCTCTGTACCAAACAGCCAATATCAGGAGTTTGACCTCAGGGCACAGTCCGGGTGGGCAGGTAAAACCTGACCACTGGACCTACTTCCTTATCTTTCATATCCTGCAATTCATGAAGAAGTATCAAATTCAAACTAAAAAACAGAAGCATGACCTTTTATAAGAACTTTCTGAAAAAAGGCTCTGTTGCCTTTCTAAGTATTCTTGAAAAGAACTGTCATCTACCCTATTAAGATAGAAATGGATCACAAATAAGGAAGAGAGGAAAAACACTTCAAATCCTTACTAAAGAGTAAATGTTTTTAATGTGTGCTTGCAATACCTTTTGGTGGTCCACGCAAAAATATAGTAAAAACCAAAACAAAACAAATATTCTAGAACTATTCTACATCTCCAACTGTGACCCAATAAAGAGAGTTGCCCAGACTTCTGCTATTTATAAAGTATCTGAAATTGATTAGATTCCCATGGCATACAGAGCATCCTCTATAAAGAGTTACTTACATCAGGAGGATTCTAAATCTAAGTTTCTAACATAAATTGAGAGCTATCATAAGCAACATAATCCCTATTTATGTGACATGCCCAACAGTTGGTGTTTAAAACCTTCAAAAATATTATTTCCTGTAGCAAGCATGTACACATTCCTGCCCTCCTGTATAGCTGGAAATCATACTGTCCTTTGAAACAAACACAGACTCTGTAAAGACTTATACCACTTAGGTGGATGACAGAAATGGTGCCAAAATCTCTCAACATCCTTTCCATTCAACGAAACTGACTTAGTACAAATTAGAAGATGTTTAGTCACTTCTGATGTTGATAGTAAAAGGAGAATAAAAAAGAATCCAAAAGAGGAAGGCTGCTAGTCAAGACTTGTGGTGTTTGAAGTCTGGCAGAGAATATCTTTACATACGGAATTCTGCAACTCCTAATGTACAAGTATCATGTGAACAAATCTTATAGCCACCATCTTATATCCTCATGTAGTTCACACTTATCCCACTGTGGATATTGTTCATTGTTATATTACTGTGACAATGTAACAGAAAATTATCTCTTAAATTTTTCAGTTAAAAAGAGACTTTAATTAAGTCCTTTCTATTAGGAGAAACTGGAATGCTTTTGCCTCAGGAATTTTCCCTTCTGAAATGCCTTTTCATTAGCTTGCTGTGAAAAACCTACTAAATTATTAAAAGCAAAAATATTCTTACTATATAGATAATTTGGTATGGAATTCTTTCTACATTTCTCTTCTTTTCTGGTAACTTTGACAGGCTCACAATGGTGCTGAAAAATATCACCAACATCTGCAGAAAGTTAAAGACCCTCCACATGCAGTTAATAATTCATTTCACTATTTAAATGACACATTCACAATTTTTTGAAATAATAAATCCTTTCTAAAAGTTTACTTCAAGTATGAAAAGTTTTTGAAAATGAATGGCTATGGGTGGATATAGTGTCAGAATTTACAGAGAGCAGCGAACAGAAATAACTGTGAAATTAAGATAACTAGATTTTAGTCTGGAAAAACCTTCCTTTTGGCAAGAACTGTGGAAAACTGCTTCCAATATTAAGGAATTTAAAATTAAATTTTATATCGAATAAAGATCAGCCAGTTGGAATAAAGCTATTTGCTAACAGTTTAAAATAATTCTATGTAACAAATTAAGGAAAGGAAATGTTTAATACTATGCCCAATTCTGCTCTCCAGGAAGTAGCTTTGTAGATAGGAGCAACTGCTCAGAATGGAATCAGGCCAGCACACACCAGGGTAACAAGTACACTCTTGCAAAAAGGTGTCACAGGATCTTTACAAAATTGTCAGGACCAAAATTTCATCTTATACCCATGTAACAGTACCATTAGTAGCACAGTGCCCCCTAACAACACATTGGAGAAACAGTTTTATGCTAAATTACAGGGAACAGTGCCACTAATAACACTTCAAATAACTGCTTTTCAAAACTAATTACATGGGAATGCAAAAACATGAAAGGTTCTTGAATTTAATAACTTCAGCATTGGTCAAGAGGGGAAATTAGTAGGATAAGAAACAACAACTAGTGTCTTACTTGTCTGAGGTCGATGAAAGCTAACTGCAGGGTGTCTCCCTGGAATCCTGGCACAGGCTCAGAACTAGCAAACACTGAAAAGAAAGGTTAAAAATATTACGGATGTGGATTTTTTAAAAAATATAACAGAAAATCAAGCTCTATGCAACATAAATGCTAGCTAGTGTTAAAATGTAACTAGTTTGATGGAAATAGATTAAACTGATAACTCTCAGTGATTAAAACTAAACAAACCAACAAACAACTTTCCCATCATTTTTCCTGTAATCCCATAAAATAATACCTTTAGAAGTATTAGGAATTTTGTTTAAAATTCTAACCCAGTAGTAATGCTACAGCCACAGAAACCAACATCTTTTTTTGGCCTGAGGTGAATGATTACTGAAGAATTTCGGAATAATACCAATTCCATGGCTGTCAACATATTTTCAAACATCTGCTTTTGTTACAGCATCCGCCCTATAAAAACCCCACCTCTAGCCAAACACCATAAAAGACAAACACTAAGGTGGGAGTTAGTTTAATGTGTAGACAACAGGTGGAAAGCTCTATGTGTCAACAGTCTGAGCAGAGCTGAAATGCATGTTCATGCCTTTTAGTCAGCTTATCAGTAATGAACTTCTGCTCTTTTTGGACCAAAAATAGGCTGTCAAAATTGGAAGGCAAAACTATACTCAAAATAAAAGAAACAGTAATGCTTATGGTAATGAAAGAAGTTAGCTATTTTTTTAAATTAGTAAATGATCAATAATTGTCAATAAATACTTCTTGTTGTTCATATCCCAGTCATGTGTTACTAACACTTGCAGAAACACCCACTGCCACACATCCCCACTCAAGTTAGACACCTTACTTCAAAAGAGCTTAAGAGAATTTTTCTTATGCTCTTCAGTTAGAGCTCTTATCAAAACAAAGTAGGTATTACTGTAATAGTTTTAGAGAAGTATCACCTGAGGCAGTGAAAGGTAACATTTTTTTCCAAGTTTGAGAAACAGATCATTCAATGGTAGAGGAAACAGAACGCCACATATCAAAAAAATTTCCAGATCCAGTGCTCAACTCTACAATGCTACACAGACTCCTACTAACATTTAAAAGTAATATAAAATCCTTAATAGATTTTTTTTTTTTTTTTTTTTGTTAATGGCTAAATAGAAAATTTTGATCATCAAGTGAAAGTAATATCCAGAAAGACACTGGTGTCTGAGTTAACATGACGGGCTGTATCATTTACTTCTGAATGTATGGTTTTGACTTAAAGTGGACCAATGAATTCAGATAGACTATTCAAAAGTCTAAAAATTATTATATGGAATGCAATTGTAAATGAAAATAATAAAGATTCTTACTTAAGTGGCACAAGAAGCTACTAAGATGATCGCAGAGTATCTAAGAATAGCTTAGTGATAGATGAATACAGTATCAGAATAGCAGCTTTACCAGTAGAGGCATAATTACTTGTATTACAGTATTGTCAAAATTTTTATGGACAGTGACATTACAGGAGAATTAATTAAACTGGAATATGACTTGATTCTTCATCAACTAAAGGAATAAAAAGTAGCAATCAAATGACTTAGGGAGAACAGTGTAATGTCACAGACAAATACTGGTAACAGTTGGCAAATGTTCACTGACTACTGTATTCAAGTCTGAATTTTAAATTGTGTGGTTTTCCTGCTTTGTAAGTAACATCAACTTTCTAGGGGAGTTTTCAGGAAGTTTCAATCTACCACAAAGATACTTTTTAAATAAAAAAGAAGAAAAAATTTAAAAATAAGTAGGAAAAGCACATCCTATACACAGCATTTTACAGTTTGCTTAGCAATAAACTTAAAAGCAGCCATGAGAAGACAGCCTGCACAACCACCAACCTGAAGAAGAACAAAACATCTCCAGGCCTATGAAAGCACCTTTCTGAAAATGCTAGGCTAAGGGATTGGGTGTCTCCATGGCTGTCTTCTGCAGGTATTTCATGGCCTCTGGGACCACCCTTTCTTCAGGGACAGACAGGCCTATGATGCTGGCTCCTGTGGTCAGCCAAAGAGAGCATTTAAAATGGTAACACCATAGAAGAGCAGGGAATTCTTAGCAACACCCCATAACAAACAGCTAAAAAGAGATAGGGTTGTGAGCTACATCAGCACACTAATAAGGAAGGATAAGTATGATGGTCAGAAGGAGTCTTGAAAGATAAGGCCCACTGTGTTTGATCCTGTGTAACTTTCTGTTCATACACAGGACGCTGAGACCAGCTTCCCCCATTAGAATCTGAGCTCCTCCAGCCACTCCACAATGGTAGCACTGCTGTAACACTTTCTTCTCCCAAAGGAATGGCTACAGAACTGAAAAGTGAACATAACTGAAGAGTGTGACCTGCAGCAAAACTTTTCAGTTAACTATGGGCACTTGATACTTTGGGAGGTACCTTCCTATAGTGGGATACTTGCCACAGGTCAAATATTTGCATCCTTTCTGCAGCTCATCAGGAGAACATAGTTTGGAATTTATCCTCATGCATTAAATAATGTAGTATGATTTAGTTTCTCTACATAGTACCTACTACCATTGCAGCTACAGAACAATAAGCACACAAGGAACCAAACAATTATTGTATAACCTTTGTTCCAACTACAATTTTAAATTATGAATGCATTTACAACACCAGAGACACTCATTATAGAACATGCATTTATTCTCACATTTGGGTCATATTTGACAGGTGACTACAGTAGAATTTGTTTCATTATTACAATTTCATAAGTTCAAAGGGCAAAAAGCTAATCTACTTATGGTAACAGACAGTTCCCCCTCCACCCTCAGCTCAGGGCTTTTAAGTTTTGCTAACAATTTTACAAAGCTAATTAAATATTTTCTTCTGCACAGCATTTTAGGAAGATATTATAAGAACAGGATTAACATTCTTAATGTCTTTGTCCTAAGGGTCCTTTTCCAGATAGTAATGAAACATTATCATATATACATCTTTTAAAATGTTCACCCCCTACATTCATTCTAGGCTTAGAGGATTTGGAGGGGTAGGAAGCTGGTTGAGTGTGCATAAGAGTATTCAAGAATTTTATCATATATGAGATTGAAATGCAAAAGTCGCCATTAAACTGTCACATATGGGGCAAACAACTGGCTGCTTGGCAGTTTGAATCAGAAACTCCAACGGTTTTGGGAAAATAAGCTGCAACTATGTATTAGATGAATCTGGTATTCACAAGGTTTTTTGTTAACATCATCTTTTCCTGAACTTTGCTGATATTGTGTAGATCTTTTCTGTGTATATAAAATAGGATCTTTGGCACAATGTGTGTCCACACTATGTACAATCTCAACATACTTCCTACAATAGTAAGCCTGGGACTTTACAAGAGGTATGATCTAATAAAAAAGTAATAATACAAAAACAGGCTGGGAGGTAACACATGCATGAGAATGGTAAGTTTACATATTGTAAAGATTACTTCAGTCCCTTTTCTTTTGAATACTCCGATTTGATCTTTTCATTACATTTTGATTAAATTTTGCATACAGGATATATGTGAATTGATGTAGATGTATGTTAATGGGTATCTTAAGAAAAAGACTGTCTGCTAAAATGGAATTGAAGACATTTTTAACTGTAAATTGTACTGTGTTTCTATGCACTGCTGGATTTGTTAACAGGTCTCTTCATGTTATTCTCTCAGAAGACCATCTTTCAGCCATCATCCATGCCTCTACGTTGGTCTGGGAATTCACTACCTTGGTCTGGGAATTCACTACCTAATTCCTGACAAATAATTTTGCTGCTCAATGGCAGAAATTAAAAATCAGAGTCCAGATTTTGGATCAAAAGCTAGATTAGAACAGTTTTACTTCAGCCTCATAGCACTGAATTACAGTCAGAGCAGCAAAGCTACAAACATATTTTTAAAGGAAGAGTGGAGAATCAGGTGACTATCTCAGCAGCCACCAGCCACTTTGCAGCCCTGTTGGATTCTCCAGCTGTTCAAACATGCCTGGAGGGGAGCCTCACCGAGGGAGCTGCCAGCTGGCCAGGCCTCCGCAGTCCCCAGCCCTGCCCCCAGCTCCAGCCAGATCTTGCTGCTTCCCCTCACTCCTGTGCTGCCATATGTGACCAGCAGATGAAGGATGGTCTCAAGTGAGTTAAGTTAACCTGACTTCCCAGATGGGAGAGGAAGCAGGTAAAGTGAGGGGCCTCCAGAGGAGAATATAGTGCCTTTTCAAGGAAAAACAGAATTTGGGTTCCTCGGCTTCTGACATGCCCACCTGGAGATCACCTTTATGTATGCTCAGCAGAGAACACTTGGGTCAAGATCTCTCTTACTCTTGGATACTGCAGCCTTCCAAACACTGAGGCAAAAAGGATGGACTGACAGGAAGCCCTACGGAGGGCTGGTTAGGAAGGTAATACTGCATCCTGCTTTGCTCTAATTCTCCACTAACCCATGCTCATTTATAGGCAGGACCCAAAACCTGTTCATCCTTGCACAGATTCATGTCTGGGTGAAGGAGGATGCAAATTCAACCATACCTCCTTTTGCCAATTAATCCTGTCTCACAATTCAGCTATGTTAAAACACATAAACTATAAAAATTACATTTAACTCTTCTAGCAATTAGAATTTCTGACAAGTTCTAATTTCTTTAAAAAAAGTTGATGTAAGGTATCTAGTTCTGGATGGTGCTTCTGAAAGGTTTATTTTATATTATGTATACCTTGCTCCTCATAAAGCAAGATATAACCATCCACATTTAATTTCATGTTCATGAAATGCCTCCCCTCCCCCATCCATTTCCCTCCTCAGTGCACTGAAATGCAACATCCAAGCAAAAGACTATTCTTTAGATTTTATTCAATGGGATCTAGTACATTCTGTTTTTCTGAATACTGCTGTAAGAAACCCAGTCACCCTAGTGGAAGATCACCATTGAGAGTGCTGTAAAATATAGAGGTAAAACACTAAGTTATAAAAGATGTAGAGAGAGTGAAGAAATACTTCAATTAGAACAGGACAAACTGAAATAAAATTAAGTTTTTGGAATGTCTGGAAGGAAAACAGAAAAGTTATTAAAAGCAGAGTGAGAAGGTCATAACTTTTTTTTTTTTAATAAACCATACGAGAAGGCCACCTGATACTATTGCTATTCTTGAGCAGAAGTATCAGATACTTCCACATTTTCTGCTCCGCTTTTTAAAGTTAGGTACTTTGCCCAGAAATGTGGTGAAGGATAATGAAATCCCACAGTTCACCACAAGATCACCTCCTTCCCTTCCACCTTCCTTTCTTAGAAGTCCACTTATACCATCTATTTGCTGTGACTAAGAACTTGAGCATTTACTGACTTTAACAGATTGTTGCCCATTAACAGATTGTCGGGTTGTTGGTTGGTTTGTTGATTGCTCTTTAATGGAAAATAAAAAATCTGACATTTTTCTGCTTTTATTTAGATCTCCTCCAGTTTATTTTAGAAAGAATAAAAATGCACTGTTAAAGATCATAATATATATCTAGAATATTGCCAAGAATTTAAAAAAAAAATGTATAATTCATAACTTTCTACATCTCACATAACTTCTTAGTTCAAAATGCATCTGAGTATATTTCACTGTGTCTATAAATAAAATGTCAAACCCATGTATACAATACAGTAGGAAACTATCCAACAGTGGTGAATTATTTGCACACTCTAAGCACTAATTGAAATGTCACTGTCGTATCCATTAATCCCAAAGTGTCAAAGAATAAAGCTGGGGGAGGGTGATGAGCAAGAACATAAATCACAGGCATCACAGTGAGGCCTGGAATGTGCCTGTGATGTACCTTATGAATGAAACCACAACAGCAAAGCAGTCTGACCAAAATCTTGTGTCGATCTCTTATTCCACAGATTGCAAGTCATTGTTGCAACATTCCGACAAGCTTCCATAAATTATATTTAAACTACTCAAAGGGTTTCTGTGCAAAACCAGATTTTTTTTCTAATGTGCTTTAAAAGGCAGAAAGGAATAATTAAAGCTTATTCTATTTGCAAATGTACATCCCATGCTAAAAGTTATGCAATGGTGGAAAGAATCTATTTTTCAGTCTTCAAATTACTAGTTTTCTAAAACTTTCTCATTTTGGCCCAAGGTTTCCCATCTCCTGTCTATGCCATATAGTTAGTATAACAGCTACATATAACAAAATATGTTGTCTTAAGGTTATATTTTAATCTTAAAATAATGAAGTGTTATCATGTTAGACTAAATAAAACTCTGCTAAGATCTCTTCACCGATTGAAGTTTACACTGTGCAGCAACCAAAGATGGTAGAAAGAGTGGTAACACAAATTAGGATGGTACATAACATGGCAACGGCTGAGAAGAAAATTGTCTGAGAACAACCCAGAGACCAGACATCAGCAGGACTTGCTGGAACTTCTCATTACTTTGCTGTGAACACAGTCACCTGCAAGACATGCATTTTATCCCCTGTACTGCTAGAAATCCCTGAGTGAAACAGTGAATTGGTTCATCTACACAGAGTAGTGAAGTACTGCATTGTTCACAGATGGTATTTTAGATATTAGAAACAGAATAATATGGTAGTGGGCAAGCTTTCTTCCCTGTTCCACTATTTGTTCATAAGGCAGATGATTGTTTATTGGGTGCAACCAATTCAGTTTATCTAAATGAATTATTATTGTGTCAGTATTATGAATACTATGGAATTTCTGTTTTTACAACTGGGATGTTTTTTACATCCAGGAAACTACACAAACACATATACCCAACCACCTACCTAAAAAGAATACTATTAAATTGCAACATCAAGCATACTAAAAATAAAAAAAAGGTCAAATAATCATCTGTTTGGACAGCTTGTGCAGTCACGAGACAAACTTTAATGTCATGATCACAAGTATTTTTTCAATCAGACCCTGATAATCACATCAGTTCATTTCATGCCCTGAAAGGCCTTAAGACTGTACAATGGACTACCATAAAGATGCCTGCTCTACCTGTTATAGAGTTTAGCTGGAATGTAATGAATAAGGCAGGAGAAGGAAACACAAGCATACGGTTAAAATGTCAAAAATACCCCTTAACTCTGTCCCTGGACTCCCACAAGAACCTTTTGTGAATGCTAACCAAATTGCTTGAAATTAGATTTCCCAGTTTTCCATAGGTGGCTGCTAATCGTGTAGTCATCAATTTTTTCATGTGTCCAAACTAAAAACCTCAGGATATGTATGACTTGCAGAACTGACCCATTTTACAGCTGTCACCAGAATAATTAAGATCAATGCTTCAAACACATAAGATGAAAGATACTTAGAAAAAGCAGAGCATAAGAATCTAAATATGCACTGAAAAAAAGCCTCTAGTGTATCTCAGTCACCGACTACAAAACCCGACCTAAAACCTATCCACGGTGTCATGGAATTAACTTCCTTCATATAGATTAACAGCTCACCCTCAGCGGTGAGCTCCATGCAAAACCTGAGGAAATTAATCCTGCCTTCAATGTTGGATTGAATCAGTTTTATAAAATAATTCTGATGCCATATTTTGAACAGTGAGGACAAAACAACATCTGAAGTTTTCTAAATGAGTACTATCACTCTGCACAGTAAGGCAGCAGTAGTTCTAGGAGGGAAAAAACGCTATGTAATAGAACATTTGAAAACTGTATCATAATAAATAAACTTAAGAGGAAAAATTAAAATTTCACAGACATTTGACCTTTTTTTCTCAACTATAAAAGCATACTATTTATGTAGTGGGTTTGGGCAATTCTGTACTAGACTGTAGTCTTTTTGCTGGATATAGTGATTATGATTCCATTAGGAATAACAACAGATGTCTATTTTAATCAGATACTTGAATTAAAAAAAAACAAACCACCTTTCATGAAAAAAATTTCCCCCAAATGTTAACATACTTACTCATAAATACTTTTACAAGAAGCTGTACTGTAATATTTTTTTTTAGAAGACAAAGTTTTAGTAGATTATGGAAAAATAGATGGTTTACATTAAATGACTTTTTTGCAGTGTTAAGACAGATATAGATAGGAATTCTGGAACATCTACTTACATTCACACTGTATCACATCTAAATTAAACTGCTGAATTGCTCCCATGCTTATTTGTTTTAATTCACTGTCCAGTAGCATCTGCATTAGGGACGTTGAAAGATGCTGGCAGGCTGACATGCAAGCTGTCTGGGCCACTTTTCCCTAGCAGAAAGAGCAACAGGTTTTAAGACAGAAACAAATAATACATCACTAAAAAACTGCTTATCTGATTTGATTTTAGTATACACTTGAAGTCTTAATGATGCAGAACTTAGATTAGAAGAAGAAAGAGCACATTTGTTGTTATTTCTTTGACCTGTTAGCTTTGTTTCTATTAAATCAAACAGGGAACTAAATTAAATATAAGTTAAAGCTATTATTGATATTTCTTCCAGAAATCCAACAGCCTTCATGAATATAAGGACATTTCCAAACTGATAATGATATAAATTGCTGATATGAACAGATTTGTGGATTTATTTAATTTTTTTTACCCAAACAGAATGAAAGCAAGGATGAAATGAAAAATCAACATACTGCATATTTGTAACAATAACCAGTAAAAAGCCCCCAACCTTTATATAAACCAAACCCATTGCTTTCAATTGGGGCATTCTCATAACAGCTTGTGCTAATTATTGGCACTTTAATTGTTTGAATTCCAGCTCAAAGCTTGTTGCTAAATTACTTTAAATATTCACCTTATCCATCATCCCTTCAGGTGCTTAATAAATCAGTGCTGTCAGTAATCAACTACTTACAAAATGAAATGTAGCCCTCTGCTGTACAAAATAGAAATAATTTTCCACTCACAATCTAGTTATAAACATTTCTTTTTACGATATATATGTAATTGAGACAAATTATTTTCCAAACATGAGACAAAACACAAAGCACAAATTCAGACATTAATTGGATAAATTATTAAAAATTTAGTAGAGAAAAATTGAAAGATATGGAAATTCTACTTTAGAACCAAAAAAATTAACTAAGACCAGATACTCAACCAGGTGACACCATTCTATTCATAGCACTGCAATCTTTTAGAGCAGAGAGATCTTGGCTTTCAAACGCAATTACATAAACCTCTGCAGTTTGATGTATTTAAACCATGCTTTTCAACTGGTGTCTATGTTACAATACGTATTGAAACAAAGGTAACTATTAGCACGCTTACATGAAAGAAATCATAATTACATAATACACCTGCTGCAGCACACATCACTTTTGTTTTACTTCTATCCATCAGTTAAGAGATGACACCTATTTCTCTAAACCAATGGTTTCCCAGCTGTTTTCTGCAAAGTCAGGTCAATCAATTCACTGTTGACTCACAGAAATATATAGAGGCAATGAAAAATAATAAGGATACACAGCAGTTCACTGTCCCAAAAAGTCTGGAAAGTTCTGCTTCAATACCTGAAGAGCCAGGATCTTGTCCTGAATAAGACAACTTGCTCATATAATTGAATTTTCATGTATACATAACAGAAAGAAAACTTGGCCCTAAATATTTTGTACTTTAAAAATCTATTCATTGTTAAAACATAATTAAAATGTAGACAATACAATGGAAAGCATTCATTCTCCTCACATGTCACACTGAAACATTAAATGGCTTTTGCTAATACCTCTTTAGCACTGGGACACTTTGAACTGTTAGGAGCTTTATATCTAAAATGAGATGTCAGTTTCTTAACTGAAAAATCTCAGAAAAGCAAATAACATTTTTGACCAAAATAGATGAACTGACAAGGAGGAATGTAAGAAACAGTGCAAGAACAGCATGCCTAAAAGTCTCCCAAATGCAATGATAATTATACTGGGAAAAATGCAGCTCTATTCCCCAAGCAGAACAATATCAATATGAATGGGAAAAAGAAAATGGATAGAGGAAAAAAAGGGGAAAAAAGAAGGAAAAAAGGAGGTGCAAAGGGGAATCAGTGAACCACGGTTCATTTAATTACAGTGTAGTAGGTCTGAAATACTTAATGGAAATGTCATTTTGATTTAATGGAACAACTAGTGCATCTCTGTTTAATGTACTGCTCCATCAAATCAGCTCCATGTCCTATTTATGCTGCCACTATAATGTAATAAAAGTTCAACCAGATTAATGGGTTGTCAAGAAAAATTTTAACATTCGTTTTATTTCATATGCAAATAATGTGTACTCCTCTATTGTTTTAAAGAAAAGACAAAATTTTTTATTTCTAACAAGCATCTGTAGTTAATTGTTACAATCTGGCAAATATCAATAGTACTGGAGCACAAGAGAATGGTTACAATACAGAAATGACATGTAAAAGCCACCTGGACTTTAAATAAGTATCAATGCATGTACACTTAATGTTTATTTTAAAATTTCATAAAATGGAAACATCCTAACATTTAAACTATTTCGAACTATGTAACTTGAACTACAGGCTTATTGTTCACATGACATATCAACAGATATAGAAGTTTACTACACACAGTTTATACTTAATGCAGTCACTTGATTTTCTTAAATTTAGAGAAAAAATTAAGCTACGTATATTAATCAAGATGCTGAATTTTAACTCAGAGAAATGTAAACTTCACTGTTATCCTCTTCAAAATTCAGTGCTTCCCAGTTCAAAATACATTGGATGTATGATATTCAGGAAATAATTAAATTCAAATTTGTGTTTGACAAATGAGATCTAGTTAAAAATCTATCTCCAAAATTCTACCATCCACCAATTAATCAGTTCCTTCCCATTTTTTCATAATGCATTTTGAAGAGGAAATGTAAGGACAAACATAGTAATAACATTTATTTTCTAGAATTAAAACAAATCTCAGTTAGCTTTAAAGCTTTCTTAATGGTTATTATTTGCCAGTTTCAGTTGGTTTGTTGTTTTTTTTTTTAAGGGTGGTGGTGGCCATGGTTACTGTACTTAGCAATTAAATAAATACCTATATCCAATAGCATGCAGAGATTCAGCAGGCTTCTCACATTCGCTCCAGTTGCCTCCCATTTGGAGACACTACTATTATCTCTGCTGTGCCTATGCTAATTGCTGCTATCTACAAAACCTATTCTTCCACTCAACCAATGTAAAGTTTAAGAAACAAGGACTCTATTCTATAAGCAAAAACACCTGCTAACAGTGTTAAAGGCAACTGTTTTTTCACCCAGCCCTCACATTTTGCTGAAATACCAGTTTGTAAAAAGAGAAAACCCTTAGACAAACTTCTTATATTTCAAAGGAGCTTGTAAAGAGAATCTGCTGACATATTAAATCCTTTTTTATAGGACCCAAAAGCTTTTCTCTGAAGAACAATTGCAGTAAAGAGACATTTGGCTCCTAGGAAATTCCCAAAGGGTCAGCCATATGCATCCTTCCACGGCACCTTCGCGGTACTGCTTTCTAAGACCCATGCTAGCTGTCTCAAAAGCAGCTTTCATCATTCACTATAGTGTCAGTCAATATGATTTATGGACTGCATTCAACAAAGTCAAAGCATATAGAATGAGAAATATGACTACAATCTGCTAATTTGTTTTGTATTGAGCCACTTAAGAGTCAAAGACCTGATGTCAGGCTGAGACCAGCAACACAATTAACCAGCCAGTGACAGATTCATCCATCCTCCCTGCCAGACTGTGCCAATCAAAGACAGCATGAAGTGGCATTTGGAGAAATCAGTAAGAAAACCCATTCTCTAAGCAGCCTGTGGAGGCTGTTGATTGACAGTTTTTGAATATAGCTGCAGAAAACCACCACCCTTTCACCCTCACTGCAAGCTGTGAAATTAGGCTTTTGCTGCCAATCACACAAACAATAAAATAACAGAAACTGCCATCCTCAGCATAAAAGGAAATAACAAAACTTTTACATCTAAGAAATGAAGATGGAGAATTAATTTAACAATATGAAATGAAACGAAGAACTTCCAGAAAATGCAATGAAACTAAACATACAAATTTTATCAGTCATAATAACTAAAGCATTATGTTACTTAAAATCAGGACTAAAATCCAACATTTCAACTATTGATAAAATATAAGTATACTAAAAAACACTAATGAAATTTTTAAGAATTGATTTTACTTCTTCCCCAATTTCTACTGAAATAATTAAAAAGTACCTACTTGAAAGTAATTTGTAACTGTTACTTTTCAGTAGTCATTCTTTTCCAAAGAGTTGTCCAATACTAACTTTGTACTGACCAAGCACATATCTAGAATAAAACTTCAGCTAATTCTAAATTAGATTAAAACCACTTATATATACACCCTCTATAATTTCAAATTAACTGATCTGAAATTAAAAGGTATGATTTTTCTTTAACTGTTCAAAATGAAACCGAAGAAATGCAAGTCCTTAATAATAAATTTGATCATTCAATTGATTTTATGAGATTAATGGCTACATAATGAAATTTTAAGTTGTTTTCTGATTCAAAGTATCTAATGGCACTATAAACTGCAATACAAACTTAAAATGGGATGTAGAAAACCCTGAAAACTGCAGTAATCTCAAAAGACTAAATTCTTGTAACTTTAGAAAACGGAACCATTAAAAACTGCATGAGTCTGAAATTATAACCTTCGAAAACCAATGCAGCCTCTGAGCTCTGCATCTCTGAAATTCTGCTAGTGCTTGGTCATGACATAACCAGCATACTGACACCTACTCAACATTAACAGGAAATATTTCTACATAAAATATTCAGTATTTCTAGTGCTCATGACACCTATTAGCTTGACAGTTCAACATGTGCTAAGTATTCAAATCACAGAAACGTTCATTAGAATGAACTACCAATGTCATCTAGTCCAGCCTTCTGCTTGGAGTAGCACTATTGCCAACAGTATTTCAGGTCTGTTGTCCTTTCTTCTGGCTGAGACTTCAACAACTGAGGATGGGAATTCAACAGCCTCTCTGGGTAACCTCCTCCAACACCACACTACTCTCTTCATGCAAACTTTTTCCTAATGTCAAAGCTTCATCTCCTAAGCTTCTACTTGTGACCATAGCCACACATGAATTTGTCAGTCCTACCAAGAAGAGTTTCGCTCCATGACCTTTATATCTATTCTTTAAGAGGTTGGAGGCTGCCGCTAGATTTCTCCCCAGCCTTCTCTTTAACAAACTAAATAATCCACTTTCCTAAATCTCCATTTGTAAGTCATGTGCTCTAGACTCCTAATAACTTGGAAGTCCACTGCTAGAACCTCTCTCCAGATCCACAGAGCTACTACTCAGTCAATTGCTTTCCAGACTGTAGCAATGAACACAGAGTATAGTGTGGGAATAACCAAGTGCCTTACACATTTGTTCACTTAAACAGTGAACAGTCCAGTATACATTTGTTGCTGTATACTACTTAAGTGAACAAGATTCAACCATATTAGAAAAAATAAGTAAAAGTTGAGAAATTCAGTATTCAGAAGCCACTCAACAGAATAACATTAATTTCAATACTGTCATTATCATGTAAATACTTATGCCAAATCAAAATAAACTCCTTAAAAATTGACGACCTGAAAATAATCAGGGCTTGGAAGAATTAATAAACTCAATCCATCGTCATCTTAAAAAATAAAAATTGAGCCCAGACATTCCCTTGACCCCAGGCAGATGTAGCAGAGAAATGATGGAACTTTCACAGATTCTTTATTCTGTTATATCACTCTACCCTTACTCTGTATGCATGTCTCATAGCTGCATTTTGATACCTGACCTCTCTTCCAAACAGTCTCATAGTCTCCTCTAAATTATCTCATTTGGGATGCAAGGCACACCCCATCAACCTTCTGCAAGGCTTTTAGGGGTCCTGCTGTCCCAGTGTATGAAAGCCCAATGTTAGTCATTAACCAGATCCCTGCATGCAACCACACAAGGTAGACAGCAAGTTATCAGCAAAACAGAAGGATCTTTTTATTAAATGATTAAAAATTGAAGCAATAAGCCTGCAGGCAGTTCATAGTTTTTCAGTTCACATGCTTTTTCTTCATCTTGCATCTACTTACCGACA
This sequence comes from Athene cunicularia, assembly GCF_003259725.1. NCBI lineage: Eukaryota > Metazoa > Chordata > Aves > Strigiformes > Strigidae > Athene > Athene cunicularia. The sequence continues at coordinate 8,894,162 of NW_020799105.1, forward strand.
TAGCTGCATGGTCATTGTTGTTATTCTGAGAAGGAAACCAGTAAGGCAATCAAAACAAAAAAATTAAGATGTACTGTCAACATCAAAAAAAAAAAAAAAAAAAAAAAAAAAAAAAAAAAAAAAAAAAAGAATAAAAAATTGGTAGCAATAAATGGTAAGGAAAAGCTTCCAAAAAGAACAATTACAGCTACATAATTCTTTAAATTATTTTTTTAAACCTGTGAACTTATATAATATTTTGTTGAGGCATAACAAAGAGACTATAATTTAAATAACACTAATTCAGCAATAAACTGATTTTCTGTAATAAGGAACTGTAAGCCAAAATGTCAAAGTAGCAAACTTCAAATGATGAAGCATCTGTTGATATTCCCTTCCAGAATGCTTTCATGATAAGAAATAATATATTCCAAAATACTTGGGTTAAAAAATAAATGCAATGTTTATCATCCTGACTTACAAAGGCTATCTGTATGTCATTAACATACTTTGCTCAAGCAAGACTTAGAATGAATGGCTCAGGACAATAAGAATCTAAATGTAATATGACCCATTAATAAATTTTAACATAAATCTAATGGTAATGTAACTGCAGGGTGGAATAAAGCTTTTTCTTTTCCAAAACTGCTTCTCAAGTACAGTAAACGAACACAGAGGAGAAAACCAAGATGTAAAACTTAAGAGAAAAAAAGCTTCAGAGACGCAAGACATTTCCAGTGATTCAACAGAGATATCAGACCCCAACTAAGTTGTGCCACAAAGCAGGTAGGTTCAGTAAAATTGAGATTATGGTCTACCTGATTTAGATCTCTAATGTTCCAATAAAAATAATACAAATTGCATAAAGCAGATATGTTAATAAGATGTTTAAAAGCTATGTCTACATTGGTACAGAAATGCTTCAGCATACGGAAGCACAAAAGGAGACACACCCCTGTGCATTTACACAGCTTATACATACAGCTAAAATAAAACGAGACCCTAATGACAGGTACCCAAGGAACGCAACAAAAAACTGTTAAAGAACATATTATAACACTTCTACAAGACTAGAGTTTGAAAAAACATCAAAGTGAAAGTCAGTGACCCTTGAACAAGACTGGATAACTAGTGTAGCCAACCAGCGCCCCTAGTCCTAGCCCTCTAACATGATCAGGTATACTAAGGTAAGAAGAGAAGAGATTCCTCTACTTGTCCTGCTCTTTCCTTTCTGGAATTATAGCCAGTGGCTAGGACTTCTGTTCTTTGATTTCTAACTACAGAAGAGGTTCCAAGCAACCATTTTGAGTAGTGGAATGTTTCCAGCCATATAAAAATTATTATGGAAATTACACTGTGACATTAACAGAATAATCCATTAATGAAACTGAATACTGAAACTATACCAGATCTTAACTATGGCACATAAGAATCTAGCTTAGTTAATCACTCCAAAGCACTTATTATTTTGATGAGTTATGGAACCTAGTTTTGGGCTTATCTTTGAAAATGCTTTTACTATAAATTTTCATCTAATGAAAATAACTTATCACAAATCTAACCAGAATCACCATAATGAAACTGTATACACATTTTCATATAACCTCCACAGCTCATGCACAACAACATTCATAGGACTGTATGTTTCTACAACTGGCCAAGTCAGAATAGGAAGCGACACACAGGATAAATCAAAAATTACAAGAGCCAGACCAGACTAGTTGTCCATATAATTCTACACCCTGCCCATTACCTGACCAGACTTTGAAAGTACAGAATAACCTCTTCATAGGGACTAGAGCTTTCTCCAAAGGCTGACTTGTGCCCCCAGGCACATACTTCTTTCTATTCCTTTCACATTTTTCAAGTCCTAACACCACAGCTGCTTCATTCCATCCCCCTTAACACAATGCTTCATTCTGTCTGTGGCTCATTTCCAAACAGCTCTATCACAACATACATTCATGACAGACTTCTGTACATCCCTTCTCGAGAAACTGCATCCTTTAACTGCTATATGCATATGACTATTGAGGAGCAGTGCCATTTGTTCACGCTGCTTTGTATGGTAAGTTACAATGAATTTAACTATCTAACAAACTTGCTATTCTTATCTAAAAATGCTCAACTAATTTGGCACAGAAGCACATGCCTCACCCATCGCATTCACATCAATATTACATGATACATTTTGAGTGGGTTATGTCTTTTGAGTCAGTAAAAACCCAGGAGCCTGAAGAATCACAGCCTCTTCACGTGTCATCTGGAAGACCAGATAAGCCCACTGTGCCAACAACTTCAACACCTTGCTGTGCACATAAAGAAATTATATTTTACTTCCAGTCTGGAGCCTCAAAACATTCTATGCATTGAGGACTTATTCTTTATAGTCAATGTACATGGGTAAAGCACTCAGATATCTATCCATGTGACAGTAGCAACCAAGGACAAACTGATGAAAAGCAGATGTAGCTCGAAAGACTTATTGAAGTTATTCCAGACCTATAAAGCTATAAACTATTATGATAAGTCAAACTAGACTTTTTTATCTTAAAACAAGGGGAAATCGCACAACGGACTATAACAATTGGTAGACAAAACAGGTTAACAGTACCCTTTTACCCAGGACAAAATAACACAGGATATATTGGAGTATGAACAAGGATTCATTTCAATGAAGTTCAGTTAACTATAATCAAATGACTTTTTAATGATAAAAACTATTTAGCTAAAAACAAATTTGGAGAATCCAAGACCTCCATAATCTTATGCACAAATGCAGGATTTGCACCAGTTCTGCGCTGTTTGAATCAATGCAGGTGTACACAGAACCAATATGGTTAATTAAATGGCCATCTCATGCTCTAGAAAACTGCATGAGTTCATGTACTATTTGCAATTAGCTGTTGTTAACAATATTACTGGAGCGTTTGAAAGTATTTTCTAAGTATTACCATGAGTAAAGCATCATCAGCATACTGAAACACATCTGAAAATATATCTGTACGGAAAAAAAATTAAAAGTATGTCTGCCAGCACATGCACAATTCAAAAATCACATCTACCTTCAAAATCTTAGTATTTTAAAAAAAAATAATGTTCCAATAGTTTGAAATTAAACTTAATTTTGAACACTTACAGGTAAATGAGTAAAAACTTGAAACGTGCTTCTTAAAAAGTTAATAAGGTCCATTAAGTATCCACTGGCTCTTCCATCTGATTCAGACATTGTCCAATCATAATCAGCAATCTGAATAAATTCATCTATTTTTTGGTTAAGTTTTGTGTATATTTCTCCTTCTGCTGCATGCCTTGCATCCTGAAAAAAGAAAATCATGTGTAATTGTCATAACTCTAAAATATTATTAGAATGCGAATAAAATTATACTAAGCAACAAAACTGAAGTCTTTTTCTCAGATTCAAAAAATATTTTATTCAAATCAGTATTTTAATTTCTGTCTTACAATAAGTTTGAGGCTGTGGTTTTAAAAATATTCCTATAATGTATACTATAAGACTGTTTGTAATAGAATATGTCTATAGAATCATCTAAGTTCTCAGAGACAAATTAAATTAATTTTAATTTGGAAACAAAGCAATTGCTTTGCTCTCTTCAAAACAATCACCTTTAATTCAGCCTTACAAATTTATCAACCCTGACACAAAGTTTATTTGGGCTCTTTTACAAATAAATAATAAAAGTACCTAATTATTTTATCTGCTATGGCTAGAGGTCCATCAATTGTATGATTTTAATGTAATTAATGCCTTAAAGCTGCACACCTGAAGAATACTCATAATTTTTCATCCTCCTTTAAATCCTGATCATCACACATCGGGATTCAGAGCATTCCCTTACTTCCGCCCACCCTTACTTTTTGTTCTGCCACCACCCCGATTCTACTTTATGGAACAGTATAGAAGTAAAGTCTAGCATTTACTGTGAAAAGAGCTTACGATGCAATCTATCTGCCTTATTTGTTTAGAGGACATCCTCACAGATGCAACAAGATCTATGTACAGATGCTTGACAAGGTGTATGTTGCTAGAAAGTCATGCTTTTGCCAACCTTGGGTTTAAAGACACTTGATAATTTCTATGCTCTAATTTAAGCTCAACATGAAACTTTCTTCACTGATCTGGAGAAATAATTCAATAAAGACATTTGATTTAAAGTGAACGAGTCAGTTGCTGAAGGTTTTTAGAGAGTAAAAATAGGCTGGATATAATGAAGCAATATAAAAGTAGATGAAATTCCCATTGGTAGTTTCCTCTGGGAGAAAACAGTCCAAAACCACAGCACTTCAGAAAGGTGTAAATAAGAAAGGCAAAAAGGAAAAAGAAAAAAAAAATTAATCAAAATTATCAGAGCTTATAGGTAGCATCATCACAATGAGTGTGTCAAATTTAGTCTTTAGTCTGCCAGGCACTTCAGGAGGAAGCAAGAAGGCATGTGGCCCTGCCATGTATCAATATCAGAATACAATTCCCTAAAAATAGTGTTCTTACTGCCAAACCAACTCATGAAAGCCTCCACTGAACAGCTCTCACAATCCAACACACAAGAACCTAGCAACCTGTTAGCACATCAATTAAATAAATATGCTAACATCCACAATTTTTTAGATGGCTATGACTATAAAAGCTTCAAATAAAGTCAACTCTATATTTAAAGTTTCTAATTAACAATGAGACCTCGGTTTCAACAGTCTATAATGACAGAACTTGCAAATACATTTGCTTAGGTTTAGTGCCATTGCTTGGATTTTTTTGTTTGGTGGGGTTTGAGGTATTTTGTTTAAAAACTAAGTAATTTACAGAGTGGTTGTATCATCTTTACCAGTTAACATTGAGTTACTGGCAGTGGCAAGACTAATCCTTCAGTTTTTGTTTTAGAAGCCTGGTTTTGGCTATCTTTTACTTTGCTTTGGTTATTGGTTTACAATTGGAGCAGCATGCTCCCACTACTTTAAGCAAGGCATGTTGCTCTATTCCCTGAGAAAATAATGAGCAGCCAAGCATCTGGATTTCAAACCCAGAAGTTACTTCTGAGAAACAGCACTATGAATCCATGCACAAGTCAAGAAAGAGTGAGTTAGCGGTATTTAGATTTGGGATAGCTCCTAGAGGCATATGATTAACTCAGTCTCTTCTTTTAACGTGGTGACAGAATTGCATCAAAGCCTTTTGAAAGCTCACCAGATTTTCCCCCATTATAAAGAGAAAAGGGTAAATGACACAGTTTTGTTAAATGGCTTTTTTCTCAGAGGACATCCTATGCAGGATTTGATGCTGTGTATCTGGCTCTCCAACAGCCATTACACAGCTTAATGCTGAGACCCTGGGCTCAAGAACTTCTATCAACTAGATCTGCAAATACACCTATTTATCCTTAGTGTGACTGCTGATTTAAACAAAGGAAAACAATGGTCACCCAAAGCTGTAAAATGTGGCTATAAATATTGAAAGTGACACAGGTTTTTTTTATACAGTAAAATTAAACAAATTTTGGTGTGGTTTTTTTTTTATTTTAATTTCTACCCACATGAAACAATGCTCGGAGAGTTTGAAAATTTTTAACATGAGATCTTACATACAATAATAAAATGAGAAAAACAGCCTTCTAAAATAGCAGCTGTGAATTAGGTCTGAAGGCTTCTGTTAAAAAAGTACAGTGTAGATGTACTTTTAAGATCACCTTATGGAATGTAAATGTGATCAATGCTGCTAATAAAAGGAGATTTTCAACGACTCAAAGAATGGAGGTGACATGATTTGCCACCAGGAGATGAATTTAATAATAGTTGAACATACCAAATTCCGTGAGTGCTCAGTTGGGGAACTGCAGGCAGTTTTTCATTAAAATAGAGGGGGGAAAAAAAAGAGGGATTAACGAGAACAGAATTTTCTGCTATTAAGTGGAGAACACTGTGCTAACATGTTCTCCAGGAAAGGAGACAGGAGACAAACCATAAAAAAAAAAATTCTTACATGTTTGTCAGCATTCATTCTGTATTTTTCAAAAATACACAGATACTAAGCTCACTAAACACACACATAATATTCTGTGATTTCCTCCAATACAATTTAGATAGTTTATAGGATAAGTTAAACATAACCTATAGCATAAGCAAAGGGCACAAAATATAATGCAAACTTTCAACTGCATTTATTAAATGAAGTTCAAGGATAAAGAACATCTTACCTCAAATCAAATACTATGCATTAAGTGTTTTGTTTGAATGTTAGATTCTGGATCAGCACTACACAACAATAGCTACAGATACACAAATTCAGACACACATGCACTGTCAGTACACAACAAGCAGGCTAGGCAGCATAGATCTTTAGGACAGGACAAAATTAGTAAAACTACTGGTAGGGCAATGGCAACCTAACTACACTTGCTAGGCCAGAACTTTACTGTCTGGCCTTATTCATTAAATCCTTAGCAAAACAAATGACAGTTAATGGGAAAATTGTTGGTAATCAACTGGAAATATGAAGTGTCTTGCAATGATGATGTCTTATTCCACCTCACCCACCTTTTAACATCTATGCCAGAGGGGATATTATAATAGGATAGGCTACATATTGCATCAAGAGAAAAAATGAAGTACAGAAAACAGAACTACTCTCAATAGGATTAGTCCTCTTTATCCCATAAATACAAGAAATCACTCTCCTTTGTTTCAGGGTACACTGAAAAAAACCCAAATACCTAAAGTTCAAGTTGCAGCTGCTCTGGAATCCCTGATGACTTTTTGTTGTTTTGTCTTGTTTCTCTTTCAAAAATTTCTGTATAGAAGTGACTAAAAAGGCAATGCACTGGCTGAATTAACAGCACAAAGTAACCTATACAAGATTATTCTTCTGTGAGAATGTTTTCTTCAGAAAGAAATACCCAAACCACCCCATAAGCACACACATTTGCTTCTATTCAAAACCAAAAAAAGCGCTACTCAGCCAGACTTGGTCAATTAAATAATTTATGCCATATTTTATGTATATGAATACCAAAAGTTGGTTCTTTGACGTACACAACCATCTAGTGCTTGAAAGAAGTACCTGGCACTCAACCACCACCAGAGCATGAAGCATCTCTACACCTGTTCCCAGAGCCACTGCACAGGAGGGTTTCTGATGTAGGGTCATTCAGTGGCCTGAGACCAAACCATCTTTGCACTCAGCATAGCTACTCTAGCTGTTGGAATCTTCTTTTAGAGCTTACTCTTGATTATAACATAAACCAGCCTGAGCAAGGATCATAATTTTGACTAATTTATCTTAGGGATAAATCTCAGTCATCTTGAGTTACCTGGCATCATATGTATAAGTTGGCTTCAGTAATTTCATTTTTATGTGTAGGTTTCTCACTAAGAACATACATGTTTGCCTTACAACTGAAAAAAGGACTAAGGTCTTTTGAGTAATATTGTGGAGAGGGACTTCACAGATGAGGGTATGATTTTTGGTCTACCAAAGGCATCAGATGCGACTATACAAGTCACTTGGTACTTTTGCTTTAGTTTCCTACTTTCAAAAGCCTTCAGCATTTTTGTACAGATAAATACAAGAACAACTAGGAGAACACCACCTACTAATGAGATGAGGAGCCATGCATAAAAAGAAAATGAAAACATTTTTTATTTTATGGTTATTTTATACTTGGCTTACAAATGTTGCCATGTTAACTGTTGAAATTACAATTGTCTATGCTACATATGCATCGCCAATGAGTTACTTGCTTTTAGCTATGAGCTTATGTACTTCTGCCATTTATGAAAAATGTCAGAGAAAATACAGCTTGCACAGATAAGCAGTTGCCATACATCAGAAACAGTCAAGTTCCTAGTAATCATTTTACCAATTATTATTGTGTATATAAAAGACATGTAAGTAAAATATAAATTCTAAAAAGACAATTGAGTATTTTATGCTTTGTAGCACATTCTTAATACTGCTTTTATATTACTAAATTACACAATTCGAAAATATACCACAAAATATTTCTATTGTAGAATAAAAACAAATAAATACAAACATTTTAGATTAAACTAGCTGTTTTGCTTGATTCTGCTCAGAAAGGGGAGATATTACACAGACTGGACCTTAAACTGTTGAAAGCTGCCAGTGCAGTTAAGCTTAGCTTGTCATTTCGTAACTTAATAAAAGATTCATTGGGAAGAATATTGATGCTTCTCGCATATGTACATATTTCAGATCATACAGATAATATAAAACCCAGTGTTTATCTGCTGAGTGTTACAACTGAATTCTTAACAGTTCTGAATTGGTTTAGAGTCAAAAATGAGAAAGCATGCAGCTTTGTCCTCACCTCCTTTTGTTTTAAAATGCTTCATTTATAGTGATTTGAATGTTTTCAGACACAGACCTATAACAGATGACATGTACCATACCTTAAATGTAGAAAGTCCATAAAGTCTTGCAGTGTGAACAGTCACTTGTGAAATATTTGTAATGTTAGATATAAAATCCTCAAGGTATTTACAGGCTTGTTCCAGGTGTGTTGTGTTTATGATGATTTGAACAAGCTACAAGAGACAAAAAATTCTTGTAAAAATCCTTTTTGTATCACTCATCATTTAATTTTGTAAATGGTTACTTCTTTCAGCAACAATGCTACTAGAAATTAATTACAGTATTTCAGGTTACCACCTATTATTACCCGTTAGTTTTCAAGTTTGCTTTCAAATACCACTAAGGACTAATACTACAGTTTACATACAAATGATGCCATTTAAAAAATGAAGACTGCAAACACCTACTTAGTGAAATAAATCCAATTGATATTTTAGAATGAAAAAAGAGAAAAGAAAGGAAAATATATTGCCAAAAGCAAATCACTAATTTGTACCATTATTTTTTTTAAATTACTGCTATTAAAAAAAGTATTTCACAATATTGTTTGCAAAATTACGCATTCTGAAGTTACAGAATTTAAAAAATAAGGTTGTCAAGTCCTTCCGCCCCAACAGTGCTTAAAAATCTGTTTGTACATGACATAAATGTTTTTATACGCAGGACATGCATTGACATTCAGTTCACAAATCAGGCAACATACAGAATACACAGTAACTGAAATATCAGTATATTGTCTTAATTCTCACTGCATACTGCCTTTTTCAGTGAACACTAATGTAATGCTTGGTAAAATAAATTTTCTCTTTTTAACATTTTTCTCATAAAACTTATTAACTTAATAATGAAACACCTCAAAAAATACTAGTGAGCTTAATTTCATATCCTTGAAAATACCCCTGTACCAATTTCAAGAACACAGAAAACTATGTCTCAGAAGAACCATATGGCTTGTCTTACTAACATGGCAATATATGATTTATAGGGCTCTTTCCTCATCTTCTTGATTTCTATACAAGTATTTAATCTATACAAGAGGTTCTTGCAGTTTAAAAACAACGTTCAATATAACATAACACTGCTCTAAGAGCTACAGTGTAAGTCCTTCTCAGCATGTTTCAGTAGGTACCTGCCGTCTCCTGACATTGCATCTACCTACAGTGAATGTTCAGTGATTGATTCACTGTCTCACCCTGTCTTAACCAGTCCAACAAACCAACCAAGAGTCATAACGAAGAAACAACATGCACAAACCTACTAAAATGTTTTCATTGCAATTACTATAGAAAAAGTTTCATGTGTTAGAGTGATTTTCAGACTTTAGATTTCTAGATTTGGCATGTTTACTCTGAGACTTCACAGTTAATGTGAGGGAGGTTCCCCCCCCCCTTTTTTTTTTTTTTTGGTAATAGGAAGAAAAAGAAACTCAACAATCTGCTACTAATTGCTAGACAGGAGCAGAACATGAAACATGCTCTGTATGCAAACAAAGTAAGAGTCTTTGGCTTATTTCTTGAAAATATATTTATCATAAAGGAGACAGAATTCTGTCATCTCTCTCAAAGGGATCCCTGTGTAAATATACTTCCAACTAGACCCAACACTGTATTGTTATATTTTATGTAACAGATATTGATATTTTTATACTTCATCTTTCACCTCTTTGAGTTTTCAATTTTAAAGCAAACACTACTTGGTTTTATCACACCAATTTTAATACCACAATATATCTACATTTACAAGAATAGTTTTAGCACTATTGTCTTAAAACCAGCTTTGAGTATGTTTTAAAACTTACCTCCGTCAAACCTATATGAGGTTTTTTAATTAGGTTCTGTAAACAACTACTTAGAGTTCTTGTAAGCAGCAAATTTGTAGATTTTCTGAGCATATCATCTATTTCTGTTGAGCTGAAAAAAAATGTTTATTTTTATAACTATGCTGTACATGACATTACTTTGACAGTAATACTTAATTTTTTCCCTGCAAAGAGAACTTTTCATGTTAAGAATTCCCTATGCGCATTTAAATTCTGGTTGCTCCAAGTCTTCTATGATCTAACACACAGTTCATTTACCAAATTATCCATTAAATTAATTTCAACACTGAAGCAAAACTGTTATTTTTAGATTTTGGACATGTTTATTAACACAGCAGTTCAGAAAGAGTAATTTGTGAGTTTTAATGAGTTACCAAAGAGGTCAACAAGTGCTCATTAGTACGTGTAAATTATAAACAGTATCAATTAAGAATGTGTGAAAGCAAGTCATTTACATCTTTAACAGTGAAGAAGTGTGTGACTAGCCACAAATACCTTCCAGATTTCACATCTATAAATGTTATTTTATGTAATTAAAACTAAGCTCTTAAAGGCCACAGGAAGAAAGGAAATGGGAGAATTTTCCATCAGAAAAAGGTGGGATGGAAGAAGGAATGAACATGCATACAGCATGGTTTTTTTCAGGAGAAATTACTGCTAAGGAAACTCAAGGCACTGAGAAAGGAAAGACTGTTCAAAGTAATAAGAGATTCTACACAACTATTTCTGAAATGGCCAGTATCAAAGGATATTTTTAAAATCCTACATGCTTTGTTAAATAAAATATCTAGATTACTCAAACCAGTCAATACTGTTTCGAAAACCCCAGCAGTGTTTTAGACTGCTTTACGATGCCAAGCTACATTTGCTCATACATACACATATTGTACACAACACACATATATACACGTACGAAATATATGCTGTAGCATTGGGAATCATAGCTTAAATATAATTTTATATGTAAATTATATGCAAATTCTGAAACAAGCACAAATAGCAAGTACACAAGAAAATGTATTTTAATTTTAATACATATTATTAGGTCACCCAGAAGTTATATGTTACCTTATAGTCACATTCCTGATGCTTTAAGCTTACCTGCGGTGAAGTGACTCTGAAAACTTAAGGCTAGCATAAATAAATTCCTTAACCTGGATATAGATTTGAGGCACTGACTGAGACATTGGAAGCTTCTTTGGAAAGGACTGCTGTGAAAATAAAAGATAACACTATCTTACATTTGAAACTGATTCTAAGGAGAGCTTGGTATTAAATGCAACAATTAGAAAGCCACTTAACACTACCAATATTTTAACCTAAGATTTTATAGTTTTCATCAAATACAAACAGTGGTACGTGTTGAGCTGACTTCTACATCTGTTTAAATAGCTTATAAGCAAAATAGTACTTTATCACTTATTTAAATCACAATAAAGTTTGAAGACTGTGTCAAGACTCTGTAGAAAGCAATTTACAAACACGCATTAAAAAACAGGTCTCAAACTGCTTTTAATCTGAATGAGCAAGATAGATGTAAGTGGGATGAGAGGTTCAAAAATGAAAATTTTTTTTTTTCAAAAAAAAGCAGTGAAAAAAAATAAAAAAGGTTTGAGAAGTTCAACACATCTGGGATTTTCAAAACATCTTGAGAATGTTTAGGCATGTACATTTACTATCATATGTTTACTTTATCTCAATGGTTCACAAGACCAATGCAGTTTTAATTATTTTCAACAATTTGGATTAACATGTGGGAAATACTAGTACTCTGTAAGAATAAAATCATGCTTCTTACTTCAGTTTTAAAGCTGATTTTGGATGACAAAAAAAAAAAAATCCATTAAATCTACACATACCAAATAGGTATTTCTGCATTGAATACTTAATTTTTTAAATCTGCAAAACAATTAATTTTCTGTTTACTCTATGATTAATGCATGAGAAAAGTAATTAACAACTGGTATAATCTGTGGAGAATTCAATTTATCTAAAAAAAAAAAAATCATTAATCAATAGCAGCTCAATATTTGTGTATTAAAAAGCCAAGACAAAAGAGATTACTGTGACATTCTCCTAATTATATCTTTTTATTTAAGATTAGGTGGCGTGACAAATACGAGGTGTATGTGCCAGGCTATTGTGTCATTTAACAACACTAGCAAACATTTTTTTAACAATGAAACTTACTTCAAATATGTGTTCATGTGATTCAAGCAATTAATTTTTACAGAACAAGTGCTATCACATACAACTATTTTGGATCATCACAATATTCTTTCAGCAGGACTTGAGTTTCAACCTTCATAGATTCAATGATCTAAGAGAAGCAATTTTTTATCCTATAGAGCATCTGGCCAATACAGGAGGATTCAACAGTTTCTGTCTGATTATAGAGAAGGTAGCAAGAAAAAAACCAGAGCTACAACCAATTGTTTCACTTCTGAATACAGAAGGGAGTAAAATTAGATGATATAATCAAACCATTATAATCTGGCACATTCCATCTAAACAGCAGAGTACAGACAAGACTGTTTTGTTCGGTCAGGTTGGATTTGCTATGTTAAATATCTAGTAGGTTCTGGTCATAATTCTGCCTAATGTGCTGCAAGCAACTGCTATGATAAACTTACCTGTAAAATGTGAGGGTGATTCATCCTAACCTATAGTTAAAAATGAGACACTAACTCATGTTGGTCTCTTTTTATACTAAAGGGAGAGAAACTGACATTTTCAAGTTCCCCTTAATCTGTAAAAGGCATCAGAGATGCATCAAATGGAATTAGCCCTCTGGCGTGTCTGTTCCTCTCTATCAACTACACAGGCTCCTTCAGCAAGCAACCTCAACTCACACATCTTTTTTTTTTTTTTTTTCTTTCTTTCTTTTTTAAAACATGAAAACATAGATTGAATTGACCCACCCAACAGGACCTCCCAGTGCCTTATAGCCTGAGGGAACATCAGAGAGCTGAAGTGGATGAGATTATAAACAGCAACCAATAGAAGCGATGGAGCATTTATAAAGTTCACCCTCCATGTGGATTCCCTGCTATCTAATAACACATAAGGTAATACTGCAGTCTTTCTTCCAACAAACAATCATTAAGTATCCTTCTCCTCTATTCTACTGCCTAGTTGACAAAACTTTTAGTAACTCATTTATCTTTGAGACTTCTGCCCCTTTGTTAAATTTGGCTGAAGTCAACTAAACTGTTTCAAAAATTGCTAGGACACAAGAAAAAGCCTCAGACTACTTTTTGTCTAATGATGTCCTTCCACTTTACATACAGGTTTCAAAGTTCTTGTCAGAGATATGTTAAAAAAAAATGTGTCCCTGTTAATTCATCTGTAAAGCAGGGAAAAAAGAGATACGAAGTGACTTACCAGCACCACGCAGCTGGTCAATGGTAGAGTTGGGAACAAAATCCAGCCTCTTTCCCAGCTTTACCCTCAAGCTCACCAGCCCAAAAACTAAGCATCAGTCAGGTTCTGCTCATAAAATATCTACAAAAAGTGCTCCTCATTATGAAATAGCAATCCCTCTCTGTGTCATAAAGCAAAATTAAAACTGTTGGGTTCAGAGAATATATTTCACTTCTGGTGAAATAAGAGCCAAAGCTTTGTATTAATCATACATATATGTAACTATACATGCCCACACAAGTAACGTCCACACATGCATGCTAATACATCAGACAGAGAGGGAGGGAGGCTAGCAGATAAAATTATTTAGTGCAAGTTAAAAACATCTGCAATTTATTAGCAAAATATGGCATGCTAAATAGGGCGTGGTATACTTCCAACACTGTAAGGGATTTCCATTCTGTTTATCTTAGTATTATAATGGCTAAATAAATGAATTTGATGGAGAAAAAACATCCAGAAAGCACTCTGGAGTCTTACTGAAAAATCGGCATAAAACCCGTCTTTAATTTTTCATCTTCACTGCAATACTGTATTAATGACATGTAGCTGTTACATTTGCCTGGTAAATCCCTGCTGAATCACAGAATTATTTTTTTTACTTTTGCAGATATCTGTAGCAATGGATCTTATATAATCCAGCTTCCCTCCACATCAGCTACTCCTGCTATCATGTGGTTCTTAGATTTAGTTCCCTCTACAGACTCCATGATGAGCCTGTTATTATACCTTCATCAGTATTACCAAAACCCATACCTGAATAGCAGAACATAAGGAGTGGAAAAATGGCTGAGGCTATGAAAGTACATCCCATTAGAATGCTAGTGCAGCAGAATTATTTAGTCCCTTCACATCTATTTTGCCCCAGATGCTCAAACACAAATAAATAATATATAAAGTGAAATACAAAATTTGCTGTCTCTGATTCCTGTTTTACATGTACCTTTGCAATACTACAGCATATATACTATGAGCTACTAAACCCAATAAGTTACAACAAAATTTAACTAAAGACAGACTGTATTATAATTACATGAAGACTGTATCAAACTGTATTATTAATTTGTTTACAAAATTATGGGTTTCATTATTTACCCAAACATCAGATCAAATGACTAAAGCTTTAATTTTCATATTTATTTATGACTAGATAATTACACACACAGAAGGTGATTTAGCATTTTAATTTACCTAGCTTTTCAAATTCTAATTGCTTTTTAATTATAAAAATCATCAAAGGATCCGTAACTGGACTTTGGCAAACTTTAATAGCATAAAACTTTTCCTTACCTTATCGAGTTCTGGATCTTGAAAAGGAAATTTGCTTATAACTATTTTGTATTCCTCTTCATTTGCTACAGGAATAGGGCTGTAGTTGTCTGCTTCAAAAATATCCCTGGTGAATTAGTTAGTAAAGCGAAAAAAAAAATCAGGACTTATTTACAGTATCTTCCAGTGTTAAAACATGTAAACTAACATAAATTTTACTACCACACTTATGTGTGCAGCTTCAAAAAGCTATGAGCTGCAATCAATTTCAGACATCCAAACTACTTTTAGATTAATTTGAAAGTACCTTGTATATGCTATATCTTTATACTGTGTCTAATCACAGAGAAAAAATAGCTGCAAGCATTTTAACATATATGATTCAAAACATAATACAGCAAAGGAACTTCAAAAATCAACTAGTTTACTCCAGAGAAAACTATAATGAGATACTTATTATAACAGCCTCACTTTGCAGATATTCAGAGTGTCTCACTTAGGTACCAGAGCCACATGTAGTCAGTGGAGATGATTCAGAGAACTTCAACTAGGCATACGGCCACAGCGTTACTTAAGAACCCTCTGGACTTTCCTACTAGTCAAATTACTATACTGAGTCTAGAGAGCTTGAGAGCTTTACGGTCAATTTAATTTTAAGGTTTTCTGTAATACAACAGAACATATTTTACAGTAAACAATTTCTTCACATTTATCTGCAAACAGACTTTGGAAGACAGTCCCAGGCTGCACTCCTGGGTTTACAATCTACTCAATCAAATGATTCCAAGGAATAGGCAGAAACCAACCTGCATTAAAAAACCATGAAGATGTACTGGCAATGTCAGTAGTTTGTCAGGAAGATACACATAGCAGCTAACTGTAAACATTAAGACAAACTAAATTAGGCACCTAATGACCTATTGCAATAGCCTAGAGTTATTAGGTTCCTAATAAAGTGAAAGACATGTCTCTCTCCTCCATCCTTCTGCAATAACATCTCTTTGGAAACCTTCCTTCTCCCCATTAACTACAGAAGCAGCACTCAGTGGCTCTTCTCCTAAATATTTGTTACATATGATGAGTATCTTAGTCCTATCCAAACCAAAATTCATACACAATTATGAGTTAATAAATTCTTCCAGAATTACAACTTTTATCAAAAAAACTTGAAGTTAGACAAAAACAATAGATACAATACAAAAGGCACAATTATTTTGAAACACTAACCTGAACAATCCAGACCACTTTTTAAGAAGTGTTTCATTGTACTGGTCTCTTATTTCAAATAAAAGATCAAATAGTCGGTTCACAGGAAAACCATAGCCCTAAGTATAAAAATGAAAAGAGTAGCTAGTTCAAGAACTAATACACTCAATTCCTATCACATCACTTCAGGACTCTGAGATGAGACTTATTATTCAGTCTTGTCACTTCTGTAAAACAAATTATAGTCCTTTAAACACACCCCTACAATTAGAAGATTATATATTGAATTCTTACCAAATACTCTATCCTACGCTTTTGGTTTTCAAGCAGAAATTTGTCCCATTTCTCGATAACATTTTAATGTGCTATTTATGCATACGACTAATCTTTTTTTATCAGTCTGTTAAACATTGCAAGAATACTTGTCAATAATGTTAATTTGGTCTTTCCCCTAGATAGTGAATGATAACTGGAATGCTATTCTTGCTGAAGATCAGAAGTAAAGCATTTATAAAAGACAAAAATATACACAAATTACAAAGCTAACATTAATTTTGCACAGATATGAATAACTAGATGCTAGCTGGACAGCCCAGAATGCATACATTAAATTGGTAATACTGAAAGGGAAGAACCAAGGCAAGAAATACACCTATTTTTAAAGTATTATTGTGTAATTTTGTTCTTTACTTGTATATATGATTCAGGAAAACCCAAAACATTGCACTTACTCACCTAAAGTAAAAATATGACTCTAGGAATTTCAGTTAAATTACTAATATAGTATGTACCTGCAAAGTATCAGCAAATACTACAATGAGATTCTTCAGTTCCAGAACAAGGTCAGGATCACTGCAATATGACTGAAAGTGAGAAATTCTGGTTTTGTTAAAAGGATTTAAAATAGGGGACATATGTTTTTCAAAGAGTATATCACAGAAGGTTAAACTCTCCAGCATTATCCCTTTACCTGACTTAGTAAAAAACAACTTAGACTTAACCCAGCTACATAAAAGTTTTGTTAAATTTTTATATGAACTAGCAGTACTATAAAAGCTCAGAAAAAGTAATCTAAAATATGGGATTCAATAAATATTGGTATGTTGTACTGAGATTCAAAATCAGCAAATTCCATTTATTTCAGTGGAACATAAGCACACATAAAAATGCTTTGCTAAATCAACGTCAGAGGTTTCCAAAGGACATTGTTTTGAACTCTAAGCCTGGGTCTAACTAGTGTTAACTGGGCCACCTCAGACAGCTTCCCAGCTGTATGGGGAAAACACTACAAAATACTTTCTAAATAAATTCAGTTTACAAATTTGATGGTAAAAAGTCAAGACATTAATTTACTAAATGACCGAAATTTGATTTTCAGAGGTGTGGAGTCATACAACTAAGGCTTTCGCCTCAGCTTCACTATTTGCAATACTGGATAAAGTAAAAAAATATTTATATTAAAATAAAGCATCATGAGAATATAGTATTGGTTAGACTATATATGCCTGTTTCACATTAATTTTTGCACTTAGCATAATTTAATAAAGTAATGGTTTGGTTTACAATACCTCATAAGACAATGTACACTTATCTAATATTAGTCTGTGCTAGGATGACATTAGAAAGACATTGTGATAGAATTGGTTTTGATGAGAGTTAAGCATTTTGAGAAGAAATATAATAGTGATCAACCACATGACAAGACAATGAAGAGTTCTTTACATTACTTTTACTCCTTAAATTACCATGTTCTTACATAGGTGTATAAAATCATACG
Source organism: Athene cunicularia (assembly GCF_003259725.1). Taxonomy (NCBI): domain Eukaryota; kingdom Metazoa; phylum Chordata; class Aves; order Strigiformes; family Strigidae; genus Athene; species Athene cunicularia. The sequence goes on from NW_020799105.1 coordinate 8,912,018, forward strand.
CAGACAATTAAGTTGTAAAGTATTTAGCTTAAAAAAATTACTAATATACTAAATTTATCCCACTCTTCTAAAATGAATTAAAAAGTATAAGAACACCTCATGTATCACTGATCAGTAAAGGTCCTATGATAAAACTACAGTTGGAATCTGGACTTTTACCCCATTTTTCCTCAGTATATAAGAAATATAAAATACTCCTTGAATTAAAGATCAGTTGTAATAAAAATAAAAATAACATTGCATAAAAGAACTGCTTCGAGCAAACATTAAAAAGGGAAAGATTAAACTCTGCTATTTTTTCCAATAGTAAAAGTTACACCAATAGTAAACTCTGAAGCAATTTACTATCAGTCAAGTCTGAGTGAACAATGGTATTCCATTGGTTTTCACAAAGGAATAAAATCAGCATGCAGGTATTAAGCATCAGGTAGGAATGTAACTTTAGGAGACATACTTTGAATGTACTGAAATACTCAGTTGATAAAGAATTTTTCTAATACCTTTACTTCAGCATAAACATATTACTACTATAGCATTGAAGACATAGCTCCAAGGCGTTTGCTGGTGGAGTTTATTTTGGAAACACTGCATTTGGAATGATAATTAGGAACTATTTCCTGGTGGTGCTTTCAGTGCTGAACTATTCAATCTGATCTAATGAAGAGGTCAGTTGAGACTAATGAGGAAGGATTGCAATAATAACAGCAGATTAACTCTGCATATTCTCAACTGCTGGACTAAGAGAAGGTTTGGAAGACCCAGTGAGTTGTAAATCAGTGGAGGATTATGCAAATAGCCCATGCCTGTGGATCACAGCCTGATACTGTTGGGAAAAACAAAAGCTTGGCAGGCTCCCTCCCAAATCTGAGCAATTCTTAATCACAAGGAAAAGAAAACACGAGAGAGGTGTAATTTTTCACTTTGTTACTATCCCAGCTTTAAATATACAGAGCTCTGAAGTAAGAGGATTTAAACTGCAATACTGATAAGACTTCTCACTTACTGAATGTGTTCTAAGGACAGCAATGATCTTGGAAAGGGCCATGTTCCAGAGTTCATCAGTATATGTTCTAGTTACCAATCCTTGGGTTACGTGCAAAATGTGGTCTTCTACTACAAAGAAACTAAAACAAAATAATGCTTAAATTATTAAGTTGTTTTATCAGTTTAGAACAAATTCTACCCTTTCTCACACAAGCACAGTAAAACCCACTCCCACTTGAGCAGCAGCACTTTGGTAGGTCTGGTGTTCTGCTTTGCCCAGCATGAAGTCAAAACATGAAATGTTTGTTTTCAGCTCTGGTTTTGGTTTTTGTTTTCAGCCCAGGTTGCTGAAGGGTCCTTGTGGGGCACTGTACCAGCAGGATCTGGATGCTCTTCCCCTCTCAGATCCAGCAACAACCACCTGCATGATTTGTGCAGAAACTGAATCTTGCAGAAAGAAGTTTTTGGACAATGGGAGAATACAGGGTGAATTAAGCATCAATATAGTAGAACTGTAATAAATCTTCGTTTAGAAAACTTACCCTACAATTTGACTGAAGTATCTTCTATAGCCTTCTACTGTTTCATGCTTTCAGTGAAAAAGAAAACAAGTTTAGGAATAAAAAAATCACAAAGTATTAGCTACAACCCAAGCCAATTCAAAACCAAAAGTATCAGTTACCATGCTTGACTGTGGCTGTAGAACTAATCTTGCTTGTTTCCTTCTTTGTTTTCTGTAGTAATTTTCAAATATCTCTCCATCACCCTAAAACAAGAACACTGTCTCAGTATGAAAAAGGAACTTCTTAAATTAAGGGTAGAATTCTCTTAAACTAAGCCACATATTTTGCATTTATTCCACACGCAGACCTCCAGCTGACACCAGCAAAGTTTTGCATGCATGAAGCATGCAGAAATGATCTTTTTTTTTTTTTCCAAAGTGGCCTAGAGAATGATCTATAAATAAAGTTTTGTTCATGTGCCTACATTTTGCTAAAAAATAATATGTATTTTAAGTCATAGTTATGTATTTAAACTACAGCTTTCAGAGTATGTTAGTATTTATAGACCTATTATGCACATTACCTATTATTCTGTAACTGAAACTCATTGTGTCCTAAAGCATTTAACTGGGTTATTCAAGAAACTAACTGCATTGTAAAGTTAAGTTACAAAAATGTTTCTGTGAATATATGATACATCTGAACACTGCCTGCATTAGCTTTGCCTAAGAAAAAAAACCCACAACACATTTATTTAATATTTGTTTATTCTCTTTGGAACTGGTATATATATATAATGACTGTGGATTTGGATTTTTCTCCTGTCATGGTCCTGAAAAATACAATGTGCTCTGTGCTTCATGATCATATTGTGAGGAATTCAAGTGACATCCTGCCCATCTCATTCAGATGACCATTCAATAGAAACCATCTGTCCATTTGAAACCAGTGCTACTTTGGTTCATCTACCTACTGAAGGTAATGCAATTCCTACACAAGCAGAATAAAGCTGCTTAACATTTTTAAGATTTGTTTTTACTTCACGAGTCTGTTATTTGGCCAGTGCTAGCTAGAATTCCATTACTTGGGCTTCCAAAAAAATCTAATTATTACAAAGATATATAGTATTAAGCTAGCATTACTTGCCTAACTCCTTTGTAAGACATAACAAAGAAAGTTTAAATTTAGTGGTTTAAGTACAAAACTAACATTTCATCATATTTAGAAATACTGCTAACCTAACAAAATCTAAAAGTAAGAGACTTGACTTAAAAACAATACTTGAAGCTGAGATGCAAATTTACTAGAACACTTTCTGTTGCAGCAGAATTTTACAGTGTGCTCTAATTCATACTAACACATACTGATCAAACATATTAACCATTCACCTGCAGCTTAAATATTCAATGCAGTTTTCAGATGCACAAAGATATTATTGAATTCTACTTCCAATGCCAAATTTCTAATCAGTCCTGACAGAAGCTTCTCAAGTGAAAAAGAGTAGCTGTTCTTCTCCAATCCACACCAAAAATTGAGATGTAAAACATCTTATGATTATTTACAGACCATGCTATCCTATGCAGTCAAGATCAGCATTTAGGGCATAAACAACTATTTTAAACAGATGTTCTAAAGGAATCAGCAGAATACAACAACAACCCTGATGATTCACTCACTGAGTAAGTGAAGGAAAGGCAAGATAAAATATACCAAAGCAATGCATTTGTTTTGCCCATCTTCCGAAAATTCATGAGTTTCTATCAATAGAAATAATAAATTACTTCATGTTAGGTTATAAATTCTAGGAATATTGGTCATATATTAAATGTTGTTTCACACCATAGTTACACTTATTTTATACTGCTATATAGCATTTAATTAAAATGTAACATTACATGCCAAAGGAATCAAGGGTGTTTTCACCAGACTTCAAATATAGAGCATCTCACATAATATATGGGCTAAAAAAATCTCTTTATACATGTTGCCCAGAAATTTCTACTCTAAAGAAAAGTTACTCATCACTAAATACAGTTTATGTTTGGTATGTATGTATCTTGCAATCACAATACTACATAGTATTCTGAGGTATATAAAAACCTGCTTCAATATGAAGAAGCAGAGTAGAAAAGGTCTGTCCTGCATAGTATTTTCTACAACTCTGTAGCGGACAGAGAATTCACTTAGAATATGACATTTGCTGTGGGATAACTCCTTGATATAGAAATGTAATGAATAGCCACCTGTTATCAACTCCCTTCCCTTGCTGTCATCATCAAGTTCTCTAAACTCCAAAAGAGATGGTTTACAATAGGAGATAAACGAGGACTCCAAGAAATGGTTAATGGACTCCAATAAGTGGTTAATGCACAGTTCTTGATAATGCTACCATGGCTTATTAATTAAATGATGCCAGCAAAGACAGAAACCCTATTCTGAAGACATCAACAACTTTTTTGATATCAGAATGCACTTTAAAGTTGTTGACTGTCTTCAGTAAATTTGAAAACTCGCAAACTTTCTGTGCACACCCGAAGAGCATATCCTTGGATCAAGGATACATCAGGATCCTTGTCGAAGACATAATCATATATTACTTTAAAATGTCATCAATTTTACTTCCTGTTCTTTTATTATAATAAAGGAAGAATAAGCAGATGTTGTTAACTGGTGCATTTAACTTTGCACATTCTTTTTTATATGTTATTGCACACTTATTTCCTCCGTAAAGAGAAATGGTTGACTCTGTTTTAATAGTTCTGGCAGCCTGTCTTTCTGTTCCTCCTGTTCTTTCATTGAAATCAATAAATACTGATGCTTTTGTTTGGATTTCTTCTTTTTTTTAAAAAAAAAAAAAAAAAGTAACAGCAAAATAACACTTTAAATATTATTTCAAGATATCAGCTTCTGTGTTACACAGCAGCTGAGAAATAATAAATAATTTCTTACCAAGTATCCTCAAAAAAGTTTTCATCCTTGTTAGCTTGTGCATTGTTATCTCTTTTACAGCAGCTAAAATGCGTTATTTTGTCTCTACCTTTGAATCCAACCTAATCTGCCTGAACACAGCCTGTCACAATCTCCAGTTTTTTGCTTGCTATTTTGCTCTACTATTCTGATTTCCACAAGAATCAGACTGAATACTCCTACATTTTGTAATATTGATCATATCCCCCCAAACATCTGGGTAACGTGGAACACCTGGGGGAACTGCAAAAGAGCCAAAGAACACTTATGTAATTAATGTCTTGCTGTGTGTCCTTTACTATGCATATAAAATAAAACATATAGTCATGCCCTGAGTTCCATAAGCTACCCATCTCAGCTGGTTCATCCATTACTACTACTACTACTAGAAGCAATAGGATTGCTTGCTTGGGAACTATACGAACATGAAAAATACAAAAATGAACATTCAACTTCAAAAAGTAAAGTATCTTTTTGAGGTCACTTTAATACATACCAAAACTGAGTAGATGTGCAAACACCTATAGACTGGAGAAAAGTCTACAAGATCTTGGGCAGTTAAAACCTGAAGAAGAAAAGGTAAAAGAAAAGTATATAGAGCATAAAAAGCATATAATCTTCAAACATTACCAACAGAACTTGTCCACTTAATAAGGACCAAAAAATGGATAGGCTCTATCACAAAAGAGTAAATTAATTGCTTGACTCCCACCTCCCTTTGTACTATAGTACTAGATTTTGTGTTATAAGACCAGACTCTTTTCACTGTGTTTTCAGAGAAACAGATTAAAGGTCTAAATACTTGCTGGTTTATTCAAGTTATGAATACTGAGTATTTGATAGCTAAAAGGGTTCTAACACAAGCTGAAGTCCTCAACACAGAAATGCTGGCTTTAGCAACAGCAGAATATTCTAGTGGGCCATTTACAGTAGGCAGGTAATGTATAATGTAAATTGCAACTGAACTCCAAAATAATTGCAAGTTCTATCCAATTCAATGTCCCCAAACATCCCCTAAAATGCCGATCTGGACTGGTGTCCCTTGAAGTTGTTCACTGGTTCTTCCTAACTAACACTGACCATTTACAGACAGCATACTGCAAGTTTTGTTCAATAAATATAGAATATTCCCTTTAAATAAGATGTAGTTATTTAGTATAAAGTTACCTCTTCTTCATGTTCATCATCTTCTTCAAACGTTCGCTTCAATGTAATTTCATTCTTGGATTCCATAAATCTGCTTCTACCTAAATGCACATTCCGACCATAGCTTACATTATTCTGCTTCTGAAGAGCGGTACTAAAGGTTTTCTGCTGCTGTGCCTGTTTATAAGAGTTGTACCAACAGAGAAGGATGTAATGCAAATTTCATCACTGGTAAGTATATGCTATGACATGAAAAACAGGTAGTGCTATTGAACACTTATCACTAACTGCAGGATGTGTGTCTTCATCCTACACCAATGATTTTGTTTTTAATTGATTTGGAATGATAAATATAACTAATTTCTGTGTAATTTTTTCCTAATCCCCAGGAAACATTTTAAAAATTTTTTCTATTTTAAAAAAGTAATCTGTAATTTTCCTGATCATAAATTGCAAACAGTAAATCAATATTTAAATGAAGTACAGTTATCACAGAAACAGTTTCTAGCTATTTGTTTGCTGTATTCAGTTAAGCAGCAGTCAGCAGTCAGATGCAGAAGTCAAATGCATTATATTGCCCTTACTACTGAAAGAAATGCAACAAGGTAGCACAGTACAATCTTGTGATTAAGTTTCATTTATAACAACACTGCATTTTACAAGAACCTTAGGTGACAAATTGACAACCCAATCTGTACTCTGCCCAGCAAAAAGTTAAATGAAAACTTTACTTGCTCTCCAAATAAATTTTAAAAGCATTAACTGCTTTAAAGCCTGCCCAGTAGCAGCACTTTGAAGTGGCAGACTGCTTTGTGATGGAACAGGTAAGGGCTCCACCTGTTCCAGTCTCCTCCTGGCTCTCACCTCAGTCCTCTGTATTAGTAGTACTTTAGAAAGAACTGGGCAGTTATCTCAACACTTCTTTTATTCACCCTTGCCAGTTGGCCAGATAGACTGCTTTTTGTTTTGGTGTAGTAACTGCTGAGTTGTGGACTGTCTAGGAGTTGACTACTCAAAGGATTTCACAATTTTTTGCAATTTGAGATATACAGCATTTCTTCTTCATTTCCCAGGGAGGAAACTACTTCTTGTCCAGCACAACAGATATAAATTTGGAAAAAAAGTTTGATGCTACTGAGGTGTGACACTACTGCTTCCTGTGTTAGACAGGGACCACTAGAAGTGACAATGCCCAGAAGAAGAAACCACCCAAGATATTAGCAAGCATTTCACAGCTCAGCATCTTTACTCAAAGGTCTATGTGATGACTATAATCCTTAGACAAATCTTTTGGGCTATCCTGAGACTATTAATACTGATATTTGTAGCAGATAACAGGACTGAAGTCATCCTGCTAGGTCAGCTTACCTGCTTCATGGCAGTTTCCCCAATTCTGTCTGAATGCTTTCGAATACTCTCTAAGAAATCCTTGAGATCTGACATGGATATTTCTTTTATTTCTTCACGCAGTTTTGGAAGATTTTCTATCATTATCTGGCAAAACCGGTATTGGCTAACTCTAGGTAGATAAAGATTTTCTAGCTGTTCCATTGTTTTTAAAGCAGAATAGTATCTACAAAGAGATTAAAATCAAATTATGTATCTTCTTATAAAATTTTATCAAATACAGGATATCAATATCATGCATGCAACCAATATACATCTAATAAAATTACTCTGTTCTTAGAAAAATTAAGAAACAAAAGGTCATCTACATAATACTTTAGTTGGGGAAAAAAGTCTGTCATAGTGCTTCAGTCAAGTCAGTATGTCATTTTTGGGAAAAAACTGTCATAGTGCTTCAGTCAAGTCAGTATTTTAAGTAGGCTCCTATGATATTAGGTGTTCTGACCAATAGAGTCCCAACACCACACAGAGCATCCTGCAGAATGGAGACAATGAAGCCATAACAACTACCTCCCCTTCTAGACTGAGTTTGATAGGGTTTTTATAAGTTCTTTTTTTCTGAAATACAAATTGCCAATCACTCAACATTGCAGTATATGCACCAAACAATGAAAAATATCTTGGAAAAGTGTGCCTGTATGTATCTGTCTTCTTTAGGTATACGTTCACATATACACACATCCACACCCACCCTCTTTCCACCATCCTTAGGCTGGAAAAAACATGTATACACTTATCTCAAGCAGTATTTTTTCCAGCAGTATATAATATTTTGCTGTAAACCATGATTCTATCCATCCTTCTGACAAAATACAGTATATCCCACCAAGAAAACAACTACTTTGAACAAGCATTAAGGTCAGAGGGTTTTAAAAGAAAACCAAACCAATAAACCCTCCATAATTTTCTTTATTATTCCATGTTCTGTTAGCTTACAGACTATTTGTAGAAAAAATATGTAAGATATGGGCTGAGAGGGGGGAAAAAACAAAACACCAAATACTTCATCTCATGTCCATACACTATGAAAATGTTGTACAGTATATTCATATCTATGCTGTGAAATTTTACATAAGGGACAATGACTTTAAAGAAATACACAAGTTAAAACCAAGTGTAAAAAGTGATGATTTAACTGTAAACTAAAAAATAAAAGAAAGTAACAATTTTACAACAGAAAGCTACCAAATACTGAGACATCAACTCTTACTTGTTACTACAGTTATCTACCTGTCTTCACTCTCAGTTCTCTCACAGGTTACAGGCATTGTGGGGCCAAGACTTACTTGTTAAAACCATTTATCAACTTCAGACCTGTAGCATATATGTAAAATTTTGATGCTTTCAGCTGAATTAGGGAAGCATTTGAAGAAGAACATTTTATTTCAGGGAAACTAATTTTCCATGCTTCCTCTTAAAATCAGTAGAGATGAACATCACCAGGAGGTGATTCAGAGCTGAGTCAGGCTCTATATGCCTGTTCCTGAAGTCAATACCCTTCTCTACTTAATTTTCAAATGTCACACAGGCTCCTAAGGAAGAATGCTTGTGAAAATTTTCACTTTACTGAAAAGATGAAGCAAAATAGCAGTGGGCTAATTCTGAGATGGACATCTAAACTAAGAAGGGAATAAACAGAAACACCATGAACAACAAATCTGTGATGTCAACAACATTTTAAAGAGAGGTGCAGGAAACAGGTTAAAGATGAACAGGACTGCAATTAGTCATAGATGTGACAATAATTTTCCTTTACACAGTATTCTTACCAGCCACTCTGCCCAGGAGGCTTTTGAAAAAATGCATTTAGTTTGGCCTATTAGAACAGAAAAAGGTGAACCAATGCCTTCTAGCTTGGTCTTGAATAGGAAAGTAGAAAAGCTGAGATCAGACTGAGTTACCTGGCTATTAGTTACAATCCTTTATTTCCACAAATACAGAGCAATATCCTGAGTCCATTTTTAGCTTTTTGTACTGTAACTTTAGTTCCTTATTCTTCTTCAAAGTTCTACACAATCAGTACTGGAAAATTATTAAATTATTTTGAAAGGGAAGAAGATTCAGAAAGCTGAATGTGAGTAAAGTCCCTTCAAATGTTCAAGAAAACCTGGAAAAGTGTCCTTCTCAGTTCTTTTGCTTCTGGATATTACTTTGTAGATATATTGAATAAATACTTTTACAATTCAAGCTGCTGTCTCCCCTCCTTTATACAAGTAATAAATTATTAATACTACAGTCATAACTTGTTTCATTCTGAAATAAATATATTGTTTTTAATTTGTCAGTCAATACATTTCTAAGCTAACAATTCAGCATAGCTGGAGGATGGGAAAAATCTTCTCTTTTATTCCGGAACACAACTGCTTTCAAGAGACTGCAAATAAAGAGGTTTCAAGTGTAAATTAGGAGCTTTTGTTTATTATATACTTGGTTTATATAAAATATACATAAGGCGATGGGAATGTTGCAGATAAGAAGGGGTCTGGGGGTTTTATGTGTGTGGTTTTTGTTTTTTTAAATAGTAAATGAGCAAGAGTGCCACATGGTGAGACTTCTGGGGAATAAAACTATAATAGCATCAAAATGGTATAAAAGGTTTTCATTTAAATTATACAGATCAGCTTATCAGAACACTGTTAGTTCATCTGGAAGGTTTTTGACTGCTGTCTCTAAGATCAGAATTAACATAATCCATTTTAAATCCATTCTAGAGTCCCTTACTAATTATATATATACAGAGCTCAGGACCTTGCCCTTTTAACATCTGTTCCGATAAAGCACTGAAGTCTTATTAATTTGAAGGTCATCAGCAGGTCAGGATTTAAACTGAAAAGTTTTGCATATCATTTCATGGAATGATATATTTGTATATTTTGCTTTAAAAACATTCCGTAAATTTAACTCAGTGCTGAAAATTGTGACATTATTAGTTCTTATCATATAATATCAATCATATAAGGTGAAGATTGCCCATTTGACTACAAATCAGTTTAAAAGTATCTTCAATGTTATTTTATTCATATAAATATAGCAGTCCTCTGTTTATTCTTCTGAACTAAACTAGTAAGAATATGTTCCCCAACGCAAAATTTATAAGATAAGCTTTGAAACTGAAGACCTAAGTTTGAAACACCAATAGAGGTTATATGATAAGACTGTCCAGAACTGATCCACCTTGTCATCAGAAGCAGAAAACTCTTAAGATGCATTTACTAACATCTCCAAACTGTAAGAATAGAAACTTCTAAAACTAGTAAGAAGCAGGACTGGGAAAAACACAAGAACAACATCAGCACACCCCCACCCCTCCCCAAAGATTAATCTTAGTATTTCTCATAATCTTATTCTAAAATTGAGCTGGTGTTTTACAAAATGTCCAAGTCCCAGGTACAGAGTAGTCAGGTCTGTATTAGAAAGATCAACACACAAAAAATCCAAAAGAAAAAGAAAGTGACCATTACATTAGTGTACATGAAGTATTAAGTAATGTTTTAAATAACAGAGAAAACTTTTAAGATTTTTATCAGAGGAGTGTCATTTGGAGGAAGTTAAGAGAAATACCATAACTTACTAAAAAAGACCCATCATCTGAATTAGAGCATTCAAGAAGCTACACAGATCAGAAGCAAGATGAACTCAAAGGCTGTGAATTTTACTGAGAATAACATATTTGCATACAAGCCTTTTGAGTAAAGAAACATATACTTATGTCCCAGAATTTCCTGCTAAAAACCAAGAGGAAAGCCAACTGTATCCTGAGCTGCATCAAGAGAAGCATGGCCAGCAGGTCGAGGGAGGTGATTCTCCTCCTCTACTCTGCTCTTGTGAGACCCCACCTGGAGTTCTGTGTTCAGCTCTGGGGCACCTAGTACAAGGACACAGACCTGCTCAAGCAGGTCCAGAGGAGGCCATGAAGATGATCAGGGGACTAGAGCACCTCTCCTATGAGGACAGGCTGAGAGAGTTGGGATTGTTCAGCCTGGAGAAGAGAAGGCTCCAGGGAGACCTTATTGTGGCCTTTCAGTACTTAAAGGGGGCTGCAGGAAAGATGGGGAAGGACTCTCTATCAGAGAGTATAGGGATATGATGAGGGATAATGGCTTTAAACTGAAAAAAGAGTAGTTTTAGATGAGATATAAGGAAGCAATTCTTTATTGTGACGGTGGTGAGACACTGGCACAGGTTGCCCAGAGGGGCTGTGGCTGCCCCCTCCCTGGCAGTGTTCAAGGCCAGGTTGGACGGGGCTTGGAGCAACCTGGGCTAGTGGAAGGTGTCCCTGCCCAGGGAAGAGGGACTGGAACTAGATGATCTTTAAGGTCCCTTCCAACCCAAACCATTCTATGATTCTATGAAAATAACCTTTATATTCTCATTTTATTTAAGGCAACAAACTTATTTTACAAAGAAAAATAGCAGCGTTCTCCAACTTTTGTGCTTCCCTCAGAGGCAAATATTCCTGCTTACTACTTTCCACTGAGTAAATATGAAAACCTTTTTGTACTCTACCAAACAAATGTAAGAGAGATCACTGGAATTTTTCAATACTACTGCAGAAAAGTCACATTCACAGAGATCTTGAGATGATACATTGAAATTGCAATTGAAAACCTTTCACCATAGGAACAATATTTATTTATTTTGATTTTAAATCTAGTTGCCTTAACAATCCCAAACCTAATATTTAAACTTCTCCAGCATGCAAATTTTATCAGTTGCCTCAAAGGACCACAAACTGAGATCAAGGCACTACTAACTCTGAAACTTCTGTAAAGTGTTTGTGTTTCTGAAAATCTGATTGAAGAGTTGCTGTGCAAAAAACCCAAGATCTGTGGAATACCTTCTTCACCCATAATGGTGTGGTAGGTGTTTTTAAAAACAGAAGTTATCAAACAAATAGGGTTGTGAGAACAGTGAGAAAGAAAGCAGCTGGTAGTTCAGTATCAAACTGAATTTTGATATTTTGAGCGGGTTTTCGCCAAATCCATGGTACCTCTGGGTAGTACTGATTTGCAATTGATAAAATCCAGTGCTTCATTTTGACATGATTCCATGACAATGCAGAAAACCAAGATCAAATCACCATCAGTTTTATCTGTTCCAATATCTTTCCATACAGACATGGGTAGAACCAAATTATATAAATTAGGAAGTTTTCCTATTTGCAACCTTTGTATCTTAAGGTTTATTTGAATGCTTGGAAGGTTTACACAGAGAAAGGCTGCATGACTCTCTCAGTGAGACTTAGTAGTGTAAATAAGAAATCCACTCTGTCTTTCCCACAGTTTGGAAGAAAGCTTATAGTAAGGTCAGAAAACAAACCCAAGTCTTTCAAGGCAAAAAACTCACTCTGAAAGATCATACTTTCTTTAGTCTTCTCATGGTAGATTCAAGAAGATTCCGCAACAACTTCAGCAGATATCTTTATTTATTTTTATCATATGGGGTTTTTGATAATACTTATCATGGAAAAAGACTTTGCAAACCACCAGTTCTAACAATTCCCAATTAGATCACAATCACTTGAAGCAGCTGGAAACTTCTTTAGAGACACATATCAAAATCCAAATGCACAGGCCATGGTAACAGAGATGTATAAAATGTGTTATAATCTTATTTCTGACTTAAAGATCTAGGTAGTCTAAGCCCATAGCCCCCACTAGGTGTTTTGGAAAGTAGTGAAGAAATCATGCCTCTCCCTGTGATTCTTTCTTCAGCTAAGACTTCAAACCCTCCATAACTCTTTCCAGCCAAATGTATCTGTTTAGAGCAGATTCTGCAGTTACTTCCTCTCACAAATACAGTTCTTGTCAACTTGTGTTATCCATGGCTCAGGAGACAGATTAATAGGATACAGAGCCTTTCACCTCTAGGTGATCAGTACAAATGTAGCCCATGTTCATAGGGACCAAAAGTTACTATCAAGAGATTGCTTTTTGGACTCCTCAGTAAGGCTCCATTCCATCTGTATAAACCAATATGTATTCTAGACCCCAAATCCTGCATTACCTTAAAAGTCATCTCCTGTGAAGAAAAGGAAATGGAAATCTAGTCTTCATCCTAAAACAACCGTCCCCCCAAAATATCGAATATCCACACTTTCGTTTTCCTTTAAACATCAGAAATGCTAGTTTTATTTATAGTGCAAGACTGTAAAACAATGGAATAATGAAAATATATTTTAAAAGGCTGCAAGCAAAGAAAGTCAAAAGAGAAGTGGTCTTTTTTCACAAAGACCAATGAAAGCTTTGCTGTATTAACAAACCACAGTGAAGGTTTATGAGAAAAATTATCTTTGCCCAAAATAAACATTCTTCATTGTTTTGTTAAGACAGGAATTGTGAATGCTCCTCTCTGACTCTTCCAGGAAACCTTCAAAGCAAAACTTTGGAAGGTTAATTTTGAAATTCCTTCTATCTGCATACATCAGCTATCAGGTCTGTGTACTGATGCTATGGATGTCCTTGCTATTGCTCAATCAGGTAGTGATAAAGGCCAGGATACACTCACTCTTTGGATTTGTTGTCTGCTAAACCACAAGGAAATTACCATTGAATTACCTGCAAGTTCCACAGGATAGCCACCTCTAGGCTGTATTATAGGGAATTGTAAGTTACAGGCAAAGTATTAACTGTAGCATAGCTAATGAAAGAGATATCTGAGCTGAAACAGTAGCCTGCAGCAGAGTCTAAATCTTCTGCACTCCATGTGATTTCAAGGTATGTTACATCAAAGCTATGACATCTCCCCTCTTCCTTAGATCTTTTTATGGTATGACAATGACATGTCCAAACCCCTCAATTCAGTATATTGTCCTTTGACTTTTAAGACTTCCTGTTTGGGAACTCCTTCCACAAGAAAATTATCAGATCTGAATCTCTTAAATAACAGAAATTTAGTTTTACATTTAAAGAGTACTGATGATTCTTCAGAAATCATATCAACCATCAAGTGGACCCTACAAAACCACTAGTGAACAAGGAGTCAAAATGCTAAAAGCCATCTGCAATGTTATCTCACCATGATGACATTAGGAACTATAACTTCCCTTGCAGTTCTAAAACCGGAATGCTGCTTGTCTGACAGACAAAGGCAAAGGCAGAATGCAGGCCTTGATCCCAGTGTTTCTGTATTTTCAATGTGCCAAATATAGCACACTCTACAGACTACCTTGCAGAAGGAGGTGCAATTCAGACAGCACACCCTGCAGTCTGTTCTCTGACCAGAGTAGCAAGGCCACTGTTTCGTTTACATCTTTCTGCTGAATTGCTCCAAAAGCACTGCAACATGCTGCCAGCTACTCTAAGCAGATGTCAAACCAGTGTCCTGTTCAGAGGAAATAGTAAATAGTAGTCAACCTGATAAGATCTACTACACTAGTTCACATCTAGCAGTTTTGATTGTAATAAGAGGCAGTATAGTGCCATAGCTATTAGGTTATTTTAAGGAATGTGTGCATAGGTATCATGTAGCACATATACCACTGTCAAAGATGCACCAGATTTGCTGCAATGCTGGTTGATCTGATGTGTACAGTAGATCTGATGCACTTTGCACATGTCTGAACACAGGCTTTAGAGCTGCTTTACTCATACAGTGGCCATTGCTGAGGATATCCAGTGGTATGGCAGGAGTTGGCTACCCAGACAGAAATCCAGACAAACGGTGCAAAAGTAAATCTAGATTACACAGTAGTCCTGTAGACACCTGGCTATACATAGCTAGTTCCAAATGAAAACACTCGGGTCCAGACTTGTTAGCAGGAGCTCGCTGCAGTGATGCCAGGTGCATGAAGGACCAGTGACAAATCGATCATGAATCCAGCAAGGGAAGACACAGAGCAATCGATGTGACTGAGGCTATATGAAAAGCAGGCAGGGATGAAGATGGCATTGATGTTGTGGAAATCAGGAAGAAGAAAACAGCAGCAGTGGTATTCCTGGAGTGGGTGTGCGTGAGGTGCAAGGCAGCCCCTGTGGATGACAGCTATGGGGGGTCAGAGGCAGTCAAGCTGCCACAGAGAGAGAACTGTAGATACTGGGGTTACAGCTGGTCACCTACCAGTTATAAACCATTATTCTAGAAGTGTATTTTTAATTATAGTTTTAATGGGGTTTTTTTTACAAGTCAGTTTGTCACAGAGGAAAAAAAAAACAAAACCACAACACATTTTTCACACTTCATTCTCACAGTCCTGTGTACACAAAGATTAGCATAGAGGTACCAGACAGGTCTAAAGAAAGGTATAGGAAGTGAAATGTCCCTTTTTCCTTGGATTATTAATTTGATTTAAACACATTATGATAGAAAAAACAGGTGTTAATGTACTCTGAAAGACCTTTACTCCCTAAGGATCACCTTATTCTTGCTTCTTAAACTGTTAAAAGTATTTAAAAAAATACACTTCACATTTTATAACCATAATTTAACTGCATATCATGCTTATTTAAGTAAACATTTTTCATGGCAATCACTAAGTCCCTAGAAGTTTTTATACATAATATAACATTTGTTCACTTGCAGTGACATTACTGAAACACAGACAAGGTATTATGACAAGAAGACTGCATGTACCAAGCTACTAGACTTTAAATACTTGTCTACAGTAGTGTTTGCTATTCTATCAGTTTACTTACATATGTTATATTTTACTCATAGAAATAAGTTCACTCACCTTTTTACATTCATCTGTTCTTTTAGTTTGCTGTACATTTCCAGCACTGCATAAAAACAAGCAGATTAGCCCATGGATCTTATTGTGGCTTTAGTTAATAAAAGAGGAAAATATATACTGTAAAGGACAAAATAAATCATAGAAAAGGATACACTAAATTGACCTTATTTATACCTACTGTAACATAAATGTGATAAAACTAGCAAAAAAATCCAGAAGGCCGCTAAAAAGAACTGAATTCTTAACAGCTTTTAAATGAAAAAGAATTAAGATAAAACAAAACAGTAGACACTATATGTATCAAGCATATTCATTCACTTACTGCATACCATAACTTTATCTGCATCATCAGTCTATGACCTGTCTCCATTAAATGGCAACAGTACCACCTACTGTACTCATAACAAGTGAACAGCAAGACTTTACAAAGAAAAATTCTCAAATCTGTCTTACACCGATATCACAAACAGGGTAAAACCCTTATAGAGCTGTGTGTAATCCTACAATATTGCCTTTCGGAAACATCATTTAGAGTCCTTATGTTTTTTATAGAAAAAATCCCCCAAACTGTAGTGACACAGAGCTAAAAAAAGTACAATGTTGAAACAGAATCATTAGTATCTTCCCTAGAATTCATACAGTAAAAAACACCTTAATATTCACTGTTTATCACATTAAAAATATTATTTCATTTAAAGCTGTATGTGGCTACGTTGTTTGCAACATTTATGTCTGTCTTCCCACAAAGCATCATAATTGTTCTACATCAAATATTGTAAAAGACATGGAATTTACATTTTGACATATTTTTTAAACCCATTAATTTTTTTATTAAAATGGATGTTACAGAACCACAACATAAAAAATATAATTCTTTTCCATTTTGGCTATTGTGACTTACTTTATTTAATTTGCCATCATATATAACTATAGGTCACTCACCTGGAAGACACAACTGTAATTTTTCCACAACTGTTGTAATATTCCGTTGCTGAACTCTACATCTGATGATTTCCTCTGTTTGGGCTATCACCTTAGAGATTAAAAATAAAAAAAATTTAAAAAAAGGAAAATCAAAATTAAATTATGCAAATAAATTTAATTTGCTACAAATATTCATAATGCCCATATAGGAAGCACTACTTTCTCACCTCTTTCCCAGCATCCTGAAGCCTTCGGTTGGTATCAGTAACTTGGACCTTAAAAATAATTTCACCTTTGTTAGACAAATATGCATATATTGCCCTGATGTGACTGCTCACCCTTGTAATCAGATCATGCTTCATGAGAAACTTAGAACAAAGAAATGCAAATTCAAATTAACTCTACAGCTTGAACTTGAACTTTTGATCGCAAAGGGCTTTTGTTAACTTCAATTACTTATGACAGTTCTTTCTAACAGATTCTGTGGCAAACTTCTCAAATTTACTTGGGATTTTTGAACTTTCCTTGTTTCTGTAGGTCTGTCAAACAATTCAAATCATTGACCCAATTGACCACTGGTCCCTTTTTGATAACCTCAATGAGCTCTATGGGCCATTCATTGTCTGTAAGAAATGGTGATTGCATTTTATGGTAATTAAACATTCATACTTTGCTGAATGCAAACACTGGGTGGTTGATTAACATCAAACGTGGAAATCTCCAAACCACAGCAACATTTTAATGCTGCAGGTGCAGGCAAAGCTCGACCTCAGATTTTCCCACATAGTAAGTGACTCATTAGGTCATCATAATAAGGAAGCACATTCTAGTTTATTAAAAATCTCATTAATTTCTGAACAAAGATGCTCAATGACCTCATTGACGCTGTATTTGGTCTCTTGTTATCTGAATATCCTTTATATAATGCTCTTCTAATCATAACCTCTGATGAACTATGCTCATTCTGTCTGGTGCGCATATTTTGCTCTCAAAAGTGTAAAGAGAGCTAAAAGGGACGGATCTCATAATTCACTATTCTGCTTTCTGATTTGGTAGTAAATCTTAGTTCTCAATTTTAATGAAAACTACTAACTCCACCTACTCTCCTACTCATGACAAAGTAAAGAAAATTTATTTTTCCTGTATAGTCGCATTATTTTTATTTTTCTAATCAAGATTTTAAATTTTTCTAGGGTCTGATATATAAACACATTATTAGAAAAAGATCTACGTAAGAAAGATTGGTTTTACCATATGTTGTTTTTTACCTTCTGAGAAAGCCTTTAAAAATAATTTTGGCAACATTTTCTAAAAACATAAATTAAAAAAAAATAATTAGACCTAATAAAATATTCAGCCTTGTAAATGCAAATTATTGGACCAGGCAACACAGGCTTATCACAAATCCTAAATAATCAACTTTTTTTAAATTGTTGCATACATAAGAATGTATGTGATAATCACTAAATTTTTCAGTAGAAGAGTCAATTTAATATTTTTAAATTAATTGCTACATAAAACTCTGAAAAACTATCTCCTTACCTTTAATTTTTCTGCATCAGCCCTAACTTTAAGAAGTTCTGTAATAGCATCCACAAAGCCCTGATGGTGAAAATTGCACATCTTTTCTATCTCCCTGTCATGGTTACGTATGCAGGCATCTAGTTTTTCCATAAACCTCTGATGTGCATTTGGTTGGTCATCATATACAGACCTGTTAAATACAAATAAGAAAATCAAAATTGGTGTATGTTTTTTTTTTTCCCCCCGTAAAAATATTATGCAAGGATCTTTATTGAAATCTCTCTTAAAAAGAAAATAAAAGCATGCAAACTTGATGTTACGGTGGCATCATTTGTGATCCACTCCACCAAAATCAGTGTTAAAAGAAAGAGATGGTGCAAAACTGAGAACTGAACCCAGCCCTTATGGCATTAATCCAGGTGCTTAACCAGTTACATCATGGTTGACCTGAGCCTCACTGGTCTGTTATTTACGCCCTACTGCTCAAATACGCGTACAAAAGAATCAGTTTCTCCGACCACCTCAAATAGCACAGATCGCTTTTCCATCAAATTCCACTCTTTGCTAAATATAAAGAAGCGCAAACATACAAATTTGCTTTTCTGGTATTCCTAATGCAGAGTTACCCAACTAAATCAGGGTTGGATGCTCCCAGCCAGAATGCCCAGAGCACTGTGCGGCAGCAGCCGGACCCCCGGCAGATGGCAATCCCCACTGCTCCCTGCCTCCTCCTGCCTGTGCTCAACATCTCCCAAAGCAAAACCACGACACGCACATGCCTAAGGCTGCTACCTCAGCGGGATCTAACTTTCAGGAATTACTAAAATCAGGTCTTCTGGTTTATTTTACTAATTGTTTGAACAGTACACTTATAAACCTCAAGCAGAAAATGCAACTCCTAGATAAATTACCAGTAAAGCTTGTTGAGTTGCATCAGAAATAGAAAGCTGAGTGGAAAAATGCCCAAGTATAAGAGTGAACAAAGGAGACAGGTGGTAATTTAAAGCTTTAGACTTTAGAAGAGGAAGGAAGAAGCTACAGAGAACTGTACTGGAAATCAAAGGTATGAAGTCTTCCAAGAAACAGAAGGCATAGGCAGTTCAAAAATTTGATTAATGCTTTGATATAGCAGCAACAGCAAAGACAAATAATTTTTGAAGCAGTTTTTCAGATAGAATAAGAGCAGCAACATGAGGATGATAGTCATACATACACAAACATGTTTGTACTGTAACCTATGAGTGTTCAAAAAAATCTGGAGATTAAAAAAAATCTTTAAATTGCTTTTTTTAGCCTCTGATTTCCTTTCATAATTACAAAGTTTTATCTAGAAATCCATAAGGAAAAGGTGCTTTAAAAAAAATAATCTTAACATGAGAAAAAAAAAGCTGAAGTTCGAATGGTCTCAATGTTGATTGTTAGAAGTACAGTCTTAAGTTCAAGACCCAGGCAACAGTGAGTCAAAGCCTCTAAAACTCTTGAGTAGAAAGTACTTCCCTCCCAGTCTTCTCATAGCATGACTTCTCATATTCTTCAAGATCCTCTTTTCTAACCAGACAATGGGGCTCTGCCAAGATCTGGGGGTCATCATCAACCATTTAACAAACCTATAGCTGAATGTCTGACAAGAACTTGACTTTTCAAGGAAGAGATTGAAAATACTCTTGTAACTAGATTCTTCATGCTATACTCAGAGAAGCAACTGAAATCAGAGAAATGAGAAAGATAGTAAGATGTCCTACATGCCAAAGAAAGAAAGCCAACTTCTGATAGCCTGCTTGCTATAGATAGTTTCTCAGGGAAAAATCTATTCAATAAAATATGCCTAGAATATCTACCCTTTGCTTATGATAGGAAAATAAGGCCATGGTACTGAAAGGCAGGCTCTTCCTCCGAAAGTGCACCAGTGCACTAAATAATATAAGATTGTTGACCCATGAAGTGATTCACAAAGGTAAAAATACCCCTCACTCTTTCCACCAGTGCAGTTTGAAATGACAGCTGGAAGGAGCAGATGTGTGACCATCACTCTCTCTTCCTGAGGTTCCTGTCAGACTGCCTGAAAGGGACCCCTGAAGGCTGTCCAGCACAACTGAGGTTTAAAGGGCTGTGGTGGAAGATCTTGAGTGACCCACACCTGCACCCAGAACCTGGTGCTGATGGAAGGGAGAAGCAGCAACCTGGCCTGGAAGGAAAGAAAGGTGCAAGACACATTGAATGAGCTCTCAGTAGGCAACATATGTTCTGCATCTGAAGACACAGGAGAAAGCATGTAGACCATATCACAGTTATCTGTAAAGAAACAGGGAAGAGATGAGAAAAAGGTTCAACTGATGCTGTTGTGCACAAATATACACAGTACAAGCTGGTTACATGAGTGCTGCTCTGTCTCTGTAAGAAAAGGGTCAGAGATATTGGAACCTGCCAGGTGGACACAGAGAGACATCCAACTGTCTCCAGAGTACCATTCCTGGAGAAGAAATAAAAAGATTAGGAGGACCAGAGGCATCAGATAGTGCCTTCACAGATATCAGCCATGCATAAGCTTCCACTGAATGGGCTGGACTCATCATTTATATTGCACTGGATGATAAAGCAAAAACCAGGGAAAAAAAAAAATCCATTTATTACGGCTTCCTTGAGCCTTTTATTTAAGGGTGGAGTCTCCAAGTTTAGGTCTCCTTCCCATGTTCTCAAAGGGAAGTGAGAAAGGAGTATCACTATCACAAAGACAGGAGACTTCCATCTATCGCTGTGTACTCATAACTGTAAGTGGAAACAGTAATGAAACACATTAGACTAAATATACCTAAAAAGAGAAAAAGACTATAAAAAGATGGTGCAAGAGGAACTTGAGTTTGTACCACCAAACTTTCTTTGGTGGTAGCAATAGACTGTCTTTTTGGACTTAGCTATTGCCTGATGATTCTGGGGTATCAGGTAGCTGTAGTTCAGCACTGCTGTCTTGATACCTTTTTATCAATTTCAGATCTGCCAACACTGGCAGACATGTTAAAATACTGAGAAAGTGAAATAATGTGTCATTAGGAGATTTCTCTTTAAAATGTTATCAAACAACTCCAGACAACATAGCCAGAAATTCTGAAAGCACATAGGATGTAGCATAGGCAATACAGTATTCACTGTTATAAAAATCAGTATTTTTTTTTCCTCATTATTAAAGCTACTTATATTTCAGTTTAATTACAATAATGTACTGATTGATAATTCTCAGGGGTATTATCACAATATTTAATTAAAAATCATATGGGAAACAGATGTTTAAAATGGGGGGGGAAGAAATAAATACTGTGAATGTCCCAATGCACTGCCTTAACCACAAGATTACCCTACATTATTAAAATAATTATTACTATTTTATGTTTTACATTGTACTGTTTTCTGCAGGGATACTAATAAAATGGTGATCTGTGATCTAAACCAGTATTTTGACATAGGTCCTTAAGATTTGCATGTAGTATAAATTCCACATTAATTACATATGTAGACAGCTCCATCTTGTGGGAACAATAACAAATCAACCCTCTTCAGCACACTAGTGAAAAAAACTCTAGAGACAGAACTGCTAACCTTTAAAGAAGTTAAGTCATGACAGTATTTAAAAAGAAATTCACACTTTCTATCACAAATCTCTGATCTAGGTGAGAAGACAAATTAAACAAGTTTAATAACTTAAGATGCTGTACTCTTAGAACACTACACACAAGCTATTTCAGAGGCTTCAGAAGGAAGTCTGACCTAAAGCCTTTTTGAAAGTGTGTTACTCAGGAGAGCCATGCCATCTCTGGCCATGGACAGAAATCAGGCTTTTTCTCAAAACTGCAAACACAACTGAGGTGATGTACGCTTGATTTATCCATTATGGAACAGCACACAGAGTACAGCATGGTTTATTTCTGATACTGAAGCTTTATTTTCCATACATACATTTCACAAATTACCTACACTTATCTAAATAAAGTAATAGTCGCTTTTGAATACTTATCTGAAGGTGTACATTTCAACAGATTATGGCACTGCAAGCAATCCTGAGGATAGCAATTCTGCATTTTCAGAGTTAAACTATCAGGCAGACAAATCACCATATTGCAGTATCTTGGAGAGAGATACGGAATCCTGAAAGCATCCTATAGCTAATTATTTTAAATTACAAGACAAAATTAACAGAATTTGCAACACACACACACACAGTTCTGTTGGGAAGAGAGTGAGGAAGTGGTAACTCTTCAGATGATAACTATTGCATGTAATTATGTCTACCCTAAAAATCTCTCTCTCACTTTAAGTTGCTTCACATATGTCAGTAGGGTCATCAAAAGGGGCAAATGTGTCTAGGCTATCAAGAGAAATTTTACATCTGTAACATATAATTTTTCCCTTTTTTTTTTTTTTTTTTTACATTTATACACCTGTAAATAGAGAAGCCCATGGATCCTCTTCAGCTTTATGGGATCCCTGAAGTGGATGCTGGTGGTCTGAAATATAGCACAAACCTGAACTGAACCAAACTAAAAGACATGATCAGCTTGTATTACAATTGCTTTCAACCCGTGATCTGTACAGCTAAAGGAACATATAGACTAGTAGTGGTTGATTCACACCATGAAACTCTGAAGAGCAAGCTATTTCTCAGTATGAGTCTTCAAACTGGAAAAAAAAAAAAAAAGGAGAAAAATCAATGACGCTGGAGACAGAAGTTTGTACTTGATTTGGGCACCAAAAAAACTCCAACCCCTCAACATACCATCTTAATTTTCAATCTGGAATGAGAGAACATTGACTTGAGTGACTAGTTAGATGTCAGTACTGCGAATCAGTGACAGGGCAGGTACTATTTTCATTCCTAACTGATAGGGCAAGCAAGGCACCCATGAAGAGCACAAGCAGAGCTGAAGGACTTTTTTTGGTAATGTGTAGCAGGTTATTTGTCTGTATTTCCCAGAACTCTGTATATAGACAGAGAGACTTTGTTTTCTGACTCATCCCAACAACTGGACAATATGAGTCATATTAATGCCATCTAAGTAAATACAATATAGTGCAGAAAAGACTTGAAAAAGGGAAAAAAATAATTAGGAATAGTTAGAGAGAGCTTCACCTAAAGGAGAAAGATGTCTCAGTCACTGGCTCAATTTTATTGCAGTAGAGATATTTTTACCTTGAACTTTTCTTACCAGCTGGGCTGAAGGGAGAAAGACAAGCATAAACAGTTGTGAATTCAGCTCTCAATAAAAAAAACGTAGGAGAATTTTCAGATATGCAACCATTTTGCAATTGAAGAAAATCAAACAAGGTTACTTTATACCACAAAAAAATATTTCTAATTTTTTTTTTCAAAACTGAAACACTGTATGAAAAAAGTATGTATTTAATAGGTCTTACAGGCATTTTGTGTTTACATGCAAAAATCTATTGAAGCAGCAGAGGGCACCATTCTACACACAAAGACACCAGCCACTGAGTAAGCAAAAATGCTACTCTCCAGAGAGCTAAAATTCAGCCAAGAATCGTAAAACCTAACCTGCCGTGAATTCGACCTGACCCTTCCCAAAACAACAATTTTTAAAAAATCAATTATCGTCAAATAATCTGATCCATTCTATAGCAACAACTACATAAATATGCATTATCACTCTAAGTCATAGATCTCTTCACAAACGGTTACAGCACAGCTTCAAAAATATATTTCTGCTGTAATTTCATATAAATATTTTCTGTGCATGCAAGCAGGATACATGCCATTAAATGCCTGAGTGGAAATGGGATTAAAAGAACATCAGCATTTCATTAAGGAGGAGGGAAATTAAAAGTTCCAGGTCAAAAAAAGAATCCTAAACCCAGAAATTCATTTAATACATTGACCGGACTACTGGAAAGGTAGGCAAAGGAAGGGCATATAGACTAGTAAGCATAAAAGGAGAGAAGTTTAAAAATATTTTTTGAGAGTTCAGCAAATACCCCTCCCCTCCTCATGCCCAGTCTTCACACCTATGTCATCTTCCCACTAGAAAAGGAGAAGAATCATAAAACTGAACACAACTTCCACCGTAATCTCCTTGGTGGGAGTTTAGCATGGAAAAGTGAATTGCAAGAGTAATCAGAATGAGAAATAAAGTAATTTTTTCCCTTATATTTGTAGCAATGGCTGTAACTTTTCAAGGGTAAGCGCAACTGCTCAGGTACTCAGGCTTCAAGCAAAAATTAACTTGAAGAATTTATTTTATTAAAAATAAAAGCTCCATACTTTCATAAGAAAATATTGATTCAGAATATGAATTTCCCATTGGTGATAAATAACTGTCGATTAAAAAGCATTACTAAAACGGTTTATTAGATAAAGAAAAAAACCCAATATTTAACAAATCCCTTTTGGGTTTTAAAAATATATATTATTCCTTGAAGGTTTTGGGGTGGGGTTTTTTTGTGTGTGTCTTTTTTTAAATGGGTAATTATTCTATTTTTAATTGCGACCCCTATTCAGGATAAACATCTTGAGCTTATGAAGCACTACTGTAAATTTTTAGAGTGAATAATTCTCTTCCTAGTAATCATTTATAATAATAGGTTCTAACAGCAGCAAATACTCTTAAAACAGATATTTTCTTTTTAAAATAGCAAAAAAAACCCCATAAAATAGAGAAGAAAATACCAATCTTTTTACAGGACAAAGTAGTTCCTCACTAATGACTTGCCACCTTCCACCATTTTCATGCACCCCCAACCCATCTTGTTCTGTCCCATTTCTAGGACAAATTGCAGGTTCCCCACCCCTGCCTACATTGCCACAAAGTCTTTCATTCCTGATTACACAAGACACATGAAGCAATTAAAAACTGTATACACACATTCTTTTCGGGGTACTGATAACCACTTAGTAAGTGCCAATCAACTGCATCTCTATGAATGCTGTGACAATGATGGGAAGCACAATAGTTGTACAAGTTTTGCATGGTCCAGGTTATGTTTCATGTCACTTCTTAACTCGAAGGGATGCAAGCGAAAAATATTCATTTGTAGAGCTTCAGAGCTTTCATTGTGCGAATAAATAAATTTTTAACTGATCACTTTGATCAGTTAAACCAAGTTACAAAGAAAAGAAACTCAGACACACAGTTTTTTCCATTTTTTCAAAGTAATACTTAAAATACACACAGAAATGCACTTTCAAATTAAGAAACTGTGCTTGTGGAGGATCATGGTTTTTAGAATTTGTATTTTGCTACAACAGCCAATTTTGTACTGAGGCTAGAAATGCTCTCAACTAGCTAAGAAGTGGTCCAGTAGATGTTTGTCCTCTCCCTCCATTTCTTATTTTTTAAAAAGAGAGAGAGACTAAATTAAGTTATAAAATAAAATATTTACATTTCAAATTTGCATTATGAGTTCAGTGGGATTGATGCAAGCACAAAACACTGACCATGCAAATTAAGATTCTGCCCCTAAAACAGACCTGTCATTGTGACTATAACCATGGCATCTGTATCACACACTCCATTTAAGCTGCAATTTCACAGGAAACACTGCAGAAACTTCCTTTGTCCTACAATATACAAAGATATTTTCTGTTTACACAAACTCCAAACTTTGTAGGGATTTTTCCATGGAGTAATTTCATATAGGTTGCTGCATACACCCTAAAAGGCTTTATAAAATAATGTCCAGGTGTTTCCTGTAATTCAACTGGAGTTATGGTAATAAGCACATTTCTTAAAATCTAAGCAGCCCTTCTATGCCAGGCACTACCAAGGGGCCATTTCTGCCATCCTTAATCATAATTACATCTCACTGCTCTATTTAAAAGATTGCATTACATGCCAGAACAACGTAGAACTCAAGCTATGGCCTAATCAGAGAAAGATTTTATTCATCTTAGTTTAGCTGTTATGCTTTGCTTGCCTGGTTTTCCTGGATGTGCAATTTCTGTGAATTGTTCTCACTAATAGTATCCTGTTTCTATGAGCAGGAAAGGGCTGAGTACAGTTTGTTAGTTAACATTACTTCCTATAAGCAGGGTCCATATTCTGTAGTAGCAGCACTACAGCAGTCATTGTCATGCTGGATAAGCAATGGATCACGCTGATGGCTGTTAATGGACATCCTCTGCAGCGAAACATGAACTGATAATCAGTAAACCCAGATTTGCAATAGACTTCCTCCTTCCTGTTTTTACACTGCTGACCAAGGAGATGCCTCTTCCTGCTAAGCCTTTGTGTGACTTACTGAGGTATGAAGCAAGAAACTGAAAAACAAGTGCTGCAGTATTTTTTTTTTCCTAATTCTGTGTTGTAATAGTAGATAAAACAGCAAAAAAAATGCCACCACCACCTTTGGTACTACCTACCACCTGTAACAAAATTACAAGTTTGGTCATCTGTTTCATATATATATATATATATATATATATATATATATATGAATACAGTGGAAATAGTTGCAACCTTTGTTATTTCACAGAAAATAAAGTAAGAAACTGAAGTTCATATAGCAATCCTCTCTTAATATTTCCACAGACTGTAACATAAATTGTTCCATTTTAGAAGCAATGGAGTCATCCATAAATGAAATTGTAAGCTTCTAAGTTCTTTTTACAGATTTGATTAGTTTTCTATTACACGTCTCAGAAATAATTACCCATCTATTACAACCTATAGCCAATCTGTCTTTATCTGGGGCACTTTAAACATAATCTTCAAGATAAATATGTCCCAATTGTTTTGGTAGAGCCTTTGTGAGACATGAAATCGAACAGAACATTTAATGTCACAAATGACTAGGATGCTTATTTCAATAGGCTTCAAATACCAACGCTACATAGATGTAAATATATGATTTTAGAAATCAGTAAATTCCAGATTAAATAAAATATAGTATTTTATAGTTTCAAACCCAATCAGATTAAGAATGTATTCTATTCAATACAGATCAAACCAGATAATTCTTTGATGTGTCACATTCCTCTGCAAACATATAACCAAAGTGTATATTTTCCGGTAATTTTATATTCTTAATTTACTGTACTATATATCCTTTGCACATGCACATCTCCTCCCAGGATCACTGAAGAAAATGGAAGACAACCTAAAAAAAGTCTGGTTTTAATTCAAAAGTCCAACTAAAACTCACGCACAGTGTTTCTCTCTGTTAGGAAGCAACTAACAACATTGAAGCAACTGATTTCTACTACTCTTCGTTACCTTACTGCAGTCCTCTACCTGCTCGATAAACAGACTAAGCTGCAGAAAATCTGTTCATGCTTTAGGGAAAGGTGACACTGCAGCACACCACAGAAATTCTGCATTTCCAGAGGAGGCAGCACGCATTGGCTACCTGATTATAGTTTCCTAAATTTATGAAACAAACCAAAACAACCATGCAGTATAAAACACTATCAACTATGTTACTTTTATGTTGAAATTAACTAAAAACAAAACTCGGAAGAAAACGCCTCTCTGAAATCAATGGGGTAGAGATTCTTCAGTCACTCCACGCAT
This sequence comes from Athene cunicularia, assembly GCF_003259725.1. Taxonomy (NCBI): domain Eukaryota; kingdom Metazoa; phylum Chordata; class Aves; order Strigiformes; family Strigidae; genus Athene; species Athene cunicularia. Next base: position 8,939,656 of record NW_020799105.1, read on the forward strand.
AAGGAAGTGTACAAACTGTAAAATTCCCAGTGAGAGCTGCTACCAATGGAAACATCTAAATGCATCTAATAGAAAGGAGAGGAGTGTGTATTAAAATATGAGTGTATTAAAATCTAAGTATGCAATATTGAAAGTTTGAACACTTCCTTTTAAAGTTGTAATGTCTCAAAAGTATCCCCCTAGGTACACATACTACAGTATATGCATTATTAATTTTGTATTACTCTGATTCATGGGAGAATTGCAAGTTACACTCACTGCAGTTTTACAAGCAAATTACTTTCTCTAAGACATAGTGAAAATCCCACTCACAGTATCAGAGCTGAACACCTTTTTCACACTATATCAAGGAAAAAAAAAAAAAAAGTCCAGCCCTCTCTTAGGTCCTCTCTGTCAAACACCAGGTCTTTCCATCAAGGCTGATGCACTCTAAAACTTACTTCTTTCCTTCTTAATGCCTCTGTCTGTGATTAAGTTTCCTACTAGTTTGGTATTACTGGCAAAGACTGAGGTACAGAAATGGCTTCAGTTAGTCGCCAGGTGAGATTATTAACTCTTTCCTGCACAGGACACATGTATACAAGTAAGTCCTTAGCAGACATGGACAAGATGAGGAAGAGATGTGTTGTTGAGCATACTTTAAGCTGAACATCAAATTGAACATGATGTTATTGATACACCAAGGTCTGTAGTGACAGGGATTACTTGGACATTTCAACAACCACCACATAATAGCCAGAAAGACTGGCAACAGCTAGATTTTATATCTAGCCACAGCAAGCCCTTCAGTAAGATAAAATCTAATGTGATTACTTGATGCTGATGCAAAGCTGGGTTGATCTTTTTGAACAAGTTTGTACTTAATAGCTTACTATAACCCATAGAAATAGTTTCCTATTTGCGAACCCACTCCTGGCATTATTTTAGAAGCATTATTTAAGAAATACTAATCCTCACAGATTTTTATGAGCTCATTTTAGTAGTATAAACCATAAAATACAACATGAAAAAACTTGCTTAACTGCAATCACTTTGATTTCTACCTTGTATGTGCAAATGCTCTAGCACCTACAGGTCAAAACCAAGCTTATATTTAATTCAATTATTCTAAGCTCCTCAGGTAGATATTTGTACTGAGGAAATTGCAGTCTCAGAGCAGTAGTTCAGTAACGCACACAGAAAGCTAAAGTACAGTGTAATGTTGTTGGCTTCCCAAAAAAATCTGCAAGAAAGTAAGTACCCATGTGACTGGTATTTGTGAAGAATGTAAAATTATGCATTTCCTATGCATATGGGTCCAAAATCTGGGTCAACAGACACTAAATAAAATCAGCTTGAGGAATAAGTTGATGAAGAAATGACATGAATAACAGTTGGCTTTCCTGAATTTAACTGATGTAACAGTGGATAAGCCGTTCATATGATGAGAAGGCTAAATTTAGGTGAGACACAATGATACAAACTGCATGAACCACCTATCAAGTACACTATTCTGAATCTCTTGGCAGATGATACCTCTATTTTAAGAGCTTTAATGTATTTTGAAACATGTTTCCTAAACATAGGAACAATTTCAAGCTCTTTGGTAATGCTTGTGAAATTGGAGAGAGCTATTTCATAAGCATTATTCACATAGGTTACTAGTTAGGTTAAAGCTTCACTTGGCAGCTGCCCATTTGGAAAACACTGCAAGAACTGAGTCAGAAGCTGACTTGAAAAGATCAAGATAACCTGATTTGCAGACACACATTTCATGACAAACTTAATCAGCATTGAACCTAAAGATTTTTTGCACAACAGAAAAATGCAGTGCAGATATGATTACTCACAGTTTCAAGCTTTATAAAAGGTAGAGAACTATGTTGAAACTTGCGGCAATAGAAGTGAATCCTCACCATCTTCTAAAATATTTTTTGACACCAATGGCAAATCTGCCTGAAACATCAGGCTAGCCTACAGAAAAATCAGAACTGCGGTTCTGCTGCTGAATATATAAATGCCAGATTAATCAGTTTACAGCATGCATTCTTCTTATGCTGTTTTGACTCTATGAAATGGACTAGTGATAAAAAAAATATTGCTCCTTCATAGTAATATACATGGTGACAGACCTGCTCACATAGACAGTTGCTTTATCTGACTGCTGCCTTTCATCTTAAACACTTAAAAATCATCCAAATGGTGCACCAAATAACAAATTGGCAACTGACATTACAAGTCAGACACCGGTTTTTCAGGATATGCTGTTCTCAGCAAGCATGACATTCTCCTTACTCTACAGCAACCCAGTTGCAAAATAGGAGCTAGCTATTATAATAAAGATAAACTGATATATAAATATACCTCAAAGTACACTCCGACCTGATCCAAAAAAAAGACCACAGCTAAAATGCAAGGAACTTCTAGTTTCTTTGGGCTACTTTGTAACTTCAGATTGAAAGGGAACCAGGAATGAAACATATTAACCTGAAAACTGAGCAAGGCTTGAAGATAGACCATTACTGAAGACACAAACTACTGATTTTCAAATCATAAAAATAGTTTACAATATTGTAAAACATTATCATATTATTGGAAATTGAAATACATGACCAAAGCATTTCAATTCTGATTCAAAGCCCTTACATCTGCTCTATATTTAAAACAAGACTAAGCTATAAACAAAAATGCGAATTGCTGTCTCATAAACCAAAACAATGAAAACACATAAAAACGCCTTTAGATAATCATACCTGACAAGTAAGACCACAGGGCAAAAATGAGGGCAACCACATTTTGTCACTGGATAACCACATCACAAATCCCAACAGCCCATAAGCAAGCGCTCAGAAAAAATATTTCCCAGCCTGTGACTGTTAATGCTGTACTATCTTCCCACATCTAGAAAAGTCATTCACACTGTCTATGCTACTGCTTACTAACTATTCTGCTAAAGATACAGAATCATATAACTAAATCATGCCTGCTAGTAAATAATAGCTCATACTTCCAGTGAAACAAAGATACACTGGGGCTTCAAAGCATCCTGTCATACTCCAAAGGGTATTTTAGGTGTTTTGTTCACTTTGCTTTGGACAGGCCCCCTTAATGGATACAGGAATATCTTCAAAACACAAATTACAGCCCCCAGTCTGGGCAAAGTACCTATAGCTGTAAAGTGTACCACAATTCAGTAAAAACAGTGGAATTAGACTCTAATTCCATATTTCTACCTCTGAAATTTCTTAGAAACGTTGATCAAGAAAGGACAAAACAGTCATTCTTGGACCACTATTGTGACCTTTGCTTCCCCAATTTATTCCTCGAATAATGCCTTACTGAAGAGTGCTTTTTAACTTCAGTTTTTCTGCAACACAAGGACAGAAGTTCAGGATAAAGTTATCAACCGCTTCTAACACTTCACCCATATTAATTAATGAGACTCACAACAAACCTACATCCTACCTCCAAACTGTTCAACCTAAATGAGAAAAAAGTAGCACCATGCAGAAGTGATTTTGCCTTGCAGCTGGGTGCTCAGTGCTGCTTTTACCAGTGCAGTCCTCGGTCAGTGTAAGGTCACCACAGCATATTGCAGCATCAGACAGAAACGCAGCAACCTAACAGCTCCTGTCGGTATGATTCCTGTAGCCAGAGACAACATGCCACTCAGATGTCTGTACAGGGGGCCCTATAATAACTCTGCAAAGAAGTTTCATGACCAGTACAACTTACAGCAACCTAGAAGATGCTCTAACATCTACCAGACAACAGCTTGGTGATAACAGGTTTCAGGAGAAGAGGAACAGAGTAGTTTAAGAGCATTTTTACACAGAGTTTCGAGGAGCACTTTCTGAGCTGTGAGCCACAGAGTACATCCTACTTACAGATACATCAACAGATGTATCACCTCCTTACTGACTTCACCTTAGCTACAAAAACGGCCATCATCAATTTCCCCATAATTTTAAAATTTTATTTTATTTTTGTATTAGTTGTTTAGTCAACTGATTGTGAGCATGGAAGTACTCCTCTGACAGGCTGCACGTGGGGATCACAGAACACTGCAAACTCAGTGATGCGAAGCTCATGAGAGGGAATGTTCAGAAAAAGTCTACCATGTGCTTACACAATACATTGCCAAGCTAGATATTAAGAGTTAATTTATTTTTTAAAAGGGGCTTTGAATTATTACACATTACAACAAGCTCAAAGAGACTCATAAGCATAGTATATCAGGACACTGGCTAAACAAAATCTTCTACTTTATTGAGCTCTACTTTGACCAATATAAAGCAAACCAACCAGATGAGGTCAATTATTTTCTTCTGAATGTAACTTATGTTATTAATTACCCTGGCATGTCTAACAGACTATTCAAGAAGTGTGAAGACACTCTTAAAAAGTGACTCTTTAAATTTTGTTAATATGTATTTATATGGAGTTCAGTGAGGGCCTGAAAGATTTCTGTTATTAACTTTTTCTTTTTTTTCAGAGGGATATGGGAATTGCCTCCCTTTCTTTTTGTCTTTTTCATTTTTTCTTTATAAAGACTAGAAATGCACTGACAACTCTCCCTGCTTTTGCAAAGTCCAACAGTATGTATATGACATGAATTGTAAGATATTAACATATTATATAAAAAGGTGAGAGTGACAAGCCTTTAACAGGTGTTGTCATTAATCTCATTTAGTCAGTCATTAAAGCTAGAAAGATGCTCGTAAGTTTCAGAGTCTGCTGAAAAAAAAAATTAATCCTGGCTTGCTATATACGCAGTCTGCCTATTTAATGAAAAATGTGTTATACAATTGATTTAAGTCTCATTTATAAAGATTCAGTGTGTGTCACTAAATTTAGAGGTGCCAGTTAAACACCAGCAATTTTAACATTAATCCGTAATTTTTTTTAAAAAAATTAATCAAATATAATACAAATTAGTTTAATCAAACACGACCTCTTCATTGCATATTTCTTGATATGCAAAGCAATCTTTAGGAGCTAATTAACCCTCTCTTAAATAGTAAATAATCCCAACTGTACTAGCTGTAGCTTGGTTCCTCCTATAAAGGACCTGCATTTCACATTTCTATGCACAGGTGAATCTCAGCAGTAAGAAAATCACCTGCAGGATAAGTCTGTGTGTTGTTCCTTATCTTTAAATTTCACAGAAAACTATTATATATCAATATATGCTATTATTTTTTGTATCATAAGTGCTGCCATTCTTCTAACAGTGTAGGAAACATCACCCTGGCAGAGACAGATATACCAAACTAGCAAAAAAAACACTGAAGAAAAACAAGAGCAGAAACATGTTTCCATGGAATCTACATTCAGCCCACAAAAAAATTACACTTCCTTTTGTGAAGCATGGATGTATTAGAAGGATATTAAGATCTTGATATGAACAATTAAGGATAAGTCAGATCTTGCATATCCTATGATCTTCAGCATTTGGTATTACCTCATACTACTTATCCGAACCGCTCACCTCAAGCCCCTTCTATTGTTCTGCTATTAAGTAGGTATGTTGGTAGTTTATTTCATGTCATGATGTTATAAATATCACCCCAGCATTACAGACCATATATTACAAAAATATTCAATTTCACATAATGAAATGAATGTAATTCATGTAGTAACACAACTGACATCAATGGCTTCCACAACTGGAAATCGATGGATCATTTTATGTTGTAGCCTTACACAACTGCACATAGAATTATTCAACTAATTTCTTTGATTTATATTGTTTAGTGAGTAAAAGCTAGATCTTGTGCAGAAAATAATGCTCCATTTTATGTTCACACTTCTGTTCATTGAAATAGATCTCGAAATTAGATGTGGGATTTTAGACTTTTCAGTTTCACACAGCAATTCACAAATTTTAACAGGCATAGCTGAACACATAGCTACAGTTCTGATTTTAAACACTGCTATTCTTATAAAATAGCAGCATATTTCTGTGATGTTGGCTGGACTACTTCCAAAACACTCAGCCAGGTGTAACCATTCTTTAGCCTCATTTTTTTTATTTTTAGATGAACACTACAGGTTAAATCAGACAAATGTGAACTTTTTTTCTAAAAATTCTTGAAGTCAGCAGTACAAAACTCCCCTTCTGAAAAGTCAGTAAGATAACAGGATAGATAAGACAGATGAGATAAAAATAGTAAAAGGACAGGAACATGCAAAGAAATTAAGAAATTAAATGTTATTATTTATAAAAGTTTGACACATTTTAAATGTTTCATATGGATAAGAGATTCATATTGTCCCTTCCCCCTTTTACATCCCTCTGCCATCCACACTTGTGGTTCCTAAATATGCCTTCTTCCACAGCGCAGCCTGATTTTCTGTATGTCCTTTATGAGGTTGCTCTGATAAAAGCTCTATACTGGAGATGGTAGCAAAACTGCAATTATATTTAATATTTTGTTGCTATGTTTTTTGATTTAGTGTGTTTTTTGAAGACATCAACTCCAACCTGCCTGGGCTTGTTAGGTGAAACATGGCTAAACTGCCTCCAGGGACAACTCAAGTCTGAAAGCATCTCAGCTACTTTCTCTCAACCTGAGCTCAAAATCTCCCACAGGTGAAGCTCCTTGTAATGCTCAGCTTCAACACCTCCACACTATATTCCCAGTATTGGCTGTGTTTAAGGAACAGTAAGGGAAAATCAGAGAGCGGTTTGCTCCAAGCTAGCCTCCGAGATCAGGCTGGCACCACAAGCAGCCCCTGGGTGATGTCTGGGCCACCCCACCACATTCCCCATTTGGGCTCTTTGAGGACCGATTAGCCCCAGCCTCACACAAACGCCCAGACTGCAGTCTCCCACGCAGCGCTCAGGGCTGGAGGGTCCACTGCAGACATACACGGACAACCAAACATCATTCACTGCACATTTCATGTGCAACGTACATGCCTGTTGTCAGTTCTCGGCACCAGGTTCCCCACCCCCGTACCCCGCGCTCGCCCTTTGCCAGCCCTGCCCACGCTCCCCAGCAGAGACCATCCTCTCCCCGGGGAACGCCAGCAGCACCCTGCTCACCGCCCTGCGGCACGCTGCCACACAAACCACCTTTTCCAGTTCCCTGAACACAGGCTCTCCATATCTTCCCAAAGAGATAACGTGAAAATTCACAGTTCTTTCTCCCCAGTTTGGCTTGTGTCTGTGCTTTTTTATTTCTTTCAGGCATCTCTAATCAGGGAAACACCAGCACAGCTCCAGGATGAAGACCCCCTTTCCCTCTGCGCCTCCTCCATACCCCGATTCACTCCCTCCGGGCCCTGCCCTTCTCTCCCCAGCTCAAACTGAAGGGCACTGACACGTTCTTCTCTAACAAGAAAGATTAAGCAAAACCTCTTCTTCAACATACAGGCTACACCATCTAGCAGTATGTGGAACTGGAGGGAAAAGAAAAAAACCAACCCACTGAAGTCATGGCATTTCAGAAATGCTCTGACCACTGTCACATTTCCAGAAGGAACCTGACCAGGGCAGGACATTTCCGACTGCATGAAGAAAGGTTGCTACAGCCGAGCCCTGCAGTTACTGATGCCAACACCCACCACAATACGGTGTCGGTCCCGTTCTCTGCACAGACCCGGGGGTACCGGCACAACCCAGGGAGATGCCCCGTGTCCAAGAACGGGGCAAGAGCCCTCCCTGCCCGGGCGATGGAGAGGCCGGTACCGGGCTACGGCGCGCACACCCAACCAGCCGCCCCGGCGGGCCCAGCCCGGCGCCCGTCCCGAAGCCCCGCTCCGGCCCCGCCGCGCCCGCCC
>NW_020799105.1:8947472-8997088 GCF_003259725.1 Athene cunicularia
GCCCCAGCTCATCCGTGCCCCGCGGCCCTTGTTCAGGGGACAGGCTGCGCCGGGGCCGCGCTGGAAGCCCGGTGAAGCCCTTTCGTCCCCTGGGCATTCGGGGCGGCAGTGTCCGGTAGAGACTGCGGGCAGCTGCCCCTGCCAGGAGCCACCAGCTCTGCCCCGCTCAGCGCCCTGTGACAGAAGAGGGACACCCGAAATCCCACCCCTGTCCCGGCTGCGCTAGGGACGGACCCGCCGCCCTTCCTGCGCCCTTTTGCACCGCGCTGCAGAGACGCCTTGGAGGCTTACAGGGGCGAAACGGGCCTTTTCCTCTGGGCTAGTTCTGGTTTGTTTCCTGGGGTGGTTTGGGGACTTTTAAAATTATTTGTTTTGTTTTACTTTTAACTGCCCCCGCTGATGTACACGCGGCTAGTCCCAGCAGGGAGACGGCGGGGCGGGCGCGGAGTACCGACACGGGGGCTCTGCAGGGGTTTCTGCATTCAAGTTCGGTCACCGACTTGTTTCCTCCCTTTCTTCAGAAATTTGGAGGGTCGGGGTAAAAACAGAACAACAAAAAAGTGCCCTTTTCTATGTATTAGCTTGCTGTGTTTCACTGGAAACTGTCATATTGTTTCCTAGTGCCCTGGAGCGTGTGTACAGCAAAGCTTCGTTTTTCAATGAAGGAGGAATAGCCCATTTTCTATTTAAATTATACATTTTGTGGTTTGTGGCCAAAGATGAGCTAGTCCTTGGTTTTTGCATGCTCAGGAGACAGGATACACCTGCTTTCTGGGCAAAGTTACCTGCACACAAGTGGGAAGCCAACCATAAAGAAATAGGCCTGAAGTGTAAAACTTCAGGGTGATGTTTAGTTACTTTTCCAGTGAGGAACTGACAGCAGTTTACAACTGTGAATGCATCAAAGTCTAGACAACAGCCAGCTGCGATTGTGTTTGGTACCATTCTAGTTATTGTAATCAAACATTATATCTCCTGCAACTACACCTGGATGCTAGTTAATAAATGGCACCAAGGACTCTGCACAAGCTTGTCTAAGCTTGTGGTTTTATCATATTCAGTGTTGATTCAGATGAATTTGTTGATCACACCTACTAAATCAACAAGGACTACTCCAAATGTAGACAAGTTCCTACAAAGTGCATGCTGCAGAAAGAAAACAGGAAAAATCCTACAGGCTACCACTGCAGTCGTGTTTCCTTCAAGAAATCACTCAAATGTAGTAACAATCTTCCCACAGTTCTTTTTTATTTTTTCCATCACCAAATTACTGAAGTAATAGATTGACACATTTTTCGGGGTAAATTAAATTTTCTTTCTTTAGCCTGATAGTCACTGCAACCTGACACCTACAGTGCCAGGCAGGCTATTTTTAAAACTCTTCTACAGATACTGACAATATACTTAAACACATAGCATCATAATCTTTTATGTATTACTTTTTTGTAGGGATGAATATGCAGAGGAAATTTTTTTCAGTTGCGCTTCTACCATTAAACAGTTTCCATAAGCTGCAAATGGAAAAAATATGAAAATCTTCAGATAGTTAGGAATATCAACAGTAAAACCTTAAGTAGTTGAGGCTTTAGTGATTCAAAAGAAGTTGCATTTATTACAAATCTAAGAATAAGAAGCAATTCTTTAAACTTGTAGCTGTTAACATCAAGCTAAAAACGGTTATACAAAAGAACAAATTTCCCCTTGTTTTCATGCTTAAGAGTAATTTATTTCTTCACAGAGAATCAGCAGCCAGCCTTCAGTAACAGATAGCTTTGTCCCGGTGAAAAGAAAGAGCTGAGTAGGTGACCTTAATTTGTATTTTTTCATTTAGGGCCAAGCACATTGAAATTAAATTCAACTTTCCTACAGATTTCAGGGTCAGGAAAAGAAAGTTGCTAATATTGGACTGGCTGAAAGAAGAGCTATATAATGGAACAAATCCATCATGAACAATATATTATTATCTAAAAATACATACCTTAGGGTGGTTCCAAGAGGCAGCTCAAAGGACTGGATCTCAGCAAGGGCATTTTCATATATCTGATCTTTGTTTTCTTCTAGATAGAATTCTGACATATTTGACTTGCTTTTCCTTGCCATAGATTAGCATAAAACTAGTCTAACTTTAGGAGAGGACTTTTATTCTGATTATTATCGTTGACTAAGTGACTCTGTAGTCAGCAAAACCAGGCATGAAAAAACAGATCCTGTGCTAACCTCGTGACTCCTGAGGACTTTGTGTCCAGGAATGGTGCACAGCTGCTGTTTTCCTGTCTCTGCTGGTAACATTTGTCTTGTATGCAGTACCCAGGCCTGCACAGTCTTTTTTGTATGTGTGTCCAATTTATTTATCTTAACAGGAAACTTATTGGCAAAAATGATATTTTTACATCCCTATAGTAGTTTACCAGTAATAAATATTAAGCCTGAAATTTAGTCAGTTTGAAAACACAATTTCAGAGTCATTTCAGACACTAGACATAAGTGCTCAATTTCTCTGTTAAGTTTTATGAGATTAAAAAATATTTTTAAAAAATACTGTATTTTTCCTTTTGCTATATAAAAAGCCTGCACACACAAGAAATTAGCTGGATTTTTTATGAAGCAGGTTTGTGGACAGTGTAAAGCAGACTGGAAAAGCAAAGAAACATACATTCTTGTCTTTTTCCTACATTAGTAGATGCTACTTATAGGAAGAGTGCAAAAAATGCTCTGGGATAACTGTGGTTTTTGTATGAGTGTGTGATAAACAAAATTGTTACTAATTCATTAACTGTGTGGAAGAAGAAGAAAATGGATAAAATACAAATGTTGAGAGTGGTGCCGCTGTCAAGTCATTGTCATTATGGTGGTGGAAAAGAACATAATTTGCGCAACTGCCACCAACTAACTGCCTGAAATTAAAGTATCTCAAACACCAGACTGGAGTTCTAGATCTTCCAATTTGAACAACCTTTTAGAAGCCTAATTCAATATTATGTGGTATAGTCAATCTTACTATGTTTGGATATTTTGGATATTTCAAAGGTTTTAATCAAAATTTGGCTTCTATCTCAGTACTGCTTCTGACAGAATTGATGACTCCTAACAGTCATGGTGCAGTCAACAGTTAAATGCAGGAAAACAGAAATTACTCATTTCTGACAAGGATGATGTATTGTTTATTCAATGCCCATCGGGAGCACTGAGGAGGTAAGTTCACATCAGTGAACAGTGGGAAAGCAGCTTTCATGTTCTAACCGGAGTTGTGAGCCATTTCTACACCTTTCACCAGAAATGGGAGCCTGTGATTGACCCATCCAGCCACTGGATGTCACACAAATGCAGATGAAAGGATATCATTACTTCCAATCTTAACAGAAACCAGATTTAGTATTAGTCTATCAATTATGAGGTGACACTGTGAAAGTAAACTGCAAAAAATTATTACACTGTATAAGATGAAGCTTAAACTTATTCATGTGATAGAAGGTGGAACATCTGCTGCCACTGTGGCAGAGCACATGCAAGCCAGGTAAACTGGAGACACCTTGGACATCTACACCCAGTTACTACACATTGTGGCTTGCAAGGAGAATAGGATGCAGCGATGGGAGCATGATGCTTCATACAGAGTGCTTTTGTGAATATTTTTATGTGATTTTAAGTGAGTTCAATACTTGGAGGGGCTTTGGGTACAATTTCTTCTTCCTTCTTTCCCAAAATATCACACAGAAGCTTGCTTTAGGAATAAATCACCCCAAATAAACAGTACTCTGTTGCGTAAATGTTGTTGTAGGTGTCGCAGATGCCTGGAAATAAATATGTTTAATAACAAACCAAAGCAATGTAAAACAAGCAAACAAATACAAAAGTAAATGAGCAATAGGCATAGTCTGTTTGGTTGTGGAAGTGGGTGTTAAGGTACCTTGGTTCTCTGAATGGGGTTTGACCAAATTGCACCAGGCCTGGCTGCTTGGCTTTCCAGAGTGGTTTACACCCATGCTGAACCTGTGTAAGACCATGACACAGGGAGAAGGATCTAATGTATAGTGGTGGATGTGTAGCCAACTCCAGATCTGTGGGCAGGAGTCTGTTAACACCTGCCAAAAGCCCTTTCTGCTGCAGGTAATCCGTGCTGTCTGTCCAGCCTGTGCTTCCTCTCTCCATTTCTGTCTTCTGCTCCTCCCCACCTCTTCCATAATCCCAGTGCTGATTAGACGTGCCTAAAATTTACCTCTTTCAGTCAGACATGAGGCTTTTCCCTTTTCCAGCTGAGTTTAGGGTCACTCTCAAAAGGCTTTAAGGAACTGCCTTGTCCAGGAAAAGAAAGGTTTTTTGCAAAAAGACAAAAGGGCAAAATCAGTACTGTGGCATGACACAAGCTGATACATATCAACTTCTGGCAGAACAGTGTATTTTTATTTCACAACTATACATAACATGCTCGGAGGTTGCAGCTAAATACACTATCAGCAAAGACAGTTCTAAATATTAAAAAAAAAAAAATCATGGTACTCCCCATGCTGAAAGAGTAAGTGGGAATTGTAATTTCTGAGGCATCATGCTTGTAATAGTCGGAATGTAACCAGCCTAAGAAAGTATTCATCTGCTAGAAAAAGGGAAGCTATTTTCTGTGCTTGTTAAAGTCTCACTATTTCTGTGAAGGAGGCATTTCATTGCCTAGACAGGCAGAAATCTCAGGGCCTGTGAGCTGCAAAGACAGTTGCTGTCATCCTTCCAATCATCCTGAGATTTCCCTTTGAAAATATATGCCAAAGCACCTATTTCTTGATGGTGTAGAAATGGTTCACAACTCTATATAGAATAAGAGGAGAGATTGAGGCAAATATCAAGAAGATTGTGAAGCAGGATGCAGAGACTTATCTAGAGCAAACCCACCTTTTCCATGTGTTTTCTCCCTTTCCTCCCCTAATTCCCCCAACAGGATACCAGAGGGCCAAGAACTGCTGGTTTAAATCTAGCTTGCCTATGTTAATGCTTTAAAAATACATTTTACCCACATGACAATTACAAAAAGAGTATCATGTGCTGTAGTATAGAGTCATCCCTACTGGGTTTGTAATTCCAATGTAGATTACTTTTACATTTCCAATGCAATTTCAATTTCTTTCAAATTATCAATGCCAGATTAACAGCACCAGGTCATCAGAGGTTTGTTTCATTTTCTTTCCCAATTGGATTGGAATCCATTTTGAGTGATTCATGGAAAAGAGGGGAGGGGGGAAATGTCCACTTTCAAATGGAATTACTACAGATAATTTTCACATGTAATGCCATCCATAACAAATTACTTCACTGGTCATTGCTGGGATATCTCCTCTTTACATCCCTCCACAAGGACAACAGTAGTATTAGTCATTTCTCTGGCATCTCCTGCTCTGGTGTTGCCTTCTTTCCCAGGCTCATCCCCAAACTGGACCCTTGTGATCAAGCTCATTCTCCCTAGAACATGCACTGGCTGCTCCTGTTCCCCTTGTGCCTGTTTCTTTCCTGGTGGCCAGACCCATTTCTGCCTGCCTGTCAGATGAAGCATGGTGGCAACAACCCTGTCAAATGGTTCTTGGGAGGGACATGCAGATAAGGAGCTGCTGGAATTACCACTGCCATCTTTTGCCTTGGTTCATACGTGCTTTAAGAAATTTTATTTAATTTGTAACCCCAATAGCCACCTGAGCTTCTTGATGGAATACTGCCAGAGGTTTATCAGGAGGAAGAAGGGATCTCTAACATGTTTCTTGTTCCTTTCTCTACCCTCCCAAATACCTCTAATCACCAACATGCACTTACCTGTACCTCACCATCAACAGTACAGCTGCATCTAGCTCAACCTGGCCGATTTAATCAGGATAAGATTATTTTTCTCAAATATACCATTGAAAGTTTAGAATGGGAAGCTCATACTAATATAGTGCTCAAGCTCAAGGCTGTGCCACTAGGAATCAGGCACCTTTGCCCAAGCAAATATAGCAAGAGTAGCTATGCAGGAACAGATAGTTTAGTGCAACCTATGCAGTAATAACCAATGTACAACATAGGCTGGGCTGAATGGAGTATTTGGAGAGTATCAACTTGAGCTCGCAGCAACACATTGAAGACAGCAATCTTGTCTCTGTAAAAGGGACCTCTGGTACCTTTCTAGGCCTCTTCGTTACACACAAAAATATTATTGGAATTTTTCATTTTTTTGAGATTAAAACCATGCAATTGTGTATGAAATATGAGTTTTTAAATAATTTTAATTAAAGGTATAATTGTTACCTACTTCTTATGCTTTGATCTTTATAATGTACTGCTTTTTCAGATTAAATACGTCTTGGACACATTAATAAATTTGATGTTAACCTTAGAAACTACAAAATAACCTTTCCTAGATTAAGTAGAAGGCCTCTGTTTATGATTCACAGCCATTTGCTGCAAATTAATGTTTTTTAATTGTCCCAAATGTACTTCATTATGATAAGGGTTTGCAGGACAAACTGTGCTTTAGGTTATTGCATAAAACCCTGTTATTTCTATTTTAAAATAGCATTTGTTGTCAGGTATTGTATATATACATACACACCATAAGCCAAGGCAAATGTGTTAGGTACTGGTTTAGTGCTCAAAGCACTACATTGACTAAAAATCTGACTTTTCTAGAAGTGAATTGGTACTGTCTCTTTACAGTGCATTACTACTAAAACATTTCTTTAGCAAGCATCTGATAAAATGTATTATTTTAAGTCTGCTGACTTCCCTGATCACTCCATACAGTCAGTATATTACATACCATCAGGGAAATGACTTTGTTTTTTTCAGAGCGTCTAAGTGAATTATGCTTCCTGAAATGTAATCAAAATCTGTAAATACATTGCTTTTTGTTTTAACTACCCTGGATTTAAGGATTGGACAGTGTATATAACAATATTCACCAAGAGACTGAGGAAATAACATTCTATTGCACGTTTAAACACATTATTTTTATAGTAAATTGCTCAAAACAACACACACCTCTTCCATTAGGAGGGCAGTGCATCAGTAACCACTTTTGACATTTCATTGACATCTTACAAGTGCCTAAAAAATATCAGGAGAGATCCTCAGCTGGTGCTGATGTTGTCTTTGTAAAAGTCAATAAAGCCATTGAGACTAGTGGCTGAACAGAGGCACTTCTCTCTGACAGCAGCAGCAATGAGAGGAGAATCACTCTCATCATACGTGTTTATGTAATGTTCGGTGCCATTGATGAACAAGCACTATTTCATTTTCATTGCAACATACAGACCATGAAATAATTCTCAGTCCCATCTCTGGGCACATGGAAAAACTAATCAGCAGTTCAGACTACATAAATACATCTACTATATTTTAACACAGCAGTTGAATTTCAGATTTGAAGGAGTCACTGCTTAATACTGTTGGATAATAGGTTGCAAAGTAGCTTCTTTATTGTTTTCCAGAACAAAACACTGATGCATTAAAAAATTTTCTTTCTGCTTACTAGCACTTTTAAGGAACAGGCATTGTTTAAAACTCTGAGTCAAGAGGTTAAAGTTAAAACTCTGAGGGCTTAGCTTCCTTGTAGGCAGTAAAGAGCTATATTACAGACACTGCCCTGGAAGACAACACTTTTCTGGCTTTTTTTCTCCTCACATTAAGAGCATCTAGTCTTAGATAACTACAGCGTTTAAATTCTTTACGTAATGCAGAAGAACTTTCCTGAGAAAACCACCCCCTGTTCTAGTTCGGGGTATGAGTGAGTCAGAAATTTAAATTACTTTTGAGGTTAGGACAAGTGTATGACGGACATCTGACTAGTGATGGCCAAGTGATCCAACCTTGGCAAATTGCTCTATCAGCTTGACCACAGTGACTGACAGACACCATGCCCACTTTGAGCCTATCCTCACTGCAAACTAAAATGCTTTAATTGAAACCACCACAAACAATCCACTCAAAAGTTTGATCATTTTTATCATGGTCTATATTCTTTAAATACTCTTAGGAAAAAAAAAATCCCTTGTCTGAATATAAACTTGGACCACTTTAGGTAACAGTGAATTCAACTAAATGTCTCCATAGACATTTTCAGTCTTTTAGGTTCTCAATTTTTGTTAGAACTCCACTTAATTGACTTAAGTGAAATAACTCTGCCTTAAAAAAAGGAATATTATCAGCTTTCTGCATCAGTTCTCTGCAGGTCAGGCTTATGCTTCTGCTACATTCTCCGCTCATGCTTCACTGAAGTTTGCAAGAGCAGATAATTAACATTAGCTTACTACTGTGTGATGGTTGGTATTTTAATTATCTTACCAGTCAGACCTGGCCAGAGGAAATCTTTAGAAGTAATTTTGCTGAAGAGCCCATGCCTAACTACTTGGTACTGTTAACAACAGTAAGAAAATCTAGAGGAAGTGTCTTGACAATGTCTCCTGCTTAGATAACCTGGGTTTTATTACTGTGAAGGATCAAAAAAACCCCAACCTTGCCAAACAGTACTATAATTCAAGAGAAAAATCTTTTTCCCAGTAAATGAATGCAGGTAGTCATTACTTACAGTATCAGTATCACACCATATTAGCTGAGTTTTGGTAATATTTTCTAGGTATTTTCAATTAACACAGGTTAGACCTTGTAAATCAACACTAATAGTTCTGAAAGGAACTGCTTGTTTTTTGAGAACATTCCAGTCCACAAACACTTTTTCCAGTGAAAACTGAACAATTACAATAAGACTGTGTTTTGGTAAGAAAATAGGAAATGATGCTAAACAAAAGGGAATGTTTATTTAGAAATTCCAAGGCCATTAATTTATATTAAGAAACTGTTTGTGCTCAGAGACTATAATCAAAAGGTGATGTGAATCATTGATCACAAAAGGACTTCATAGATAAGGAGCAAGTGCGGTGCTGGGTGATTGTATTATATATTAACAACTTTCATGAGCAGCTTTTGCTGATTCATTTAGCAGGAAGTGAGCTGCCAAGAGAGATTTCTAGGGGAGGAACAATCAACAATATTTTCATATAAAATAACCTCCAGTTACTGTATTGTTCTCACAACATTTGATAATGAATGCTTTCCTGTTTAAGAAAAAAACCCATAATTCACAAAAACAAAGGCAGATCTGGTTTAGTGTTACGTGGCTATAAATACACATGCAATCTGGCAAAGTAAGGCAAGGGTCTGATCAATTAAAAAATTGGAAAGCTGGTAGGTACTCCTTGTGAAATTGCTGCACATTTGGGAATTAAAGATACAGTAACTGCTATTCTTGTCAGAGGAAAGAAGTCTGTGCCTCTATATACCTTCTCAGTAGGAAGCTCATTGGCCATGACATGGCTGGGGTTTCCTCCAGAAAGCAGTACTTTGTTTCCATTCCGGAGACCAGGACCTCCATGGACACCAAAGCTGAGCCACACTGGGGGCTAGCAGCGTGCTGGAAGGGTGTTACAAACGGTAGGGGAGCTCAGTGCTTTAGAAATGGAAACTGAACCACCACAGGCAGACCCAATACAATGGGACAGCTCCAACATCCCAGTACGCGGATGTCATGGAGCCAGGCCCAAGCCCACCAGCATGCTACCAGGGCATGCACCATGGCACAGTGGCAGCTTGGCCCTACAAGCAAGACAGCTACAACAGCAGCACAGCATGCCAAGCCAGCGGGCCACGATAAGGAGAGGTTGGTGGGGTTGCATTATATATATTGCATTATAGACAGTCCACAGTGGGTGAACATAGTTGCCCACAGTGCCAGCAGGGGTCATTCAGCTTTCTTAAACTCTTTCATTGCCACCACTGGTACAAACAGACAAAAAAATACAAATGCCTACAATTAATCTTAGTTATAATGTGATTTGTGATGGGACTGCCCAAACATAATGCATTTGGGAGCATGTGGTGGAGAAAAGAGGATGGGGACAGTATAGGTATCAAGGAGCCCAGGAGAGTAAAAGATGCTGCAGTATATCTTATAGGTGCTTGTAGGTTCTGCTCTAACTGGATACAAGTTAGACTTTATTCAAACCAGTTGTGTAGCTCTTTAACACAGACCTTCCTATTATAAAATTTTCTACGGTACTTATCCTTAAATGCATAGTAACTAAAACAAATTTAGAAAGGAATCTATTAGAGTGACTAATAAAACTTTTAAAGAAATTAAGGAAAAAAAACAAAATCCAAGTTAGTTACCAGTTGTGGATTTTTATTCAACACAGCACCTGTCAGGATTCTGGTTCAACATCTTTCTTACTTTCATTACAAAACATATAGCTCTTTTCTGACTCAAGAAATACTAATTAGGCAACTATGGAAATATACCACTGCAAAGGAAAAGTGCCATGAAATAAAATGCCATGAAATTCCACTAATTTTACCACAAATGACCACCAGAGAAAGTACTGATTATCAAAACTCTGTCAGTCCAACTTATAAAAAAAAGATTCTAAAGAAAGTATTTTGAAGTTTTTTATTAGAATATATTGTGTTATGATGAGTCAGCAAAATTAATTAGCATAAATGAAGCCTGCAATCAAGATACAGCCTGTGTACAGTTAATGTAAATATAGACTTCAGAAAATGGTTTAAAATATCAGACATTGATGCCAAATAAATACTTACACTCTCACCTCTGCTGGTTGATCTCATCCTGAGAACATGGACATCACATCTCTCAATAACAATCCATTACAAGATTGGGCTGTCCTAATAATGTAGCTCATCCAAGTGACAACTCAACGAAATAACTATAGACTGCCCAACCAGCACTGCAGGGAAAACAAGCTTAAACAATTAATCATGGCAAAACCCAGATAGTGGGAATCTCAGAAATTCCTGATTTGAGAATCAGTTGTTAATAATGTAAAATATTTGAAACCATTCACATGCAAATACTGTAACTTACCAAGACAATGAGAATACCTTAAGCAAAAATAATTTACAAAATTGCAGAACAACAAATTGCATTCAACAATGTAAACACATTTTGGTAATTAAAAATCTATTATTTAATGTCCAAATAATTATTTAAATAGTATTTTCCCCTTTACATACAGCAATCTCCCTGAGATATAGAAAGGCATCAAAAAGATAACAGGAAATATTATCTATTTGGTGGAATTAATTAATAACAAATACAAAGATTTAACACAACTTATCTCCAATTATCCAGGAAAGACAATAAAGATATCTGGATCATGTTAAGAGTAAAACCAAAGCATTTGTCACATTAGGCTTGACATTAGGCAGCAAGAGGGATGCACTGAAAAGGTTAGAATGGATTAATTCCTCCATTTGTTAGCCAGAGATACATTTATAAGACAAACCAATAAAAGACACATGAAAGTTGCAATCCATGGAAAACAAGGTAATGCTGAATCTTTATCAGTACTGGGAGGATTCAGATTTTCACTATATAGTGATTCTAAAGAAGTTAAAAATCAAGTAATTATCTGACTCAGAAGAATTTATAAAGATAACTTGATATTTTTATTTTCTCTTCTCTTTCTTTATCACTAGAAAAAAGAAACAGTCCTGCAGTCAGACAGTCCTATTATTTGTTTTAAAAACTACAAAGCTGAAATAAAGGCTGATTTAATGTATTTATATAATCATATTATTTAATATTTTATAGTTTTAGATCGTTATCAATAAACATTTATCTTTTCTCTTTATTAACAGGCATTAGAGAAATGTTCAACTGTGGTGGGTGTCACTTTATAAAACAAGACTTGCTTCACAGATTTCAAGTAAAGGAGAAATGACCCTTTCATGATCAATCTTCTTAGTGACTAATTATGCCTGGGGACACTGTCCCACCAAAAGCCTGTATGTTAGGCATTGCCATAAGTTTTACGTTTACAGTTCCTTTTTCCTCTTAAAGGCCACGTGTCATTTTCAGAGGTTATGGGCCCAGCAGTGTAAATTCTGCCACCTGATATGTAGTGTATAATATTGTCCCCCATGTCTTCTTCAAAACCTTAGGGGAAAATCTGCTCAATATAGACACAAAAAAAAAATAATATTAAGGCTTCAGCTTTCTGTGGTGTTTTTTTGATTTGGGTTGGTTGGGTTTTTTTTTAAATGCTTTGACTACAAACTTGCTTTAAAAAGGCACACAGATGTTTTCCTTGCCCAAGACAAACTACTGACAGACTTGGAGCCCACCACAGACCACTGCCCAGGCACAATGGGATAGAAAACCAGTCTTAACTCAATTTTCCTGTGTGTTTAAATCAGACACTTAATGATTTTTTTTTTTTTAAATGTAGGGTTTGAGTTTGAATAGTACTTTAAGCACTAAACTGTCTCCTTAATGTTTGGAGGGGATTAAGTTCAGAGTTCATTGTGTTGTCTGTCATTTTAAAAAGATTAGATAGTTTAGTTGGGCTCCTACTGGCAATGTAAAAGTCTCTGTATTTATTGACTGTCTGGAGTCATTATCAAAGCTTTTAAAACCAATCGACACCTTGTAAACAAAAGTCCCATTATTTTAGTGATCCTGATAAGATTTACGCAGTATCCACATTTTTTTATGATTGATTGAACTGTTAGAGATACTCACACTGTAACAGGTTATGTGATAAATTATTACAAATTCAATTAGCAAAATAAGCTAATTGGTTTGGAAAATGTGTATGAATGTAATCCATCCTGGCCTATGTCAGATATAACTTGTAGTTTTGGGTTTTCTGTAAAGTTTCAAATATTCTTCCAGGAAAAAACATCCCTTCAAAGGGAGGAAATTATATTTTAAACTTGGGGATTTTTCTGGTGACTATTAGTAAACTGAAAAAACATGATCATGTGGAAGAGTTTGATGTACTAAAATAATAGATTATGGTCATGTAGGAAAGCTGTACACTACTAGACTACTACTATATAATTGTTAAATTGTATGAACTATTTATTTTTCAAATAACCACACAAAAATCAAGTTGAATTAGAGGCCCGGACTTCAAAGAATCATTCTCAAGAAAGGACTGAAGGCATTTCGTTGGTTTATAAGGTGGCAGAGCTAAATGACAGGGCTGTCAACTGAACAATCACATTGTAAATATGACCTACATAAGCAGTCCTGTTGACAGTGCCCCAGGTCTTGAATTTGTAAGTCAGATGCTGTGGATACAGCAATGCATTGCAGTGTATTTCTGAAACAGAATGATGCATTTCACTGTAATTATTTAGAAGAAGAAGGGTTATTAAAATCATAAAGCACAACTGACAGACTAAGCAAGTACAATTTCATTTGAGAATTTTGGCATAATTTTTATAGCCATACTGTCATGGCAATGTTCTTTTCAGTGTGATCATGTAAGGAGCTAAGTTAAGGTAGTCCAGGAAGGTAAGAGCTTTTCTTAGACCTGATGATGATATAGTTGGTTAAAAACCACCAAGTTTCTGAAGACCCAATTTATGCTGAGCACATCATGCAGGGCTCTGACAAGCTGGTTTAATGAAAGCCTGTTCCTATTGAACTTCAGCTCCCATTGTGCAACAAGTCATTTTTTTGTGGTGATCCTCCTGTTGAACTTTTGTTTGCTGACATTTGATAAATACTTGCTACTGCAGATGTTAATCAAATGGTGTTAATCAAATCAGTTTGTTAAAACCTCATATGTTGACAGTGCCAAAGTATCCTGTAATCTATAACAGAAGGATCAATAGAAGCACATGAAAACATTACCACTGTGGGACAATATTGATTTTTGTCTTAGAAATACTTACTTAGTTCCTAAACCAAATCATTAAAATCAATTGAAAGTCTCCCATTGACTTCACTGGGCTTTAGATCAGTTTTTTAGACTGACAATTCTTGATTCAAGTACTGTTTTTTAAATTTGCAGGTGTAGAGCAGAATGGGGTCCTGATCCTTTACAGCAAGTTCCAGGCATGCTTGTGATACAAATAACAAGAAGTACCCCCAGAGACAGTTCCATTGCATGGTTTCATAGGAAAGACAAATTTAGAAAGTCTGCATGATAGACAAAAATTTAATCTCCCTCCATTATTACTACTTCAGTTTGTGTGACTTGGTTTTTCAAACTTAAATAATGCCCTTTTTCATCATATTTAAGCAATGCTTTTAGTAATTCCCCTTCCCATTAGAATAATTTCTCAAAGAATTTATAGCCTTCAAGGTAAAGGTCTGTGTAATGGGATTATAACCACAACAACTACACAATAGCATCATTAAGGGTACTTCAGTTGCATTTTCTTTCCCAGTACTTGTATTTATTGCTACACTGTAAAGTCTCTATTCAGAAAAAATACATTTAGCTCAATTTATAGAGCTGACTTTGCCTGAGAGAGATTAGAACTGAAATGATTTGAGATACAATCAAAGAATTCCATCTTTTTAATTAGTCTGTTAAAGGCAGGAGCACATAATACAAATATTTAACTCTGTTGTTGAACACTACCACCGAAGCCATGAAGAGAAAATTTATAGGGAACTCTAAAGTCACTTGACAATTATTTTCTTGGGTTATGACTTCTCAAATTGCTGTTTATTGCCAATAGCACTACATTTCAACATAAATGGGATTCATGGGATTAGTGCACTGTCCTGGTAAAGATGTTTAATCTTCACTTTATATGAGATATGGTAATTGAACCCCTTTCTTGTTGTGTAAGAAGTGCCTTTAAACAAGGTTAGATATTTTTTTTATACACGCTAATGAATCCCTAGCTAAAAAACCTTTTTGGTCAGATGCCAGGCTTGCCTTGTTACCTGCTGTTCTCAGTAAATATAAAGCATGAGGTGAAGAGGGGAAAGAGGAAGGGAAATTACTACTTAATGTTCTAATAAGAAAGAAGACATTAACAAATACTGCTTAAAATACTTCAACATCAGTGGGATTAAAAATGAGAAAGAAAAAAAAAATCTTTGGCTGCTAAGCACCTAGTTCAAATACAATCAGTTTAGTGTTTAAAAAAAGTCATTTGAACATGAACATTTTGGTGTATTTTAACAAATTCAATAAACTCCCCTCCTTTTTTTCCTTTTTTTTTTTTTTTTTTTTTTTTTTTGTGACTGGACTGAAGCACACAAACCTTAGCAAGAGAGCTAGAGACAGGATTTGCTCTTAGTTTTAGGATGAGCCCTTTCAAGCAGAGTTAAAGAATGCTCATGATTCACAACGGGATTTGCTTTGTCAGAGTCCAAACAATTCCAAAACTTCCAGAAAAATAAGGGACCCAGGCTTCCTGCCAGTCACTTCATCATTCCTACTGGCTGTAAGATAGCAAGCATTTTAAGATCACTTTAAATAGTTGAGTTACAAAAGAGAGCTGCTTATTGTTAGAGTCTTTTAAAGCCCCATGCCATAGGCAGTCAACATCTTTGAGATAGTCTCAGGAGCACTTTTTACTGAGCCTTTCAGTTCTCCTTCCTTAGCTACAGGGGTCATTGCAGCACCATTTGCAGGTTGAACATACCATACCTGGGCATTCCCAGCATAAACTTTCCATTTAGGTAGGTATACATTTTGGAGGAGACACACATGGTGCCATTTCAACATTTGCTGGTTTCGCCTAGTGAATTATGGAACCCTACTTTTGCCTCTTTGACTTCCCTCACTGTCAGGGTACAGTTGACTTCTATTTCTGTAAGGCATCAGAGTCTGCACTTGCTAGGAAATTAATTGGGACCTTTTCTGTGGCTCTGTGAGCAAATGGCACAGCACAGCTCCCATCCATGTATCTAAACAATCTGCTGCATTATGCCAGTATGGCCTCATTCTTTCTGCCTGATGGGAACCAAGTGGTGGCTTCTGCCATGCCCTGAGACATGCCTGGGCATTGCAATGAGGAAAGCTTGTGGTTACAGGTGACAACTGCCGATAAAACAGACATTACAGGCCTGTGCCCTGTCCCAGTGTTCATCCATATAGGTGCAGCCAGGCAGATGACCATGGGCCCTGTGATGCACCCTGAGTCCTAGCTGCTCCTGGGATAACAGTGTGACCACCAGAAAGCCACTGACAGGCAGCATTTCCCAAAGGGTGAAGCGACAAAGATTCTCTGAGGATGCACCCACACAGCCCCTGGCCCACCAGGTCAAGAACTTCCACAGGTCCCAGCACAAAGTAGCCGGGATCTCCTCCCTCAAAAACATTGCAGAGTCCAGCCATGGAAAAAAAAAAAAAAAAAAAGATTTGCCCAACAATATTTAAAATCCCCATGCAACAGTAAGAGACGCCTGTGAAGCAGGGGCAGGAAAGAGAAGCGGCACTGGAAGCACAGCCCCCTCCTCTCTCTGTGGGGAAGCCAAACCTCCAAGGTGGCCACCCAGGACACATCACTGCAGCCTGGGCAGGGCGTGACTTGGGATTTGGCTGGATTTGGCTGGATTTGGGAATTGCGTGGTTTTCCCAGGCTGAAGGACTCAGCAATGGAGAAAGCACTCTCCCTGCTGGCTCTCTTCTTGGAAGCTCTTGTTTTGTACATTAGGAGAAGTTCTTGGTTTTCATACAGAAAAAATGAATTTTTGGTCACTTCTGATTTCTATCACAAGAAACAATGATGTAATGACTTCTGATTTTGTGTGACTGCCAGGAAGATGCTAAATGACTTCTCAGTGCCTTAGAAGTGTGCTTTCTCACATCTCATGTTCCCAAAAGTTAACATGCAGATTCATCAATGTTTTTAAGGCACCAAATGCAAAGAAATAGATTCATCACCTGTCCTTTCTTTCAACAAATTATCTCATCTGCTTCTCCCTTATTTTAACTTGCAGATTTGAGACAGTGGAATTCACATTTGAAGGCCACTGGTCTGTTCTGGTTAATTAACATTAATTCCTAAATTTCTTAGGAAAGCAACATAGAAGCACTTTGTCAAATTCAGAAATGCCTGTTAAGAAAGTAGAAACTTCATATTTCTTCTCTCTATTCCCTTTATCCTCCCTTGTGAGCTGCAATCTTCTCTGCCAAAACAATGTAGTGACAATTTTGAAAACTAGTGAACAATTGTTAAAGTTTATCCAGGGCATTTTACAAATACAGAAATAATTTAAAGATAAAACATTTAGATTGTATTAGTAATGTAACTGGTATCAAATACCATTCTTCACCTTTTTTAACTGCCTTTTTTGTATAACAATTCTTAAAAAAATTAGAAATTGTTCTACCTACTTTTATGATGCCTGAATCAGTGATGTCCTAGTAACAATTCATTCAACAATAAAGTCATATCAACAGATCCCATATTTTTCAGAATTCATCAAATCATCTTTTTTTGCACATGGAGTTTTCATAACTCTTCTTCCCCATACACCACAGCATACAGAATCACAAATCACAAACTCAAAAAATGAAAGTTTATACATGTTTTCAAATGTATTAAAGCACTTGTCCTTAAAAATGATGTTCAGCTCTCTCCAGGTAGTGTTTAGCAAACAGGCTAGGGTATATAGGTAGAGCTGACATCTTTTAGACAAGACCAGAACTACTTTACTCTGCTAAAGTCCCTTGCAGGTAACCCATGAGCATATTTTAATTAGATAATTTTGATATCATACTTGAGAACAGTTGTGCAAGGGGACACAGCTGGTATCTCAGAACCAAAAAATCATCTAGGTTGGAAAAGACCTTGAAGATCATCCAGTCCAACCCTTAACCTAACACTGACAGTTCCGAACTACACCAGATCCCTCAGCGCTGTCGACCCTACTCTTAAACACCTCCAGGGATGGGGACTCCACCACCTCCCTGGGCAGCCCATCTTATAGCTGGAGGGAAAAAAGCCAGTCCTACACTGAATATAATGAAGCATACCAAAAGACAATTACATGATTCTGGCAGTACATTGCAGTACATCGCAGTACATCAGACCTGGTGAGATATTCCTCATTGCACTTGATGGTTAATTTGAGTCAATCACTCATTGACTAGTGCCAAGAATTCAGAGCTGAGGGTTATGGGTTGTCTCTCCTTATGGCATTTATGTGGTTAACCAAGGCCTATACTCATACACTCAGCCACCAGTTGTTAAAGTGCTAAGAGGTCACTAGACACTCCCAATTTCTAGACGTCTAGAGCAGCTGTAAAGAAGGGAGTAGAAGCGTGAGTCCTGGCTTTTATAGACTCAGGAGCATCCTACTCAGAAGCTGAGAGTCCTACTCCAACATGAGAAGAACCCTCAAAAACCAAACCAAAACCCCACCCCAATCCCTCAAAACAACTTTGCAAGAAGATTTTGAAACAATTATTTGTGTGAAGAACATTTGTATGTCACCCAGCATAAATCTCACATTTTCATAAATCAGATTCTACACAACCATACAGACATAGGTCTCCTTTCTATCAGTCCTTTGAAACAGAACTGGCCTATCTAAATCAAATAAAAAGTTCACCAAGCAAGGACTTAAAGACATGAACTTACTTAGATAAGGACTACTGTCTAGCTCTTTAAAACTGTCTTTGAACTCCTTAAAGTTGGCTTATATTCAATACTCATTCTACTTTGTTCATCCAGTGCAGTTGTTCAGAAAACTGTGCCTACATAACATATCCAGTCATACCCAAAACAAGCTTGCATATGTTTTCAAAAGTCTTGTGTCAATTATATGTAATGTCTTAACACCACAGTAACCAATAACCATACCTGCCTTTGGCAAACATTCATCTAAGAATAATAAATGTGCCAAGTACTGAAAGCTACATCTTCTTACTCCAACTCACCCAGCTTTTGGATCTCTGGGAAGTTCTGAAACAGGTAGCAACAATTTCAGTTCCCAGTTTTTGCATCTAAAACAAAAAATACTTAATTTTGGATGTTAATTTGGCTTCAAGTTCAAAATAATTCATAGAGCATACTGCAATGCTTTTGAGTTAAATTTCAGTCTTTCTATCTAAACTCACACTTGAATACAGATGTTCTTTCTGATTGTAGATAGTCTTTTCAAAGACCACTTAATATAAAAGCAGAGAATACTGTGAAAAAATAAAACTAGAACAGCATAGTATTTGTATCATGTAATACATTTACACAGGTATATACTATGATTCAAAAGACATCTTACTCATAAAAGAAAAATGACTGTGTTTCAGTGCATACAGCAGCTACTTAATAAAAAGCTTAGTCATTTGCTTGAGAATAATTTTAAAAGTCTGGATTCCTGTTAAGCACAATGGAGAAGCCAATATATAAACGATTAGTTAGTAATGCTTTCATAGACTTTAATACTTGTCTTTTTTGAGCTGGCATCTGACAGCTGCTGAGGCAGCTGTGATGAAATTTTTCCTGGGAATTTAATTACTTGTAGGGCTTTCTTTTGCAATGTATCTTGCTGAATGGTTTGCCACAAATAGTTCTGTTTGTATGGTTTGCATTTCTAACTAATGGCACATATGCCAAATCCGGGATTAAATATTTTAATTTTTGTACTTATTTAACCCCTTCAAAAATTTGACTCATGAAATCTTGCAGCATATTCAAAATGCTAAATCATAAAATGGGGTAATGGGTTAAAATTTGTTATTCACACCTACTATCTATAATGGTATGATAAACTACATCATTGACTCCTAATATCTTTTGACTGAAGAAACATTAAGGGACTTGATGTGGTCTTAATGTAATAGCTGAGGATTCTTATAGCATTGAAGAATCCTCATCAACACTTGGCTCTGTGCTACTCTTACTCTATTGATTTTTGTAAATAAAGGATCTAGAGAGCAAAAATCCCCCATTAAAACTGACAAGTGAATTGGTTCACCATTCCCCATCTTAACAAGCATAGTCTTCAAATCATTAACTGGAGGTTGGTTAGACCTGTGGCTACCCTTCAGATAAGTCATTTGTATCCCATCTTTCAAACGCACATCCTCTTGTGCATCTTGGAATACAGTTCTGTATGTGCAAAAGAGTCAGATTTGGTCATCAGAAACTGAGTATGTGAGATGCTAACTTGATCTACAGACCCAGGATCTCTAAACTTAGGGTCAAATCTTTCCTTCCCTGCTTAAATACAAAGCCAGACATATAGTATATATACATGCACTGCCCAGTAGGTCACACTGTTAGATAAAAGCATGACTATGCTTATTGCTCAAGATTTGCTAATATTTAGGTTCTAAAAGAAAAAAAAATATTTATGAATGCCTTACTGAAAACAGTACATCTTCAGTGACTCCTTATAAGAGCCCCACTGAAGATGGGGTGTCTAGCACATCCCATGCCAGATTAGCTGGCCAGGAGTGACACCGTCCAAAGCTGCTTAGGACTGGAATAATATATGTCTCCAGAAACAAACACAACAGCTTGTTCTCCAGCAGGTTAAAACGAGATAAACATAATGAATTGGGAAAGTAAAACAAATCCTATCTTTATTTAAACATGACAGCATTTTGTTGTTGTTCTAAAAGCCTCTCTGTGCTTGCAAACGACTCCAAGCACCACAGCATCAGAGCATCACAGAACCACAAATTAACTTACTGTGCTCCTTTGAGGTAAGGAGATGTCAGCTGTTTCACAGATGGGAGTCTGAAGTGGAGACTTATTTTACTAAATAACTTACCCAATGTTAAACTGCAAATGAGTGGCAAAACAGAAAATTGAATCCAGATTTCCCAAATCCCAGCCTAGGCCATTCAGCACAAGAAGACCCATGCTTTGCAAAAATGGGTGCCTCTGGTTTATTTCTGGTACTTCCAGGTTCTGACGGGGCTGGAAGAATTCCAGTAAAAGAAGGAAGTGGAGAAGAGTGTGAAAAATGAAACAAATAAAAGTATAACCAAACTTTTTTTGCAACCTCAAACTGGGTTTAAATTGAGGACAAATCTTAGGATTTTTATTTTTTTTTCAAAATAATCAATCTCTAACTAAAAGTCTATGACTTCTGATCTGAATTTCCTTTTTAAAGCAGGTTAATAACTGTACCTAAAATACAAAAAGAATAAAGCAATTTAGAAAGTCAGTCATCTGAAGTTCAATCTTAACTTACTGCTGAGTATAGTGTTGTGGAGAATTTTTCCCCCAAAGGTTGGATCTGCTGCCCAGGACACAAGTTCTGACCTCTCCCCAGACTGGATCAAGGAATGAGAACAGCAGAAAATTGATTAGTTTTCTTGACAGAGTTAGTTTTCTTCTGGTTTGGCTCTGTCTTATCTGGCTGACTGCCAGGTCAGACAACCACTGCTCCTGGTACAAGAAAAGGGGCAGGAAACTATGTCACAGAGAGAGAAGTGGGACTGTGCATAGCTGCCACAGCAAAGCTAATCTAACATAAAACCACATTAAATGAGAAAAAATTGGTCACAGATTAAACTAGCCTTTTCTTTTGGTCTGAGAGGAAGAAGAATCTCTCCTGTGGTCTTCCTTGCTTGGAGTATTTTTCCAGAATGGTACCACCATAACTTTACAAATGTTGTGGTCTTCTGAGCAGCCAAAATTCTATGGGATAGAGAAACCCACCTCTGACAGAGTCATTCATGCTAAACAGACACAAAATGAGGTTGTGGATGCACTATTAGACTATCTCGTAGGGTAAGTTCAGACTTGATCAAGCATAAAAACCATGATCACATACATCTTGGTTAATAAGCTGTGTTTAACCCTTAAAAAAAATAAACAAAATAAAATACAGAAAGACTGTGTTCTGTGCTTTATGTTATAGAGCCTTTAATTTCTAATCAGGTACAAGGTTCCCTAAAACCATCTACTGGAACCACAGACAAAAATTTACACACATTGTATAGAAGCTGTCTGCATACTACAGTGTAATTACTTCAGCTTCCAGAAGGCAACAAATCGCTAAAATAGGTGTTGTTTTTCAGTTTAGCACTAGGCTCCCAACAAGATGAGAACAGCTTGTGGTAAATATAATAGCTAGCAGCCTGAACAATAGCAATTAGGACAACAGCCTAAATCTTGTGGTGTCTCTGGAAAATGTGTGAACCGTCTTGCTAGTGTGGTGATAAGAAGTTTAAATTAATATTCATTAGCAACCCTGGGAGTCCTGTAGCAGCCCCAAGACAAGAAATCATTAAACTGATGCTTCCTCATCCTGGTTGACCTTGGTTGGATTTAAGGAGAACTTTAAAGTGGACACCATCTTTTCACTATACTTTTCTGAGCAGAGACACAAGGACCTTGAATCAGGACCAAAGAAGAAAAAAGAAAAAGAAAAATAACACAGAAGGAAAAAACTGAAGGAATTCTGTTTAAAAGCATCACCGTAATTGAAAAAGTGAATCTAGTAATTCAGTTAATTAGACCTTTCATGTCCACTAGTGTCCACAAGCCATAGACTGTTAGGACTCTCTTGTCATCCTCAGTGACACTGAGGGTACCATCACCTACTTGAACATTTAAGACTTTATAAAAATGTAACATTATTACATTAAAATGTAATTAAAATGTATTGCATTAATCAATATAGACAATAGCAACATCTGTAATTACAAACATCAAGATGAGATCAACATTATTAAGAGAGTAACTGCCAACACCTCGTTGTCATCCCACCCCCCCACCCCCCAAAAAGGGCAGTTGAGTTGTAGAGGGCAGTTTTAGGGTGGTGCGAGGTTCCACAAAACAGAACTACACAAAACTTCCAGTTTTCACTGTGCAAATGTGATCATGTAAAAAGCTATATGGCTGATTAGTACCTGTAAACTTGATTCGCAGCCCTGATTATCCCTGTTGACTAACAAAAGCAGGGGTTTTCCCCCCCACGGTGGAAATGGAAGTATTCTTCATGAGGCAGCAGCATGCATTTGCTTCCTGCAAAGTATTGTTATTTTCAAAGTAAAACTATTTTGGAGCAACAGAACAGTTTTTGAGGTGGGATTGTGACTTTCACTTTTGCTATATAATCAAACTGAAAGAGAAGGGAATGAGAGTTCAGCTTTTTTAAAATAAAATCCTTGGGTTTAAGCGCTTTCCTGTTTTCTGGTCAACAGTGAGAGTTTGCTCCCCGCAAAGGACTGACGGTGCTCAAAATTACAGCACAGAGCAGCATGTCCTGTGCCTTTCAAAATTTTTCTTAGCTCCACTGAGTGATTGCTCGGGCTCACACCACCCCTCCTGTGGAAAAAGTGGTGGGAGGCAGCAATTGAAGGCAGGAAGACACGGTAAAATGCCTCTCAGGGTTTCCTTGGCATAGCAAGGTAGAGTGGAAAACAGTGGAATTAGAAAACTGGATTCTTTCCCAGCTTGCTCTCAAGGATTGACAGGAAAGAGTCCGCCAGGGTCTGCCAGAAGCTCAAACCATCCCTACAGATTTGGGCTCTGGGGCCCCTTCCTTCAGGTGGAATGGCTCTGCTCAGGTCACATTGCTGACTGGCTCCCCCAGCAGTTACTTGATGGGATTTGGAATAATCTCTTAAGCATGTTCGCCAACTCAGACAGCAGTTAAAATGAGAAAAAGCAAAAAAACAAACTTCAACCTGTTTCTGTCCATGTTCTATATTTTTTCAAAAGTAAGAAGAGAGATATAAAGAAAGAATAGACTTTTACTTTGTCTTTTACTGCCGAGTAATTGAAACTTCCCCCCACCCCCCTTTTATAGTACTAACAGATTTTACTAAACAGAGGGAATGTTACATCATGGATCTGAGGGTGGCTATCGGGTTAACTTCATACTCTCAATTTTGCGTCTATCATGTGGTTAAAACATGCACCAGAAGCATGTGGGAAGAAGCAGAAATGGACCTGAAGCTGCAGCTTCCGAGACTGGCAAGCGGGTATCAGGCTCTGCAACGGCTGGACACTTATCAACTAACACGAAACCAACTTGTGTTGAGTAAAAGGGCCAATACAGTTAAGTAAGATACTGCAAGGGGCGTGGGAGAGGTTGGTATTAAAAACCAGAGTCAGCGCGGAGGAGCTGTTGCTTAGAGCAGAAGTATTGCTACACAGTTTGAATAGGCTTCCTGTGGCTGCCCAGAAAGACTAACATCTGGCAGTGCAGCTTGCTATACTGAAGAGGGAACTCCTTTATCAAGGGCACAGAAAATAGAAACATAACCACAAAGGTGGGAGAGCAGGTTCATAAGCTGCAGCCAGCCTCCTACAGTAACTGCGGTTGTTATTTGTTATAGTCCTGTTAAGCTCATTTGACAGTTGTCTACAATTTCAGATTTGCTGGAACAATAGCTAGCTGAAAACATATGGACTCAAAATTTTAGAGTGTTTCTGTAACATAAGCAGACACCGCAGCAGCGTACACCAAGTGAATCCCAGCTGGGTTTGGGGTTTTGGTTTTTTTTGATTGTACAAGCAATATTTTGGTTTTTGTTGTAGTTTACATAGCAAAAACAGGCAAACCGTGTCACTTTTTAAAAAAGTGATAAATTTAAAAACAAGAAGTGAAACAGTGCAGATACCTGAAACTACACCAATTTTGCTAGCTTTGCTACACTACCAACAGAAATAGTCCTGTCCTGTTTAGATAGACTTTGTTTTGCTACATGACTGCATATGCAGCGAAGTGATATCAAGTCCTGAGGGTCCACTCCTTTGATGAGTTAAGCACACAAAGGCCCACATTTTGATGCAATCTGATATCATATATTTAAGTCCTAGACAAACTGCAACTGTGAGGAAGTGATAAACAGAACTTCCTGCACAAAGCTGCCTGAGATAACACTTTCCATGGACTGGAAAAAAAGAGACATGATTGCTACAGAACTAAAAGGGAACTGTTCTGCTCTTAATAAATAACCCTTTCTTTTTCACGTGGCTATTGCAAAAGCCTAAGCACAAGTGACTAAGATTCAGTATGCTGCAGAGTGGTTCTACTCACACGTTTCTGAAATGATTCTTTGAGGAACTACACTTAATACTTAGCTCCAGATCCATGTTCTCCCAAAGGCTCCTGTGCTGCAGCTGGAGCTCTGAAACTCAGAAACCTCCCAGCTAATATTTTTACTTAAATTTTAAAGAAAGTTCTGAAGAAAGCTAAACTAAAAAGTTTAGTCAAAATGAAGGAATAAGGAGGGATTGTTTAAAGAATAAGGCTAGATTGTGTCCAATGAGGGAAAAATCCTGTAGGAAACACGATTAATTCCTTCTCACGGAATTTCCTCTCAATTTTGCATCAGTGTCACCTCAAACTCCAAGAAATTTAATATATTTATAATTACTTCGAGTTCAGATTGTGAATGCTTGAGCAGCCAAGTTTTCCTCACACTGGAAGTCATGGGGAAATGAGCTTCAAATGTGAGTACTTAACATGCACCAAAAGGGGTTTTTTGAAATAGAATTTAGAAAATGTTTGAAACATAGAGGTATTTCTTCATATACAAATTGACTAGAACACAAAATAAAAAGACATGAAAGTTAAAGGTCCAAAGCACATGCAATTTCTAATACAAAATATAAAGAATTCATAATAAACTGTTCAGTTAAGGGATAGTGGGGGAGTAACACTTGCAAAATAGACTTATTCGTTGTCAAAAGCACAGGCAAATCACTGAAGCCTGGAAGCGATTCCACAGGCACTTCTACAACAGCTCACCTTCTATACAGACATCTACTCTAACTTCACGTGATGATGTCCTAGAACCAGCCTCGACATTGAGTCCTCCTGAGACACCAGAAGGGCTCCAGACTCAGGACATTACAACCTATGCTGATATAAAGAAAGGGTCTTTGTTAACTTTTGCCTGTTCTCTGCATTTCTTTTTATACTTGCTGTTTATATTATTTTTTTGAGAAGCTCAGACTGTAATAAGTCAGGAAAGAAGCAACTGTAGTGTATTAAAAAGCAATCAAATGCTACCCATTGTTGAAGACTTTTAGAACTTCTGCTTCTGTGGCAAGTTTGTGAATTAACAGAGGAAACACAAGGATTGATTAAATCAATATGACTGCTATGTGGTGATAGTCCCAGATATTTGCCCTGTACAGTGTTTCTTGACACATAAAGAACTGTAAGATGAGCATTTCTTCTGGTCCCTTTTGGACTCCACACATTGCTGGTCAGACCTAAACCTTACCCTAAGCCATGCAGGGAGCTACGATCAGAGCAGTGTTGAAGATGTCATTAGGACAACTGTGCTGAGTCCAGGCAAACCAAGCCAGAACAATCAGTGCTCCCAGTCTGTGAAATACCAATTTATTAAAAACAAACCACCTTTTCAGCAGTCTTTTTAATTGGATTGTTTCAGAAGGCTGGGTTAGAGCACAGCCACTCCAACAGGGGAGTGGCCATAGCAGTAATCTGTGTGCCAGGCAGGAAGAAGAGGGGAATCAGATCTGACTGAAGAGACTGTAAATGGAAACACAGCCCAGTGACTGCTGATGACTATGCAGAGTAACAGGCTGCAGAAAATACTAGGCCTAAAACTGTGGTCTTTCACACACTCAATAGATTAACCATAGCAGGAGCTAACAATGGCTATTTTTCTGCTAGCCTCTCAGCCATGCACTCAGGCAAAGAATTGAATGCCATGGATGACTATAGGCTTCTTATGATTTAAGAGACAGTAACTATCATGGTGGCAGCAGCAATTTAAAAGTTTTTAAATAAATTATAAAATACAGAAATGCTTGTCAATTTTGGCCTATTTTCATTGTTTCTACAATATATTGCAAAATTTGTTAATTTGTAATCTAATTCAAAATGGATTGCCTTCCCTTTAATCTTACACATTTGCTAGTTTTGTTCTGGGCTCTTGTACATTCCCTCCCCTAGAGGGATTGCTCTTGCAGATAAATTAATGTAATCAGTTAGACAGCAATTTGTATTTTTCAGATCTTACTGAATAACAATTAATGAAATTACTTTTCTTCATGAATACAAGGCTGCTTGTTCACTTGGGAATCACAGTAGAAATTATTGAACAAACATTTTTATCATCGTCAAAACAAGTTTTGTTTTCATTATACTAAGTTATCTTGAAAGCAATATTTAGTATAACACTCGAGTGACTAGTTTATTGTTACTTAGATAGCTTGGTGATAGGCACCTTAGATAAAATGAAAATAGGTAGTAGACCAAACTGTAAGTAGTCAATACTGTCAGTCTCCTCTTGTTTTAGTATGAGTACAACTGAAAGTCTTCACAGTGGTGGTAATTGTATAATTGGCTTGTGGTCTTTATCTTGGCTATGAATGAATTATTGATTTTTCAATGGCAAAAACAAGTCTGCTGAGCAGATACTTGTGACTGCAGAAAGACTGCTCATCTGATGTGAATCAGTGGACAGAGAACTCTTTTGCGTCAGCAACTGATTCTTAAAACAAATAAAATGTCACTTAAATATTGTAAAATCAACAAACAAAAAACCCATTTGATTTTTTAGTGTTGCAAATGGGACACTGTGCCAGCTTTGCTCTGCATAACAAGTCTCAAGAAGATCTCCTGGGAATGTTTATGTTGTGTTTCTATCCAGGCCTCATATTTGCTTTGAATTGTGACAACAGTTCGACCGTTTTCATGTTAAAAGCTTCCTGCTTTTGTCATGAAAGGAGCTTTTCATCAATATCTATAGACAACAGTCAAAACAGGAATTCAGGAATACTGCTGCAAGCTTTATGAGCACCTACCTGGAAGTGCTTGCGACCCAGTACCACCCCTATGTCCCCCTTCAGTCCATGTCTTCAGCAAGTGCCAGTACCCTGAATGCTCACAAGAGCAAAGCAGAGGGCAGTTGGTATCACCCCTCTAGGGGAAGCAAGGGCCAAGCAGGAGGCACCGAATGAGTCTGGAAGTGGAAGGACGAAGAGAGATGAGGTTGAGAGGGACTCTGGTTGCAAGGATGGCAGGAAAAGAGCTCTGCTAGGATGTCTCTTGGAAATGCCTATCTCACCCCCCCAGCCCATTTTGGTTGGCATTTATAGTTATGAAGGTTCTTCTTTCAAATACAGTCTGACAGAGGATTTCAGAATGGACTGCAAGATCTGTCCTGCTAATCTTAATTGCACATTTCAGAGCCCCTGGGAATGCAGGAGTAATGCTGATAATATAAAGCTACCTATGCTATCAGTCACAAAAGATATGTATGCATTTAAAACTTTTTGGAAAAATATTCTTCATTTTCTGTTCTGCTACGGTAGAATAAGAACTTTGACAAGCATGCTCAGATCCTACCACAGCATGGAAAGTAACATGTACAAAACATTTTAAAGAGGTTTTTATATACATAAATACACATACACTTTTATGTGTGTGTGTGTGTGTGTGTGTGTGTAGGGGGGGTGTATAAATGGGAAAATCTTGGATATGAAAAGCTCATATACATACTCATGTATCAGCTTGTGTTTTGATTTTTTATATTTAACACTGCAGAGCAGATTACTGTTTCTACCACTCCAAGTCAAATAAACTACTCACATCCCAGCATCTTGGAATGTATTGACTTCTACTTATGGGAAATTCTCCTTGAAAGGTAAGACTATGCACAAGACTGAAACAATAACAACTGATCAGGCAGAAGTCACAGTGCCTTTCCCTGGAAGAATCAGTTACCTCAAAACTTCAGCACAGCAAAGAGAAATCGGAAAGTATGATTCGCGTTTTAGATTGTTTTAGTTGAGTAACAAATAGACTGAACTTCCTTTTTTCAGAGTTGAAGTCAAATAGTGATTATGCAAAATGTACAATTCTAACCAGTTAATTAAACTGCAACCCCAAATCTTCACAGTTGAATAAGCTGCTTTTTAAAAAATCCAGAAAACCTGTGCCTTGTGCACAAGTTTTTTTTTTAAAAAAAGTTATCAGCCACTCCAGTGATTCATCTCTCCACATATTTTTACCTGTGCAAAAAAACAACCATCTACAGGATTCAGTGTATTTTTCTACCAGAGCACTTCTTGTCTGAAGCTCCCAGGGGACACACTCTTATTTCCTAATCAAGAAAGTAAAAGAACAATGCAGACAACTGTGATACAACCTGCCTCTCCAGTATCTTCATTCAGGACTAAAACCTAACCTAATTACACCATACCAAAGAAACAAGAGCATCTTACACTTTTCCAAAGGTCATTTTAAGAGGACCTTTGAGCTGAGTGTGCTTTCTTCCCATCGGATATGTACAGAAAAGGGAACAATATATTATAAAAATAAGTTTGAGTAAGATTCACATACTTTGGGAGACATGGCAGGATCTCCTGATAACTACAAAGTAAAAGACAATATTTGAACTTTTTCCTTGAAGTAAGCTAGATATCTAGGACCACATAAATCCAGTGGCTTTAGAGAACTATTCAGTACAGTGGAAAAGCATACTCCAAAACTGATGTATTTGTCTATACTTCCTAAGCAGTGACTTTGATAATGTTATTACAGACTTACCCTGGTAAAGCCAAAAGTAGTGGCAGGGTTTGTTTTTAACGCCTACTTGAAAAGTTCTGGGATTCTCTGGACACTGATCAGTCAAGTGTAATTTCTTTAAACTTCAGTGAAAAGCTACCAACTGTTGCTATAAGAGTCATCTTCTACTACTTTTTACTTCTTTTTTTAAAACCTGAAGAGAACCTGAAGTAAATCAATTCTTGGTCAAGCACCACATTAGTCCCGTCAC
Organism: Athene cunicularia; assembly: GCF_003259725.1. NCBI lineage: Eukaryota > Metazoa > Chordata > Aves > Strigiformes > Strigidae > Athene > Athene cunicularia. The sequence goes on from NW_020799105.1 coordinate 8,976,932, forward strand.
AGAGGTTAGTCCCTCAACAATATAATTGAATGCCTTCAGCTGTTTCTTATGCACACTAATGGACACACTTAACTATGAAAAACAGCCATCACTACCCAGGAACAGTTTTAGCTAGGACAGCATCAGTAGTGTTTTTTAATCAGACATGGACCTCTTTCTTTCTAGGTCCCACTGTTGTTGGTAGTTTTATTCAGAGCTGTATGTTGGACAAAAGCTAGAGAGCATCACACAAATAGGTACCTAAAGGATACACAACTTGTTTGGAACAAAAAACCTCTTAGAACTCTCTCTTCCTTTACTAGGGAGTGTTCATTAACATCTATTTGGATTAGGACACTTACTTATTAAACCCATCATATCAATTTCATTTTCAGAAACCTCTTAGCATTTGTTTAAATTTTTTCTCCACATTTACATATGTTTAATGGTGCATTACTTTACAATGCAGATTACCCACTGCTGTTGGGATATATATTTTTAAACAAATAAAAATCTGAAAGTGTTAAGATACTTCAGTAATAAAAACCACAATTTAATGCTTTTCCAATCTTTTATGACAAAAATACCACTTTGTGTAATGGACACTATTACTAGATTTTTACTTTATCAGCCAGGAATGCTGACTCAAGTACTGAGCTTATATTACCCTTTTATCTGGGAGTGGGGTCCTCAACAGTAGAGAAAACTGTGAGACATTCTTGATACACTGTTTAACTAACTTTACTATGTCTCCAAGGTGTTAAATGAAGTCTGTCACTATCCCAGGAAAGTTCCTTAACTCTGTGGCTTTCACAAACTTATATATCCCATTTATCTTCCAGTTCACCTGGGGATTACAGAAGACCTCAGCTGAGTTGTAGTTTTTAATAAGTTTACGCAGAGCGCACAGCTGAGATACCAAGCTTGCTCCTCCCCTGGAAGGCCACAGCTCAGGCAGGGATACAAAGATGATGGTGTCAGAGCACAAGCCAGACATGCTTCACTTCTGCTACCTCTAGCCAGATAGCCAGGAAAGGACTGACTATATGATTGCAGTAAATGAGGTCACTGAATTTCACCTAACCCATAACATCAAATTTTTATCTGTGCTAAAGGGCAAGATGCATGGTTAGCTGAAATATTGTGAGGTTATGTGCCTCAGAGGACTCACTGAGGTTACCTACTGTTACCTGGAGAAGTTTTGCTGAAACTTGGGTTTCCCAATAAATTTAAGGTAATCTAAATGCATGCTGTGAGTGAAAGAGGCAGCCCTGCCCTTACTCAGATGAGTGTTCTTACTGTGTTCTCTTCTCTGCGCACAAGCAGTCATGAAACTATGTGGCCAGTTAGATCAGGGAACTTCTGCTGAAAATTAACCTGAAAAAATACAAATAAAGTGGTTAGTTTTCATAGAGCATATGGACACAATGACTGGGGAGAGAAGGGCCAGAAAAACCTCTTTGGCTGCAACTTCTTAAAGCAGTGGTAGAACCATAGAGGGGGGACTGCCAACTACTACGGGGCTAGCAGGAGGTTTTTGCAATGGTTTAAAACTGGGTTGTTTTGAAATAGTATGTTAGCCATATATTTCTGTGATGCCTCCTGCTGAGGATGCTAAAGAGCTCAGCAAAGCCCTCAGCTTCTTGGTAGGCATTATGACTCCAGTTTTACAGGAATAAGGATGTCGGAAGAGCTTGGATACCTGAAGAAAAAGCAAGGAAGTGGAAGACACATGGAAAAACAAAACCACTGATCCTTGATTCCCACCACTATGTTAATTCATAAATCAATTGTGACCAACATGCAGAACATTAAGAAATGCTCCCTGAGCATTTGCTAGTGTGTTAGGCAAATGAGCAGCTGTGTAGCCACACCAGCGCTTGCTCGGCTGCACAGACAGGGAACAGCAGAGCACACAGGAACAGCACCCGTGGGCTGTGCACTCTTCCAGAGGAGGTGGTCTGGAAGCCTGGTGAGAACAAGGGTAGGCAACCCAGAAAAGACACAAGACAGGATTTAGACATGGATACAAAACCAGTGGATTTTAACAGCAGGTTCTTGGGGGTGCAAGGTGTTGGCTGGTCTTGACCCTCTCCTGTCCGTGCTGGGACTCTGCACCCTGCACAGGATCTTGCTGGGCATGAAATGCAGGAGAGAGCAACTGTTTTGTTGTCCCTAGCAAGTCAGGAGTGTCCATAGCCCCATGTGCCTGCTGTTAAGTTATACCACTCCCAGATGGAAAAAAAAAACAAACAACCCACAACTATAATGCTATTGAGGAAGGAGGTATTTTATCTTACTCCATTTTAAAACACACATTACATAAGGGTGGAAAAATCTTGGTCATTGATTCAGAGCCTATATGAAGCCATGCAAAAATATATGTTGCAGCCTCCAGTGTTCCTGTAAGCCTTATGGAGAAAGCAATGCTTTACTTCACTGTAGAGAGAAGTAAAAATCAGATTAACACCCAATTTAGCCTAGTTTCTGACCCTCCACTTCTGACATTCTTTTATACCACTATGTATTGGCAAGAATGATGGCACACACTCTGGGGTAATGGATATTCAGATCTCACCTGTCCAAAAGGCAGATGCTAGTTGGCTGTTAAGTATTTTTATCTTGTGGTTTTATAGCCTCCACTACGACAAGTGAATGAGATGCCTCTGCCCTTGAAACCATGAAGACTGCAGAGTTAACATGGGCCTTTGAGCTGTCATCAGAGAGGTAGCAAGAGCTGATGAGCACAAAGCAACTGGGTCCACCAGGTAAGATTTGGTGTGTGCTGACTCATTTTCACCTGTCTTAAGTATTAATAATGGTGTTTATAAATATTTCTTTTGTTTTGGAGAAGTCATCTTAACACAGATTGTACTAAATTCTGTTTTCACCTCTTATAAATTTCCAGCTGATAATCCAAATCCAGTTATTTACAACATACGTTTAACTTTTAAAAGGGTCCAAACTCTTCCTTTAGCAAACTCCAAATAAGCCAGGTTTCATTCCTCCAGACTTTTGGCAATGTTTACTGTTCATTTTTGAAAAATATCATGTACAAGAAAGACTTGGGCAGAACTGAAGCATCTAAATCTAAAAACAGGTAATGCAGCTCCTTCCCCTAACACTGCTGGCAGATTTATTTTCCCTGGCATTTGTCCTTTGCTGCATGTATGAGTGGGCAGGCCTTCCCCAATGTGACCACAATTGCCTGCCTCAACATATCTTAGATATCTGGTCTCACCAGTTGTCCAGCTGATGCTATGCAAAGGTTTACTTTCTTCTTTTTGCCTCCCTAGAATCACTGCTAGCCACTAATACATGAGCTGTTTTATTGAGCCAGGAAGTCAAGAGACTCATCAGAATCAGGTATTTTGGCTTTGAGGATGATGTAGCAGAACAATAGCGATGGCAACCATGGAGGACAGGGATGCTGCCATGCGACAGACCCAAAGGCTCTGGTGAAGCATTGCTTCAGGGTCTCTGTGTTCAGCTCATTCAGAGGGGCTTGCCATGGACGTGCATCTCCATGGTCGTTCTTGTTCTGCCTCAGCAGAAGCCCTGAGGTGGGAGCAATGACAAGGATAGGACAAAAGTGTTTTGGAGGAGAAGGGAAACCTGTGGCCTGTTGTCAGTTCTTCACCGCTTCCCAGACTTCAGGAGAACACCAGTCTGGAGATTCTAATCAAGGAAGCATCTGGATGTCTGATTTTAATGCTATACAGTCTTTTCCAACCAGCTGCCATGCCAAGTGCTTCCTCTCAGTTCCTATACCAGGACATGCATGGAACTGACCCGTGACATTTAGACAAAATAAGGCCACAAAAGGGAGCTGAGCAATGATAAAACCATTCATGGGGCATGGATTTCCATTGGAAGTGATGTATGTTAAGAGGGCTTTTCCCAGACAGGAACAGGAGCTGGAAATGTAGGCTGTAACATCTCATTGGTGCCACAGGGTTTAACAGCTGCTCTTTTTCTTTAAGCTTCCCACTGCATACACCCCAGACACAGGCACTAGCAAACATTATGAGAGAAGTCACAATAATAGTTAAAAAAAATACGTATTCATCATGAAACCTTATAAAATAAAATATAAAATAAACACTGTAAAATTTCGTATGTGATTTTATGCTCTGAACTTTCTGGAGTTGGTTGAACTGCAATTTCTACAGATACTCACTACAGCTTGATTTCAGGTGCATTAGCACAAATTCAGAATAAACAACCTAGAAACAACGGAAGAGCTTTGTGCTTCCACTACCATGACCAAGAGCAGAACATAACCCACTGAAGGACATCCTGAGGCCAGACTTGGGGAATGCTTAGAAGATCCAACACAACCAAACTCTTTCAGGCAGGAGCACCTCCTCCATACCATAAACAATATAATAAAGGCAATTTCCTTAAATCTTTTCTGGAAAGCAATTTATGTCATAGTTACAGGCATTTCCCCCAACATTTTCATCTTTGTTGTTTCAATCTTTGATAGTGTGGGAAGGAAATCAGACAACTTGTGGATATTGCTGCTACCCTTCAATTCTACTGATAATAGTTGTGGAAACATACGCATAAGAATAACTTCCTGAATGAAACAATATTTAGCGCATATAGAAGCTTTTGTTCTTGTTGCCTAGAGGATATATAGTTTTACACAATTATAGTGACTTTTAAATGCCCATAAAGAATACCACTAGGATGTGTGAATGCTCTTTTTGAAAAAAGAAAAGCAGCCAAATCAGGTAATTTTTTTTCCAGACAGAAAAGACAGACAGATACGTACTAGCTCCATTTTTCTTAAGCCAGTTGTATCATAACAGGAAGTGTTACTCATTCGAAATTTGATGTTGAATTATTTTACAAAAAAAACTATGATGAGCAGTGGACAGAACTTTCCCCTTCTTATTTCATAACCTTGAACATATTTTTCAGGAGCAGAAGCCAATGTGTCATCAGCGGAAACACGTTCAGTCACAGGACTGAAGACACAGGGCTTTCATTTTCCTACTCCCAAAACTTCAGAGAATCTACATGATTTTGTTTGACTCAAGCATAAAAAGAAGAGAAACTCCTGAGGAATATATATGTCACAGCAAGATGATAAAAAATACAAATCAGTTAAGTTTCATGCAGTGATTAAACTTTATATTTTTGTAAGGCAGTAATAACTTGGGTACATAAAAATGGCCATATTGGGTCACAGTAAAAGTCCACATAAGTGAGCATCCTCCAGCAGTCACCTACTGTGCTGGATAATTAAGGAAGAGAGCAAAACCAAAACAATGAATAAAAATAGAGAAAGTTTAAACAGCCTCTTACAACTGCATACACTTAACTATTTATTTCATCAGAAATGCTAAAGTACAAGCAGGACCTAACTACTGCTCCTCCCAGGTCTCCAGAAGGAGGGCAAGGGAGCAAACTGGGCTAGAGGAAGTAAATCAAGAACAAAGAGACAACAGGTGTTTCTTATTTTTGTTCATGGTAGGTGAATAGTAGGCTTGTTATTTCCTGAGGCAGAATTCAAACCTTGATTTCTAAGAAATCATGGGGTTTGTAACTTTATTAAGCTTAGCTTTTCCTTTCTCTATGCTGGAACATGAAGAGATTATTAGATGCTCATACTTCACTTGCACTGTGTATTTAGCAGTTCTATTTTCAAGTGTACATGGTTGTGATCCTGCACGTATTATCGCAAAGGGCTATTATTATGCCTTTCTAATTTTAAATCAATACCAAATTGACAGTTCTGATGTTACATAATGGGCTAAAAACCACAGCATTTTCCCCTTCCAAGCCAGTGTTTAACATAGTTATCCTGCTCATATGAACAGGATTAAATGCATCTGACATTGAATGGAAATAAAGCATGCTCATTGCTTTCCCAGAATTTGTGTGTATATATATATATATATAGTGTATTTAAAATTAAGCTTATTTTATTCCCTTTAATAGAACAGTTATATCTACTCTAGAAGGCAAGGTTAAGAGAAGTAATTTATCAGACATGACAAATTTTGGGTACAAAGGCCATATTCCCATCACTCTGCACACCTTGCATAGTTATTCACCCTACTTCCAGGTCTGAATCAGTAGCATCTGATATTTTAAAAATTAAATACAGCAGAAATTAGGCCTGCAGTTTTCAATTTACAGTGTTTTGAGGTACTTTATGCCATACCAGAGGACCATAGTAGATCTCACCATGTAACAAAATCAATGTGGTTTATTACATCTATTTCAGCCTAAAATGACAAGGGCATAATGGTATCTGTTTCTCAATCCTTCTAGCTGCCTGGGTAAACAGTAAAAATTTACAAGATTGAGGCATGTAGGCAGCAGTGTCTCAGTATTTAGTTAGAAAAGCAAAGCAAAATAACTCTTCTGCATTAAAAAGATTGGCTTTAAAGTTTGAACACATCTGAGTGGTTTTTTAATTGATACCTGTAAAACAGCCTGATGACCGCTTCTTTACTCTTTCCGAGTATGCCTGAGATTATAACCTTAACGTTTCTAACTTTAATCTAAATCTTAATATAAGAATGTCTCTGACTTTAATTTTGAGACTGGAACACTGAGCTGTGTTACAACAGGGATGAAACACCACTGACCCCCACATTTACAGGAGCAGGCCAGGATGGCTTTGTCCACCACTGAGGCAGGAAAGGATTTTAATCTGAAATTCAGTGGATACAGTTAGGTCAGTGCCAAATACGTTTGAAAATCTCATCCTAGTCACAGTATTTCATATTCTGTTTTGCTCTATTAGGTGAGTACATAGAGGTTTGGGGTTTGGTGCTGCAGTTACCCCATCTAAATGGCAGTTACGTAAATAATATGCTGGCCAACCAACATGCTGGCCCATCAACTAATAAGTGTGCCACCAGCAGCAGGAGTTGTGTGGGAAATGAAAGGGGCCAAGGAGGAGAAAAAGAAGCTGTGTGACTTTAGTGCAGTTGCTTTTAACCCTTCCAGTCATCTATATAAGGAGAACATGATGCCTGTGAGAACAGAATGCTTAATTTGATGACTTAGGAGATTTCTTCCTGCCCTTGTTTTTTGGGTACCTCCACTCACAGCATTGTCTCACAAAAACTGTGGCCAGGGCAACTCTGAGAACCATGCATGTGAACAGGAGCATCTTCAGCAAGTTAGAGGACTTCAAAGCAGAGTCTTCATCATCTCTGTTCACAACATTAAAACTATGAGTTCCCCCACTCCAGAAAAGTCAGATAATAAAGATGATAAAAAATACAAAACAGTTAAGTTTCATGCAGTGATTTGACTTCATATTTTTGTAAGGCAGTAATAACGGATTCATAAAAACATGGCCATGTTCTACACATCACATAGGTTCTTATTTGCATGCAGATTCTTCTATTCCTTTAGCTGCCCATTTTCTAATTTTTTCTTTGACAATTTTACAGTTCTTTTTTTTTTTTTTTTTTAATGAAAGCTCAGATTATCACACAACAGCAAGAACTGAGACTGAAAATGAACTCTAAAAACTGGTACAATAAACAGTGCACTATGAAGAGTTGGCGACACCTCTGTTGTACGACCCTGGGTAATTCTGTGCCTCTTTGCACCCTTTTCACTGAGTAAATAGATGCCAGAGGGGCAACTCTCTGTGTACCAACCTCACATGTGAAAGCTGCTGAGACAGTGAGATCAGAGAGACCTTTGCTTTGGTGTCATCATCCTGGAAAGACAGAAGTACTGAATCAAAGGCGTCAGGTCTTTCATGTGAATAAAGTGCTGATCCCACAAGCTCGGAGACCTCTGCTGACTGGCACTGCTGAGCACGGAAGAGCTGCCCTCGCACCAGGTCAGCAAACAAAAGGTGTTGTTCCAGTGGGCCCAGAGGCTGATGCCACCTCTGCAGGTTTCCATGAGAATGTTCATCTCTATGTTAGCACAAGTGCTAACCTCAACCCACCACACAGATCATTTTGCCTTCATAACCACCCATCAACACGAGTTATATTAGAGAATTGATATCTCCAACTGGTAGACCTGGGGCACAGGAACAAGGCAGCTACCTAGACTTATCAAACACACACCATGCAAGTTGTTGTAGGTAGGAGGGAAGCTCTTTTTATTGCTTTTAGATGCACACATGACTCCTCTTCCTCGCCAGAGGGGGACTGCAGGACTGTTCCCCACACTCAGAGCATCTTTTCCCCTTCTCCCAGGCCCTGCAGGGAGGAAGGTCTCTCTGCCACCACCCCCCCCCTCCACTGCTGCCACAGCATCCAGCTAGGGCAGAGCCTTTGCGCCCCTGGGGACAGCAGGGAGGGCGGAAGGGTGGGCCCAGGGGAGGAAGGAGTGGGTGAACTGCAAGTATGCACAAATACGTATGACTCTCCTCCCAGCTTGTAGTGGGTCTCAGTGGGGAGATTGGTTTATTTCCCCATCTTCTGCTCTCCCCGAAACAGAGGGAGAAGTTAAAGCCCTGTCACTCAAATTGCCACTGGTCACAGCGAAGGATTATCATACCCTCAGGCTGGTGATGGCTGAACACTATCAGCAAGGACAGGACTGGCCATGAACAGAGATAAATCACAACTGAAGTTCCTAAAACAGATTGTGTTGTCAGGTTTTGGATATATCCATAGAATATAATCTGTCAGTGCTGGAACTACTTTTCCTTCTGTTTTGGTTGGGGAAAAATTAATTAATGCCTGTGAAATAAAAAGCATTGTTTTCAATCACCAGAGCAGCTGATTTTCCACATACTTTCCCTACCAAATGCTGGTCACTAAAGGTAAATGCTTGCTTTACGCATGCAGATGCTAACATTGGCTTCAATGGGATCGACAGGAAAGAAAAAAAAAAAAAAGAAGGGAAAGAGAATGGGCAGAACAAGTTGTTCTCTTTCCAAGCCAGTGGCTTGATTGTCCTTGCACTTCTGAAGACAGGGCAAAGTTCACGTTTGACTTGAAATTCTGCAACTCATTTCATTTAGATAATTGTAAAAATGGGCTGGACTTCCTAAATAGACACATATTTCATATTTCTAATGGAGTTATTACACTGCACATGGAGTCTGTTGTGCAACTCCCTCACCAATTATCCAATGGAGCTTCAGCCAGTCCTGCAGGTGAGGGACTGAGCACTGCATGTTAGAGTAGCCCTTCTTGCCTGTATTGCATTTGTCTTTTTATCACTATATTACAGATTTAATAGAACCAGTAAAGCTCCCATTCTGTAAGCAGAGCCTGATGAAGTGAAAGGTATAAGAGAAACAGAAATCCCCAGCTCTTTTTTTAACTCCTTGGGCTGTCACAGCTATCCAAGCAGTGCTGCGGCCCTGTCAGTGGCTCAGTGATACAGCATCCACTTTAAAACCAAGAATAAAGAGGTGAATTAGAAATTAATGGGAAATAGTTTTGCTGCATTTATAACAAGACTTGATGTAATTTGGACTTTACAAAAGGAGTGTAGTGCAGCGTTTGTATAACTTGAGAATCTGCCCTGTTCAGAGAAATTAAGAGTCATTTTGTACCTGGGCTTCCACCATCTCAGACAATGTAGGTGGCTTTCATCGTCTCAAATACATCTATAGTTGGGCCTGTGAGTATATCAGCTGTTCCCAGTGGAAATGTCAAGTAATGCAATAGAAGTCAACAGGACTACTGACATTCCCAATGCAGATCTTCTGAGCCCAAGGTATTGGCACCATCATATCCACATTGTCTGTAAGAGATGGGGTGCAGGGTAACATGTTGCCCATTCCCACAACACCACCTGGGTAATAGCACACACTGGGAGAGGGTTTTAGAGCTACAGGATCCTCTGGAACCATCCTACCTGGATATTGGAGGCCATATAATTTGGTCCATTTCAGCTTTGCCATTTTGTGTGGAAAACCTTTTTTCTTGCTACCTGTTCACAAAAGAAAAAAAAGAAAAAAAAAAAAAAAAGCCCAGGCAAAGAAACAAAAATTCCCACGGAGAAGAATATTAAAATGCGGGAAGAAATTGAAGTCCAGCAGTAGTTTTAACTCCAGCTTCAACTACTTTGACAGAAAAAGTACAGTATTTAGATAACTTTTGGCCACTCAGTCAATTTAAGCTATTTTTACACCATCAAAACCTGATTTGTAGTCTGGAACTTATCTACTGTAATACAGCCAAATGAACTTTAAATATCAACCTGTTATGAAATTACCAAAAACAAAGGTTTTAAGGAAATGACAACTGACCCCTCTCCATAGCAGCACAGTGCTACAAGAGGCAGCTGTAATGGCATAAATGGACGGTTTATCAGCTTTCTGCCAGGGACTGACAAAATCATGTCAAATGAGGCATTAAAGACCTAGTTTTGAAAACTGTGATAAATACCAGCTAATCTACTGACATAATATATAGTGAGTCAAATATTTAGTTTTGCATTAAATCTAAATCCAACATTAGAGCATTTCCTCTTGATTAAAAAGGATAAAATGTAGATGTTATTTTATGCTCCAGTTCCCACGTCTAATTAATGCTCAACATTCAGAGCTGTTTCTGACATTACAAATGTATTAGTAAACATGCCAAGGAAAGGGGGGGGGCACAAGGGAAACAAGTGCAAAATCTATATGCTTAATTCATATTCCTCCATTTGCAGTGGCTAATATGTTATTGCAGCGACTATTTGCAGACACTTGCCCTGCCAGTGAACAGCTAACTTCCCTGATTGCTTGTATAAACAGTCTTCTAGATCTGGAGACAGATGTTGTAAGAGAGCACATAGCTAATTTAATTTTAGTATCAGTAGGAATTAAAAGCAGAGCATTAATAGATTCACAGTAAATGTTGGCTATAATATAAGCATTGAACGATATAACTATTAAAAGACTTGATATTCGAGAGTGATCATATGAAAAGGTTTGTCAGAAAGTTTATTATCTTGGGAATAAGATGTACCTAATTAAAGAAAATATTAGTGCTGAGATAAAACACTTCAGTATTTTTGTATCATATATTACCGATCTTAATAGGCATAAGGAAATTCTGCTTTTAAATGTATATATATTTATAGGCTAGTTAATTATCTACTCATATCTAGAAATAGAATGAGACAGATCCTCACAAATCACTGAAATATCTTCGGTCATTATGCATTATATTCCCAGCATTATGCTTTAGCTGATTCTTGGAAGTCAGAAGTTCAAGAAATGTGTTTTATGACTTCAGACTCTTGTACAAGTTTCAAAATACACGGCACTGTAATTGCTTCTTTTTTAGAGAATGTATTTTAGAAAGCTTAAATGCAATCCAGTGCTGTGTAAGACATGATGAGCTCGATTCAGATTAAAAAGGAATGAAAGACACAAAGTAAGTAACCTCCTTGATTTTAGGAAATGCATGGGTTTATTGATTAAAAGTCTCTCTAAACTGACAGTCCTAGCTAAGTCTGCCACATAAAGGAATATTAAGTTCAGCCTGCCAGATTTGCTATAGCTCATGCTACCAGAGAAATAGTTCTTCATACTCGGAAAATAAAGCGAAGAATCACTGAAAAGAAACACAGGAAGAAAAAACAAAAAACAAAACCCCAAAACCACAACAATTCAGGAGAGCTTTTAAGATGGCCTTCAGATTTAAATATTTATTCAAAAAAACTACACCCTGATTCTTCAACATTCTACTCTGTAAAGGATTCTTGTGAATGTATAGCCATGTATCAGCGTGTGTCCTTCAGGTCGCAAGTTAGGAGATATTTGGCATTTAAGAAGCTGTATGAACTTTAATGCCAGTCAAATACCTCAAAAAGTTGTTTACCAACAGCAGTGAGGCAGCCTCCTCCAGTGCCCAGGTCTATAAGGGGGAGGAGATTGCACACAGAAGTGATCTTCTATACAACTCATTCTTTTGGTGAGTAGTTGCTTTTATTCAGTTTCCTCAGTTTCTTATCTCAAAACCACAAAGACCTTAAGCAGAATGATAGTTCAGAACAGTTCTGCAGATACTTGGCCCTGGGCACTTCCCTGAGCTGGCTATGCCCAGAGCTTCTCTCTGCAGGACTTCTGTAGACCGGGCTTGGCTCAGAGGAGAGCTCCCTGCCTCTCATTTCCAGCAGGATGGCTCTGCTTACCAAGTGGGAAATCAACCCACTGTTGATAGCAGCTATCACCAAGAAAAGCCTTTGAATGAGTGTTTAAAATGGTTTAATTGTTCCCGTAAACAGATCACTGCCGAATTTGCTATCATTCCAGAAACTGCAATGCTAAACCAAGTTATATTGGCTCTACCCCTTCTGAAAAAGAGTTTGTGCTATTTAAACCTGAAAAAGATTTCAGTACCGTTCTGGAAAGGACAGGTTGATCACACTACCATTGGCTTAACAGACTTGTCTGGCTTGACAGTACGAGTGCGTCACAGAATAGCTCTACACAGCTCCTACTCTTTCTGCCCAACTCCACAGTCAGTACAAAGTGGTGCAGGACTGAGGCATCTCTCTCCCCACACCCTTAAAAAGCAATAGCCAGTCAAAAAAAAAAAAAAAAAAAAAAAGAAAGAAAAAAACAGGTGAAAAAACCCCAAACAAATACACCCTGAGTAGTTTTGCAGTCTGAAAGACCTAAATCAATGTGTCTTATTGAAAAGGTGTTTTTGTCTTTTTCATGCCACTCTTTGTGGCACCTACCGTAACACTAAGGAAGACTCCCTGTGAATGCTTTAGAATTTGGGGTCGATCTCATAATTTATGTCAATGTCTTCTGCAGAATCCAGTTCTCAAAATGTAGCACTAGCAATTTCATTTTCCTTGCACTTTGCAATTCAATTCACACACATAAAAACCTACATAACAGGCATACAGGTAGTTTGGGAGCTACTGATGTATGGGAACTTAAAGTTATAATAGATAACTATCAGCAGATAATAATTACATTTCCTGAGAAATTTCGAGGCATACACTCTAAGGGTGGGGAACTGGCACTTTTCTTCATCAGTGCTATGTGCTGTTGTTCCTTCTTCACATTTTGACAGTCATATTTGACTCCAAAGAGACTGTAAGTGGTACATGGATTGAGACAGAACCAGAAACAGCCCTCAGTGCCAACAACCCCAAAACCTGGGAAGCCCTGGTGTTACTGAATTTGTTCTAAATTACTTCCCAACAACTAATATCTACCATGACCCCTTTATGAAGAAAAAAAAAAAAAGAAATAAATTCTTCCTTTACCTCTCATTCTGGAACTTGATTCATAACCTCTTGTTACATCTTTGCACTGAGAGGAAAACATGTCTAGCTCCTTTTGAGAGTTCATCAAGTTCTTGTGACTGAAGTCACACTGCTTGCAAGAATGAAGAAATTCATCCCAGACTCCTTCTGCAAGGAAACCAGCTGTCTTTCTATGAACTGGTCTAAAAACAAAACAAACATACAGAAGTACACAAGGAAGCAGAATTCTTGCTACGTAGGTTTTGGAAAGGGCTTCTCACATTACTGTATAACCGTTGACTGATCACCTATCCTTTCTGGGACTGTCATCCTGCAAAATGAAAAAATGTTAACCTGGAAGAATATGTTCATGCGATATCTGGAAACACGAAAAATGCCACACATTACCAGCAGTGCCTGTGTCAGTACCACACGCACTGTGACAGATAGAATCTGGGAGGTATGATGCAAAGCCCTCTATTAGCAAATTCCAAAGTAATGAGGCCAGGCACAGGATGAGTTGTCCTCGCTGCTCCAGAGTCTCCAGAGCAGCATTACCTTGTGCTGCCATGTTAGCATCTATAACATCTTCCTAGCATGGGGCATTTATCCTTAAAACAACCTCTGGTTTGTGCCCGGCACTGAAAAAAATTCTTACATTTAGATCTGAAACAGCTTTAACATCAATAAATTATGATTTTCTTCTTCCATCTTCCACTCTGTTGATAAAGTTTGAATATTTAGACAAAGCCTTAAAATATTTAGAAGTTTCCAGTTCATTCAAACAAACATAAAAATGCATTTCATATCCTTCTTTGTCTTTACATACCTGGTGCATGGTAGTCATTCAAGATCTCTCACATGGAGAAAGTTTATTCGGATGCTAAAAATATCACATGTTTACACTTGTAAATCACCATTAGCAAATGATTTTCCTAATGCTTTAGACAATATAGTAGTAAAGAGCAGCTGCTTCAGCCAGAATGGTATTTTAGTGATTTTTAAGAACTTAATGAGATCAGGTAATTGACTAGTGAAGCTAAAAATTTTACCTTCAATTAAACAATCAACAGCTCCGTACATCAACATAATCATCTTCGCCCCTCCACCTCTCTGTTATCAAATCAATATGTGGGTAGCAGTTGTCTAAGAAACCACTTCCTCTGTGCTTCTAAACCAGTGTTCAGGACCCATTTTAAAGCATTTATTCAATCAGTCTGGTGTAATTTGCAAATAATGGAAAGTATGTAGTAATGCAGATTCCGTAAGCAACTAGGGAAAAATAAGACCTTAATTCATTTGTTATTTAATGGCATTATCCATCATACATTTGTTCTCATGCAACGAACAAATAACTTAATATTCTACATATTAAAATATCAGCATGTGTGCTTCAGTTGGCAGTGCTAGATGTATTGATTACATATATATATAGGAAATAAGATTGTACAGGTTGTGTTAATGAATCATGGGATTGATAGTTCAGGAGACAGTCATGAGACAAAAAAGTGCACAAGAACATAAAATACTTTTGCCAGGAAACCCCCCTTTCAAGGGCTATATTACAACACAGCAATCTCATTTTGGAGTGGTTGAGAGTGAATCAATATAAATTGCCCTCCCCAACCACAACTGTGAGTCTAAGATACTTATTACTTAAAGCATAGGAAACTTCTGTTGTCTAAGATTCTGAAATCAAGCAGTTGTATCCCACCACACATTACATTCAGAGGAGTTCTGGTGCTGTGTCACCCACAGGCATCTGTAGCATGATTCTCTTCTCTAGCAAAAGCATTTGTTTCCATCTCTGGGTAGCATATATTTTATTACAGAAAAAAATATCAGGCAATGGTTAAAAAGGGAGAAAAACTACAATGCAATGTGGAGATGTCAACAGGTAAACTAGTGACTTTCCAGTGTAAGCTTTTTTCACTTAAGAAATAAATACATTCTAACATATGTTGATATTTGCCACCTGTGCTTCCTGCAAGTATGCCCTGACCGCCCAGACACTCCCAAAGGTTTGGGCGGCGGGAGGTAACTGGCGAACAAACCAGTGCTGAGCATGAACAATATTCATTACGAGAGTAGCACTGGCAGAAAATGGGTGCCTTTTATTCAGCTATTGCAGCGTCAGCATCGTCTTCTTCTCGTACAACACTATGAGAAACTGTGAACAACGTGAAGACTACATGCATGCAGTTCTGACTGAGCTTTTCAAAAGCAACTAGTGATCTGATTGGGTTCAATCCTCAGCTTTCCAAAAAGAGTTACCGTAAAGGGGTGTGATCTAGGGGAAGTGCTGTATGTCTCCTGCCTGCTCACAGAGGCAAGATCCAGGTGGCTGAGCCTGCCAAGAGCAGCCATGTCTGCTGCTGCCACCATTGCTGCTGCTCCACTGAATAAAATTAGGCTGCTTCACTCAGGGTAAGGGTTGGGGGGGAGAGATATTAATGCACCAAGGAGACAGTATTATACAAGGCGCAATACCAGTGATGGAGTCAACGATGCCTTTGTCAGCTTCCAGGGCCAAAGCCAGAGAAATGGGCTTAGTCTGGCAGGGTAGACCCCGTTCCATCTCCTAGGGAGCTGTGCTGACCACTGGATTACCCTCAAATCTTCCTGGGGTGGAAAGCTACAGTCTGGTCCCTGCCAGACTGCCAGGGTAGTCTCTGCACTTTACCCAAAACAATCATTTGGCAAACTTGTCATTTGACAGACTTCAGAAGAGATTCCTGGTTTGCTCCACTGCCTGCACTGGGACTCTGAAAAGCCACCATCCTGTCCCACTCTGCCTCTGAGCCTCTCAGGACTCTTCTACTCACAGTACAGCTCCTTCTCGGCTGTTTCCACCCTGAATTATACAGCTCTGTGTTTGTTTGCAGCCAACAGAGCAACTCATTCACAGTTCCTGCCCACATCTAACTGGCACTGATATGCTCAGAGCCAAATTTAATCTGGTGTCTTGCTAGCCAAGGAGCATAGAACCAACCAACCGAACTCCCTCAAATTAGCAAAATTTTCTCTGCTGTGCCAGCAATATCTCCAACACTCATCATCTGAAATTAATCAAGCTAGTGCAGACCTTTTCTTTAAAGTGTAACCACCCTTTAAACTGTTTACACTAACTTGGGCTATTTTCATTCAGGGTAGGTTTGGAAAGGGGTCCCCTGGCAGAACCAAAGAGGTCTGGTGACAACTGGAAGGACAAATCCCTGGAGAGTAACCTCGGCCACTGGCCTAGCCTTTTGCAGAAATGGGTCTTTCTACACTTTAAGTCTACAACAGGTCTGAGCTGTTCTCTGACTCTGTGTGCTAGATTAGGTTTTTGGCTGGGTGAGGGTGTTCCTTCTTACGTAGAGAAGGAAGTGGAAGAACTGATGTGTATAAAGCAAAGTTACTTCTTCCTCTTTTAACCTGTGATCTTTATCCTGGTAGCTGCAATAAGCCATCGAGATAAAATTGCATGGTAGTGGACAGTCCTGACTCATTTTAAAATGGCTGTACCCTCATGTGGGTGTATCCCAGGACAAGTATTTTCTTTCAGTACATCTAGACTAGGAAAAAAAGTTGTGTTTTTAAAGATATTAGCTAATATCTTGACTACCACATTTTGAAATATTGCATAGATAGGACAAGTCAAATGCTAAAAGGTGTTAAAAAGTGTATGTTAAGTCATTCTAAAAATACAACTTTTATACCTGTCTAGACAATGACAGAATACTTTTTAAAATTACACGCCATACTCATGGGAAGTCCCACTGCAACAGCCAAGGAGAATTATAGCATAGGAAACAATCAATAAGACATTTCTCCACATAGATATTCAAAGTAATGGCACAGATTGACATGTGGGGAAACCCTGAAGGCCTTGTCTAGACAACAAGAGAAGAAGATCTTTTTTCAGTAGATTTAATTCACTCAGGCCCTCTTTCATCAAAAACAAAACTACTAAATGTCTACTAAGATCATCTTCTGTTCAGTTTTAGCAGATCATAGTCTGGGCTCCTGGCTGACTGTGACAGCCAGCTAAAATCATGTTAAAGGTATTGAGGCCTAAGTGTTTGTCAGATGGGAGTTTTAGTCCTTGAATAAGCTTGATTGAATTAGATCTCCTGAAAATAGCCTCTTCCCTGAGGCTGATAAGATGGCAGATCATTTTCCATGCCCATTCAATCTTTTAACCCAAACCATTTGCCTAAATTGTACCAAAAACCACAAAATTCAACCTGTCTTTAGTGTTAGTATTTCTAGATGAATGTGAGCACCGACTCATTTCCTACAGGCCACCAGACAGCAACTAGTTTTGACCTTGCCTTAGTTTTTACTGAAATGTACTCAGACAAAACCCTCGATCTAATCTACTCCTTTAAACAGCTACTTGAAAATGCCTAGTCCACATGCATGCACACATACCCACTGGAATAATAGTCTTCTTCTACAAAGCAGATAAAATTCTTAGTCATTAATACATATCCTTACACTGTTTTGCTTCTACCAAGCTGACTGGAGAGTGAGTAGATTAGAGTAACTGTTTCCCAGAATTGTACTAGCATCTTGGACATCTTAAACAATACTTTTGGGAAAAGAAAAAGAAAAAGAAAAGAAAAGAAAAGAAAAGAAAAGAAAAGAAAAGAAAAAGAAAAGAAAAGAAAAGAAAAGAAAAGAAAAGAAAAGAAAAGAAAAGAAAAGAAAAGAAAAGAAAAGAAAAGAAAAGAAAAGAAAAGAAAAAAGGGGGGTGGGGGAGGCACTACCACAAGTGAAGAACAAGCATGAGCCCAGACCATTTAATGTCAGACCCTTTTTTATACGGGACACACACACACACACATGACACCACGATGACAACGATGACCCCCAACTATTAGTTCTATTTGTTATTAAGGCTTAATGACACGGGTGGGTATCAATCTGGTAGGAAAAAAAATCTACAACTCAATTAGTCCTATTAGAAATTATGTCTTTATGTGACATGAGTGGATATCTGACATTCAAGGGAAAATTCACAAGTCACCAACTCATTTGAGAGTCCACCAAATAATAATGTGCTGGTATAACTCTGAGTGACCAAAATAACACAGTCTGGACTTGCTTGAGGTTCCCTGGTTTTAGCAGTCATCTGTCAATAGATCTCAAACAATGGAGTTGTGAAATGGAGCCATTTAAGTTATCATGATAAGGCTTTTTCACGATTGTGTCAAGTTTTTTTGGCCTTGGTGTGCACCATCTGAAATATTTTAGAAATACACATTGATTTCCTGTTTTGAATAAATATGAAGAAAACAAATCTCCCCTGCTCCTGAGGCCTGCAGCCAACAAAGTCCATGATTCAGAGTAAGACAGAGACTCCACAGTTGGCAAAGGCTCTTTGGTAAGTGGTTGTTGTCACCTACAGACCTGGACAAAATCTTTCTGCCCTTGCTAAACCCAAACCACCATTAAACATTAATAGGAAGCTGATCTGAATCAGACCAGCACGCTTTGACCTGCTGTTGATGCTTATTTCAGGTTTTCAGCACTCTCTTGAAGGTTTCTCATGTGCTAAAATAATGTCTTTAAAAATCTAACCTTTCTTTTTAATATATGCATAGCTGAAAGACAGTAGTACCCATGCACAGATTTTTTGTCTGCCTGACTTTCTGTCCTCTGAGAAGACATCTAATAGCAGGTTTCTCCGGGGCCTAATACCAGTTACCGTTGTCCACTAAGCTGAGTGGTAAACCCTCCATTTATCCGATATGACCAGGGGAAGGTCCTTTTTCAGTGAAAGCAATTAGGAGCCCTAAGTTATTATTTCCTATTATTGTGCAATAAAAGAGGCTCTGGACGATTCAGTGTGCAGGATTAAAGTGTCCAGGACTGCAAACATCGTGCGGCTGCTCTCCTCCTCCCCTGCCTCCGCACACCGCGGAAGCACTCGAGGGTCCCTCGCCGAATGCGACCCAGCGGCCCCACGCATGTCCCGGACGCGGAGGTGGACTCGCCCTGTCCCTCTCGTGGGCAGCCTCTGCGGACCAAGGGGTGACCTTGGCCGCTGCCTTTGGGAGGGGGGCCCACCCGCAGCTGCCCCCCGGCCCGCATCAGCCCGGGCATCCTGCGCCCCGCGGGCCGGGCAGCCGCGCTCTGCAGGGAGTCAAAGTACGTAGGCGGCCGGGTCGATACCCTGTTAGGCTGGAAACTGTTCTGCATCTCAAAGGCCGACGAACCTAATGACTAAAAATATAAGTACCTGACCCGGAGGATTAATCACACACTGTCAAGCAGAAATTGGTGCAATTCTTCCAATCATTAACGTTTTGCTTACAAAAATGTGCTTTTCTGTTTGTTTTTCTGCTAAATGATAACCATTTTCAAGTTGAATCGGCTGATAAAAAAGTCGAAAACAAGACGGGAGTTGTGCTGGAAAGGTCATACGTGCTAGTTCGGCATGAAATAGCCAACAGGCAAACAAATAGGGAAAAGCAGCGTAGCACGGAAGGGGCTCGAAGATTTTCCCCAACGGTGTAAAGTGCTTTGGCTGTTTTTCTCCTGCCGAGGAGAGGAGAGGCTTCCCGGGGCGAGCTGCTCGCCCGCGCCGCTGTGGGCATCCCCACGCGGGTCTCCCCCGCTGTGGAAACGGGCTTTGGGGGTTATGGACAGCTGCTGGGGGGTATTTCTGACCAGCAGCTCAACCCGCACCGCCGCTGTGCTTTGCCTACGCGCTGCGAGGAGGTGACCCCCCCTCCGCGCGTGGGGGGGCAGGGGCATTTCCACAGCCGAGTCTGGGTGACGGAGTTGTCACCTCTCCCGACACCCTGGAAATCCACATTCCCGGCCCGGCGGCTGCCGCCGATGCATCTGCGCTCCCCACCTGCGGGAAAGCCGCCCAAAGCCCCAGCCACCGCTGGGAAAGCGCCCGGCTTTAACGAGCCGGCTTTCGCCTGGGTTAAACGAGCCCGGCTTTCGCCTGGGTTAAACGAGCCCGGCTTTCGCCTGGGTTAAACCAGCCCGGCTTTGCGGGACCACGTTACACCCGCGCTGTGCCCG
>NW_020799105.1:8997138-9001400 GCF_003259725.1 Athene cunicularia
GCCCTGAAGAGGTAACGCCGGTTCCGTGCTCTCTGATTTCGGTCGGGACAGACAGACAAGAGAAAGGAAAAGGGAAGGGAAAGGGCCGAGACACGCCTGCCCGCTTGGCCCCCGCCCTGCTCCCGGCCCCCCCGCAGCTCCCGCCGCTCGGGCCCGGCCATTCGCCCGTCCCCGTCGCGACCCGGGCTGAGACCCGCGACAGAAACACTGAGCGAGGTGAAAACGCGGAGGATGGAAAAGCGTTTTCCTCCTCAGCGGAGCCCCGCCGCACGTTTTCTGCTCCCCTCGCCCTGCGGGACCGAGGGGTCGGACAGAGGCTTCGCCCTTTTCCCAGCCTGAACGAACAGATGCCCACGGAACCTGCCCCTTGACTTTGTGTTTCCGGGCCCCGTTCACGAACGCAGTTTTAAAAAACTAAACTAAACCTAAAGCCGCTCAGTTATTCAGAAAACACAACTGCTCTTTCTCTAAGCATTAATCCGCCCAGCAGCGACGCACCGGCTGCCCTAAGGGCCGCCCCCTTCTCCGCTGGAAATAGTCACATCTTGCTCCCTAAACTCTTTTCCTGGCACTAAAAGCCTCCCTGGCACCCGGCCGGGGCCAGCTCCCTGTCCGCTGGGTGCTCGCTGCGGTGCCCGGGAAGGACCGGAGGCGCCGTCCGGTGCGGGCTGAGCCGGTCCCGCTCCCGGGGCATTTCCCCGCACCCCCGAGTTCCGCGCTCCTTCCCCGCGCCCCCGGGCCGGCATGATTTCGGAGAAAGGCCGATGAATAACCACTGTTGACTCAGGTGGGTCAGCGGCTGCCCCGACTGAGGTCGATGCCCGGCCCCGAGCAGGCACCGCCGGCCCCGCTCCTCCTCCACGGGTGCCTCCACGGGCAACCCCCCCCCGGGCGTCCCTAGGGTCGGGGAGACTCGGGGGTGAACAGCTACAGTTCTAGCCGGGGCTGGCAGACCCCTCTCCCGTACACGCATGAGTACAGGCGAAAACGAAACGCAGGGTGGCAAGCTGAAAAAAAAACAACGACGAGCCCACGCGAGATCCCTGCAACGGGAGGGCGCAGGGCGATCGGCATGGTACCGGAGGGAAAAGCCCAGTTACAACAGGGCTGGGGCGCTGCTGCTGGCGGGGGGAGGTTTGGGATTTCTCCTGCCAGTTAACTGGATGGCCAGTGGAGTGGGTGGTGCAGACTTTAGTTTTATTTCATAGACAAGTCCATCAAAAATTAAATACCAGGTTTTGCCTTTTTTTTTTTTTTTAACATTGAACAAATATGTACAAAATATGAACAACGTGAGGTATAAAACCGAGACTTCTAGAGAAAACTACTATGTACAGAAGCAGATATGTATACAATAGGCATTATCTTTGCACGGCTGTGTGCCTCACTTACTTATCCCCCCCAGCTGATGACAGTTTCTCCCCTGCAGCAGGACCCTATCACTCCCTTCATTTTCTTCTCAAATATGAAATCTGTAAAAAACAGCTCTGGAGATTTTCAAAGAGAAAAATACGGGGTTTTTTTTCCTGCAAATGGAACCAATCCAGATTGTGGGGAGAAGTCCTCAAAAAACTGAGAAGGCACATTTCATCTCACACAAAAGCAACAATGAATCTGTCCAAAGACTCTACCTGATGAACGGAGGAATGTCTCGGTGGAGAGCACCACAGCAGGTAAAAGGATGTGAGCATAAGGCACTTGTAGGGATGGTCAAATCCCTATTTCACAGAACATATTTCTCTGCTTGCAAAAGGTGTTTAAATTAATCTATTTAAACTACATTTGTTTACACATACAAAGGGCTTAGTCCTGCAATCCATACTCACTTCCATGCTACCTGGAGAGGAGTTTTGCCTGATCACCAACAGCAGCTGATTCAGACCTCCCATGAGTAAGGACAGGGTGCAGTATTGTATTCCAGTTAGAACATCGATTAATGTACAAATATATCTTACAAATAATTAAATACAAACCATGTTCCTTTAACCAAATTAGAGATCTGCCAAAAATGGACTGTTTGCAGAAAATACATATTTCTTTCTTTGCTTATTACAAAATCAGTCTATTTGGTGGTTGTTTTTTTCTTTCAGTGGAACGGTGAAAGTTTTCTCCTGTAGTATAATATTCTTTCAAACCAGCCCCTGGTAAAGTGCAAGCCGAGTTAGGGTTGACTCTCTGCATGGGGCCGTTATTGGGTAGGATTGTAATAGCCTTTATCACCTTCAATGTCCACTTCTTGATCAGAGTCATCAGAGATGTCTGACTCCAGGTCCTCCTGTGAGGCTGGTGAGGGGGTGTACTGTGAGCCGTCCAGGGAGACCTCCTTACCCTTCTGCTCGGGGGTTGGGCAACTCTCCGGCCTTTGGTCACTGTGACTGTCAGCACCTTCCACTTCTTCTTTTTTGGTGGCCTGGGGGTTCTCCTGCAATGAAAGACAGCAGCTTTACACAGAAATACAGGCCACGGAACCACAGGCCTGGGAATTCCAGTTGTGCTGGGTGGGAAAACCACCTTGGGTTTCTTGCAGGAAAAGGTGGGTGTCTCACTACCTCCCTGGGCCTCCTGCCTATAAACCTGCCTGCATGGTCGGGGCCCTGTGAGGGCTCAGCCGCACGCAGGGGCTGGGCTCTGATCCCACTCCCTGGCAGCCACAGGGGCCGCTGCCGTGAATAAGGTTCCTTGGCGATGGTTATCGCAGCCACTTCAAAAGAGTCAGGAGCTGCCGGAGCCCAGGAACCTCTGAACTTTTGTCTTTAGCAAAGCAAATGTTTATTATGAGTCTACAAACACCGACACACAGCTTCCTCCTGCCCTGATCTTTCTTTAATTACACCCAACAGCAAACGGAGGGAGGCGGAATCCATCAGTGGCCCAAAAGCAAAAGGAAAAAAATTACTAATTAAGCCAAAATTCAACATTAAAACATTCACCACTGAAAACAAACCAAAACAAACCAAAACCCTGTTTCTGAAGGCAGGAGTAGCCCTGTGTCAGCAGCTGTCAGGGGAGCCCAGTACCCTAAGGGGGCATGAAATGATACTCTTAAGAGAAAGCTGGCAGAGACATGCACCCATGCTATAAAGTGCGGGCTCGGATAAATGGATGTGACTGAATGAAAAGAAGGAAATGACTTAAAATGGCCGAGATCCCAGGCAAGCTCTCTGGACACTGCAGTGTGGGTCAGGCCCTGCCAAGGAGGCACTGCCAGGGACCCAGCCTGCCTCTTGCCGGAGCAGAGGGATTTTATTAGAAAATCAACTCAAGTACGGGTTAAAACCAGGGGAAGGTCACAGAACAAATAAATCTAGAGCATGGCGCCGTGGTTAGTTTTCTTAATATTTTTATATTAAAAGCTGCTTTACTAGTAAAATTTGGCTGTCCATGTCACACTGAAGCTGGACTCAGGCCACAAGGCAGGGTTTTTTCACAAATCTTTGAGTCAAGGGGCCTCAATCTGGCTAAGCCAGGCAGGATCGGGCCCTTCGGGCCATAAAAAAGTATTTATCTGCTTGAGCATAATTTCTAAGGGAAGGGAAACCGCTTCAACCTCTCAGCTTAGTACACTGTAACTATCTGTAAACGAAAAATAAAAGCTACTCAATTTTCCATACCACTCCTCGAAACTAACAAGGCGTTTGTACCTGCTTCTCCCAACGTTTGTGGAATAAATTGACTTGTGTTTATTAAGACAGGGCGATTTAAAAGACCAGTAAATATTCTTCTCCAAAACAACTGCCTAAGTAATTTACTGACAATTACTTATCTTCTCCACGTTAATTGGCTAAACAACATATGGGTTTACAAAACAATTAGCGTGGAGTTTTAATAGGCAGTGTGTGAAAGCCGGGCATAATTGATATAGGAACTACATTAGGAGCTTTTAACGTTAGTGCTGCCTGAACGAGCCCTCATGGATTCCAGCATGACTATTTGTCTTTTTAATCAAGGTGAAGAGGTTAAACAGCCTTTCAGATGACTTCTGCATACAACCTGAAATAGGCGAGCACGGCGCAAGATAAGACAATTAAAATACTTATTTCTATAGAAACGGAAACATCCCCGTACCTGCTTTAGACGCCTCCATTTGGCTCTGCGATTCTGAAACCACGTTTTGACCTGAGCAACGACAACGAGAGAGAGCGCGGGGTAGTCTTGGAGGCGGTAAGCACCAGGACCCTTACCCGAGCGGCAAAGAGAAAGCAGCCAGCCGTCCCACCCCCGAGCCGGCCGGGGCCTGGCAGCGATGCGCCCACAGTGGCAGG
>NW_020799105.1:9001450-9036812 GCF_003259725.1 Athene cunicularia
GGCGGGAGGGGCGGCGAGCGGCGGAGGGGAGCTCGGCTGCACCGGGCTGTCGTCAGGAAAATGCCTTAAAACAAAAGAAATTAATTAATTTTTAAAATCAAACACACACACACACACACCCCAACGTCGGCAGATGAGGAAATGGGGGCTCCCAAACCCAGCGACAAATGCCAGGCGGTATTTCCACCGCACCCCTGATTACCTGCGATAAACGCCCCACAGATGACTTCTGATTCCTGGGGTGGTTATTCTGGGCAGTACATAAACTAGTCCGCGGTTTGTCAGTGAAATGAGTCTCGAAGCACAGAACTCTTTCCTTGCCTCGCAGGTCCTGTTACCACTAATGTGAATTGTTTTGGCATAGTACCTGCCCGGTTTCTGCTCTCAAAAATGGGAGCTTCACCCATAATAGCACCTTCCGTGACATTGCAGACTTCAGGAGAGTTACACCGGAGATGAATCATTCCTAGCTGCAATAACTGCATTTGGCTGTACAGAATTACTGAGCAATCCAGCAAAGTCCATCTTTTAACAGCCAGAGCGGGCTACCAGCAGCATCATCTCCCAGTGCTACAGGGCGCTTTCCAAGAGGATCCAGCCTGCAGCCATTCCACCCCTTCCCATTATTGAAAATATTTCAAGACTCTTCCAAGAGAGGTGAGGCCACAGCCTTGAACACCTTCCAAGGAGGAAACAGGGAGTTCACCTCTCTGATTTTCCTAGCACCATGGAAGCCAGACTGCTCCAGACAGAGGCACCGCGCGTTGCAGGGTGATGTCAGTCAGTGCTGCTGTCTTCCAGATAACTCATCTGTTAGATATTCACTTCTCACATCTTCCTCCTCCTCACTGTCGTGATTTGATTTACTAAATGACTTACAACCATAATAAACATTAAGGCAGGTCACTCTTACAGGCATTCATTAGGTGTAGCAGAACAAGACAAATCTTGGTCTAAAAAGGAGTGGACAACATATGAACTATTATTCTAGGCAGAGATGGCAGAGCTTATAATTTTCCATCCCACATCCCTATATTCATCTGATTATGATTTTGCCAAATTTAAATCATCCAGGTGGAAAAAATTCAGTTCTGAGGGAATCTGCCTCACGCTGAGTGTGTTTAAGGTTTCAGCAAAACTGGTTTGACTGTTTCTGAGCATTGGGTTAGAGAAAAGCAGATATTTTTTTTTGCTGGCATTTAGACACCCTTGCCTTGTACTGAAAAACTGAGGTGCCCCACCTGAAGTGTCCTGAAGGGAAACTTCAGGAGATGCAAGTGTCTGGCAAAATGTTGGCCAGGGGTTGCCTCTTTGATTCTTTTTTTGCTCTTCAACCCAGGGCTGTGGTTTACAGTTGTGCAAAATAAAGATCCTAAACCTGCAGAAAGATGGACACTTTGGAAATGTTTAGGTCACTCGTGTGCCTGACTTGGCTCTCCAATGATTTGAAGAGCTCTTTCCTGGCATGAATTTTTGTGGTATGAGACACATGCTGCCACCAGCAAGTGCCCTTTTCCTATATGCTGTCACAAGCTCTGAGAAAACAAAACAAAACAACCCCCCAAACCCCACCAACAAACTACAGAAAAGCTTTAATGGTTCTTTTGAGTCTTGTCAAGGATTTCCAAGCCAACACATGCCAGATCCTCAAGAGAGCACATTGGTAAGGTGCCTCCATTTCCTCTAGCCCCCAATATTGTTAATATCTCTTCTGGGACACCTTGACTTGCAATGTGGGATATGCAACATTTATGGTTCTGTGGTAAAAGGAAGGAACACATGGCCCCATATTATGAACATAGCTTAATACCACTTTCTTTCAGGACTGGGCTGTCCTAGTGATTACTGTGATACCAACTTCTCTAAACCAAAGTTTAATTCAGCTGAAGTGTGACATAATTCACCAGAGTTTTCTTCTGAATTGCAAAGAGGCATCCTATGAAACTACATAGTCTTTAGTGTGTTTTAGAACACACTTTCTTAAATCTTTCTTGGCCCGAAGAGTTTCTTACCTGACCATTATGAGAATGTGGTGAACAATGCTATGAAAAACAAAGCAATATATTGTTCCTTACAGGCTTGTATTTCCTATATATCTGCCACCACAAACCATGAGCTATTTTGGATCCAGCCTATAAGTGCAACTGAAATCTGCTTGATTAATTATATTTATTTGAGGTGATGGCAACTGTAACATGTTAAAACTTCTCTATATTCTTACATGTTGGCTACACACATAAAGATTACACCCAAAAACACATATAATTCCCAGGGGCTAGACTGTCTCTCACCTCTTGCACAATCATTTACGTAAGTGCAAACTGAATATAAAATGCTGCTAACACAGACTGCTGGCTACCGTACACCCACTCTGTGTTGATATAAATGACTATAACAAGATACCAGACAATGGAGAATCTGCCTAAACTACAGTGATGAAAAAACATACTTTTTTTTACAGAGTAATAAGAATACAAAATATTGTATGTTTCAAAGAGGACTTGTGCAGCAAGATTTTTCCCTGTAACAGTTCCAATGGGTCCAAAGTACACACAGCTAAATTTGATGTCAGTAGGAATTAGGTATGAATAGGGAGTGTTACTTAGTTATTTTTGTTAATGTTTTCCAGAGCTTACACATTCACTCTACATTTTTTAGCAAACTTTATCATTTTGGCATCATAAAATCAATCCCTAGGTAGGTTTGTTTTATCTGGAGCTGATACGCACATGCAGTTGCTGTTAATAGTCAAATATAGAAGCTTACAATAACAATCTAGCTAACTATTAATGGCTGTTTAACAGTGGAGTTAGAAGGATGGATCTGAAATCTGTCCTCATCTGAAAAATAGATTGCTAAACTCTCAGGTGCAGAAAATCTTCAAAGGCTTCATTTCCATGGGTAGGAGCCAAAATACATGGGTAGGATTGGCACTAAAAGGCTAGAGGAGAAATTGCCTTAGAGACAAATTCAGAGCTTGTGTAATGGCTTTGGAGTCCATTGAAGCTGATGATTTTCATAGGTATATCATGTATTTTTTCATAGCAGAATGACAGAATATGTCTCAATGTCTGCACGTGGAAATATCTCGTAAAGTACAATCTTAAATGGCAGAAATGAAAGGAAGAATGGTTTTTCCCTAAGGCAGATATCTCTCCCTCTCATCCTGCCCATGAGCTGAGGTCTCCCTCTAATGGAAAATGTGTAGTCCAGAATTGACTGATGAAACACGGCAGCATCAGCTGCCCAGGGTACCTCAGAGGGTCACACCAGAGGCAACAGGAGAGTTACTGCTAGGTCTGATAATACTGCAGTTTCTTCGTAGTGGCAAAATCTCAGTGTCCCAGAATACTAGCAGCATTTTCAGCTACACAGAGGAAAATTAGCACCTGCCACCGAGAGCTTCTGCTTTGTGACAGTGACACAGGAGGACGCCACATCCTCTGGAAGGGCAGCAAAGCTGGCCTTTGCATAGTTTGCTGCACTCCAGGTGTAGAATCGGGAAGGACTGGCTTTTGAATTGTCCAACTCTGCCGACATCTCTGGTTTGGCCCCTGATAATGCAATTATGGAGTGGAGAGGAAACCCACAGTATTTGGGAGATAAAGCAAACCCAGGATACTTTCCCCAGCCAAAGTGGAGGGTAAGGTCTTCCACTCAATGTGTGGGATATAGGAGCAGTTGACAACCATCCTGGAAAGTTATTTTATTTTTACTGTTCTGAAAGCATGCATCATTTAATAAACAGAGCCTTGCTTCAGCTCTGTATTTACTGTTGTCTGTCTACA
This sequence comes from Athene cunicularia, assembly GCF_003259725.1. Classification (NCBI taxonomy): domain Eukaryota; kingdom Metazoa; phylum Chordata; class Aves; order Strigiformes; family Strigidae; genus Athene; species Athene cunicularia. The sequence continues at coordinate 9,005,239 of NW_020799105.1, forward strand.
ACGATGTGAGCTCAAGCTGGCTCAGAGGAAGGTGTAGGTGAGCATCCTGAATGGGTCTTTGCCATGTCTGGTTTCATTCACCCTTGCCAGCAATAATCACCTGTCAGGCAAGTCACTGTTCAAGTCCCTTCAGAGTCGGGAAATAGGGGGAATGCTTTTGCAAAGCTGCAGGCTTTCCCATGCTCTGTGATTTCATTTCATAGCCTTTTGGGGTTTTTAATTTTTCTTCCTTGGAGTCTGGTTGGGAAATTCGTCTTGGTTGAGCTATTTTGTTTTTACGCTTTGCTTCTCTGTGTCAGCAATGTTGGTCATGGAAACCTGTTGAAATGCTTGTGTAGCTGAGAGTACAGCTCTCCTGGTAGGCATGAAGTCGGGCTGATAGCAAAGTGCTTTATACCAAATATAATTACTCCTGAGCAGAAACTGGGACAACTATATATGCTGGGATTGCAATATCTACACCACAACTTGTACTCATTATAATACTTCTGGTGAAAGCAATACAAAAAATAACTAACGTTTGACATGAAAATAAATATGCCAATATAAAATCTGTATATATCTGTAAAATCTGTATTCAAAACATTACAGTTCGTTCCTAATACTGTAAGAATTGGGTTTGACTAATTTTTCAGAACAGCTGTTCTTTCTCAGTCCTTCCTCAGTTTGACCTTCTCATCATCTTACCTTATCCCAGTACTGGGGCCTGAAATTCTAAGTTCAGAGAGAGGAGTTTTAGTGTTGCAGAATCTAAACCATAGCCCAGATGTTTCCTTGAAGTCAAAGTGTGACATCAGAGCCAAACCCGATGCAGATGCTAATCTAAATCTTGATCTCGAACCATACTTTATTTATTTTAAAATGCTTGCTTTAAAACATTACAGCAAAATTATATAAAAATATGTTAATAGGGGTTTGAATAGTATCCTCAGCAGCTGGATAGATGATACTGAGCTGCTGAGAAGAGGCGGCCGGACTTCAACCCAGAGCTTAGTGCTGCATCCTTGTAGATGCTTGTACACTGCTCAGCTCAGCTGCTGAATTAGCAGAGTAATTCAGAGGCAGATCTACAGTCCACACTTCTGCACCTACATCTGCTGGAGCAGGTGCACGCAGGAAATGCCTGGAGAAGGAGCACCACACTGGTGCTCCCCGTCCCCAGCACAGTCAGCTAATCCCCACCGTTCAAAAGCAAGTCTGCCTCCAGGGACTCCATGGCAGCAACCGGCAGTGCACTTTGTGGGGGTCATTCATACAACGAGCAATGAGAAATGTTATGCATATGGGTCATACGCCAATCCATGCGGCTCTTCACATGTCAAAGTACAGTCAAAGATATAATCATTGTGTGAACAAACCCAGGAGTTCTAAAATCTGTTCAAACTCACTGGATACATAGAACATCTTGGGGAGGAGATGCAGAAATACTGCTGACCAGGACAGAGACTTCAGAGACACTGCAGATAGTGGGAGAAACCCACTAATTACAGAATCATAACAGAGCAAAATGATTCCTCGTATAATATTACCAACATGTACTAGAAATTAACTGGAGAAATATCTTCCTTTTACAAGAACACATTGTACACTGTCCTCTGTGTAGTTGTGTGTTTTAAATTTGTGTAATCTGACTTTAGGAAATATATACAATTTCAGTCATTTTCCTAAAAAGGTAATGCAAATTGAAGTTTCAGGATTAATTAACATGATATAACCAATTTAAACTGAAGGTAGAAGTTTAAATTTATTCTCTGAAGAACATCTGACAACCTGAGAGGAACTGGGTGAACCCTCCCGGACTTTTGCCATTACATTACCTTCTAGGAGATTTGTTCTGGAAGAAAGGAGGTCTTCTACAGTCTCAGATGCACTGAAAATCTGACCATAAGGAAAGGCAGGTTTAGCTGTACCATGATTACAGAATCAAGTCAGAATAGTTTACCTGTTAATAAGATAAATAATCAATTTAGTTTTAGATGTGCCTAAACCAAGCCCTCACTGCATTGCTTCATTTCTGTGGCTTCCCAAGCTGCATTTCTATCAGTTTTATCTCTTTCAAATTATGTTGCATTTCATCTCAGGACTGAATCTATTGGGAGACATGCCATTGCTCTTTATGGAGCCTTCATAGCACCCACCTGACACCTGTAAAATATTAAACTGTAAGAGTGTATGTTAAAGTTAGCTAGGATAAGTGTGTTCTATAGATAAACAGATTTGTTTGGGAGGGAGCACCACAGCCTGTCAAAGCCCCTGTCTGTATCACTGAAGAGTAAATTCCTAAAGAGTCAGGATGTTCTAGGCAACCATAAAATCACAGCAAGTAGCAGAAGTAAGTCATGGTGGCCAGGTCTGCCACATGGTACACACTCCTTAAAACCCTGCAGCATACTGTTGCAATTCTGTGCTTTTCATTGTCTGCCTGTTGGATTTTAATTTCATGCTGCAGTTGCATTTTCTACAGTTTTCTTCATATTTAGTTCATGTCTGGGCTTTGGACACATCAGTCTCCTTCTCTGTGGGTTTTGCAACATGAATAGCTTCTTAGGAGTACACAGAGACTTATGGATAAAGCCCAAACAGGATTAGTCCTTCCACATCTGCCTACACCCTAACTTAGACCCAGGGATGTGCTTTCTCCAGACAGTGTCTGAACTAAGGTCAAGGTCCTGCTGGCATTGCTGCAGACAGGAGTGTGAATGGGACATGAACAGTGCTTCTGTCAGCTTTAGGGACATGCAGAGCAACGACACCAATGGCACCAGCTGGGCTTTTCTGCTGGGCCACAAGCAGGTGGCTCAAGCCCCTCTTCATAGGGTGGGCAATGGCACTGATGACTTTGTGCCCACACTTCTTTCTGCTGGGCAAGAGCGTCATAACCTGTGTGCTCCTGGCAAACGTTACATGCTGAGACCTGGAATGCCCAGGTCAAACCCAGATGTGGGGCTAAACCAGGGATGATGAAGTATTGTTATTACACTTTCTTTCTGCTAAGCCCATCATTACTTATGCTACTCTCTTGTCGCACACTAACCTAATTTCTCTCATTCCTACAGGTTTACACTTAAAACATTAGTTAACAGTTCTTATGTCATCTTACTCCCTAAGTGTTGGTTAGCAAACTGTATGCTGTCAGCTCTTTATACTTTTTCTCATGAGCCAGCTCTTCCAAGCAGATAGCTACAGTTGGCTTTCCTTCTCTGAACTTCCTCTAGCTTGTCTTCCTGGTAACGAGGTGCAGAGAACTGCGCTCACCTTTTCCAGATACTATCGTGCATCAGTTCCAAGAAGAAAGGCTCACTCACTCTTTCCCTGTGGTGTGTCTCCACGAGAGCCCCAAATCATATTCACATTTTTAACCGTCATGTCACCTAGCAAATTCAAGTGCAAATTCAGAGGCCGTCCTTGCCCGGCACAGCAGTCAGCACATCTTTTCCGCCCTAAGAGAAAAGGAAGACAGCAGACCTTGCCTTTCTGACAAACATTGCCATTTTTGTAGGGAGCTCAGATTGTTTTCTAACTCTTCACACTAATCAGGTAAATTGGCTTATTTATGACAGGGAGAGAAACGATAGGAAGTACTAACTAACCCCGTACTGGTGGTCAGAGTAAAGCAAAAACAAAGCCAGTTTCCAGTTCTCTGTGCTGAGACTGATTTTCCATTGTCGTTCCACATTATCTTCCCATTTAAGTCTGCCCATGCAATTCTGTTGTGCATCCTGTAATTCTGTTTTAGTAGGTTTAAAACAAACAAAAGGAAGTACTTTTTCACACAGAGCATAATTAAATTGTGGAACTCGTTGCCATGGGAAGCGCTGGATGCCAAAAGTACAAGTGGGTTCAGAAAAGGAGAAGACAAATTAATGGAGGATAGGTACATTGATGAGTATTAAACATAGTAGCTTGATCACAGCATTTGGCTCAGGAAGCTCTTACGCTGCTGTTTGATGAAGGCAGGAAAAGATTTCTCTGTCTGTGCCTGTTTCTCACACAGTTCCCTTCAGTAGCCTCTTCTGGTCACTGGCAGGAGGAAGACATTGGAGTTAATGGTCCCGGTAGAGTGGCTCTAATGTTCCTTCCCTAACAAGAGACACAGATGTCAATAGAAGCCTGTAAGTTTAAAAAATTAATCTTTAAGCTGAGAATTGACTCTGACACTTCTGAATTTCTCTTTGGATGCTTCTATCAGATCTGATCCAGCTGACATTAATATGTGAAATTTACAGCAAAGTGTATGACTGAAATGGGATATTTTAAAGCTTCAGGACTTCTAGATTTGTTGGCCCAGCCAAAGTTTGATTTTGCAAATATTACAGGTCAGATCAACTTCATTGGAGACTGATGTTAAGAGGAAACCTGTTATCTGTGCTGTGAAAGTTGTATCTGCTCTTGGAGCTTGCTCCCCTCCCTGAACAAACGCTCCCACTGGCCAACATGGTGCCATCTCTTCTTGTTGACTTTGCTCCATAATTGCTGGTTTATCAGTCTCTCCTCAGACTTCTCAATTTGTCTTGACTGACAAGCAAAATGAGCAGTCATACATGCACACACAGAATCAGAAAGGAGAGGACAGCAGGCTGTCAGGGAAGGAGAAGATGGCAGGCTCGTGAGGCGGGTAGTGAGCCCTGGCCCCATGGCCATTGCTCTCCCCTGGCTGGGAAGCCTAACCTCACAGGCTGCACCAGTTGCTCCAGTCCAGGAGGGAGGGAGGGAGGGAGGGAAAACTGGCCCATAATTCTGATAGCATCATGAGTTGCTTTCATTTCTTGTTCTGTGTGTTTGGCTGCAAAACACATAGTCTGATTTAATCTGTATTGTTCTGTCATTGAGGTTTCTTTCTGCATCATTCAGAAAGACAGAATCTCATTTTGGTCACAGCTCTGTTTCCCCACTTCTGCATTAGCTCAGACCATGTGCTAACTGCCTTAGTTACTGCAGACAAATTCACTCAGGCAAGGTAATGAATAGAATCAAGTGATTTATTTCTATTGTGGAGAAAGCTGTATATGTTTATCTACATTATCTTGTTAACATGCATGTGGTTAAAAGCCAGAAAACAGTCTGTGTGTTGATTAAGGGCCTGCCTCACCAGGAAGGTAATGGCAATGCAAGAGACCAAATTCAGAGGCTTCATTTTCTCTTTGTTGCCAGAAGCTCCAAATTACAGCATGTTTCTTTGGAGTTTGAAGAATTTTTCAGATCCTTTGGTTGCAGGAGGGAGAAGGTCAAACTACACAATCCGACTGAACTAGCCATCTGCTACCCTAGCTCCGTCATGCAGTACTTTAGCATCTTAATGTTATTAACTCAAATTTCCTAAATGTTGCTATAGTTCCTTGTCTTGTATGGTGGTAGACTCTGTGAGAGGAAAGTTTACATTCAAGTCAAGCTTTAGGAGCAGCACTGGTTTTCTTTTTTCATTTGAGTGTTGCTGGGATAGAGAACATGAACTCCCAGTGAGGGATGCAGTAGTGACTACAGTAGCAACGTGCTACCAGACAGGGGAGGGAGAAGACTGTGGTCTGGCAACTCTGGACTGAAAATCTGGGACCTGGACGCCTACCTTTCCCACAGCATGCTGCTGCTGGAGCTCAGGTCACCGCATCCATGCCTGTCTGTGCCTGTTCATTTGCTCGCTGACCGGTCTTTTAGACTAAATTCTTTTACAGGTATGATCGGTATAGTTCCTTGTTCAGTGTATCTTGGCAGCGAGGTCTTGGAATGTCCATAATTTAAATACTAATTATGACACAAAAGCAGTGATCCAAATATTCAAGCCATAGTCCTGAAAGGAGCTATCAAAGGCCACTTTATTAGCACTGTTTCACTAACAAGATGTCCCTATGAAAAACTATGATCAAGATTTTTTCTGTCAGTCCGTTCTCCACATACCAGCCTCCAGTTTTTCCAGTGCCAATTATTCTTGTCCCTACAGACTGGGGTGCACTACTCTCGATGCACAATATTCCCCAGGAAAAATAGGTTAAAATAAATAACCAACCCAAGCCCAAAGGCAGAAAGCTAGTCCTGTACACTAGGGAAGATAATCAGGGAATAACTAACACAGATAATCAGTAAATCATTCAGATTAATTGATTGGGCTCTGGCTGGCGTCCCTGTTTCTGACTGAAAGCTTCGGTGAAATCCAAATAAGTGGCAGTTATCTTACTGTCTCTTCCTGTTATCTGAGTCTAATGACAGCAGGGGAGAGAGGGGGAAATCATGTCTTTGAACAGGATCATGGCCTTTCATTTAAAGCAAATACTACATCAAAATGGAAACTGCTTAAAGAATGAGTCTGCCTTGGCTTAGTACTGAGCAGATTAAGTAATGTATTAAAACCAGACAATATCAGATTCTTGCAATGGCTTCAGCACATTCACTGCAAATACACACACAGAGAATCAGAAAGTGCTATTTATAATGACCCGAAGGTTGCTAACAGTACAGTGTGAAGTAGCTGTGTGGAGTCAAAATTCAGCCAAGGCATCTGTATTTTATGTTTCAATAAATGCCTTTAACATTAAAAAAACCCACAATAGGTAAATTTAAAGTGAGTGATGCTAACCCAGATTCATTTTTGCACTTGTAGCATCCAAAATAAAATCATTAGTTCCTTAGGCTCCCATGTAGTTGATGGAGGGAAACAATCAGGGCACCTAGCACTGAGTCACCCTCTGAGGTTCCCATCTCTCTCCCCAACTTTGAAGAGAGAAGGGCATGACAGGGTTCTCACTTAAGTACCTCCATTTAGGTGCCTGAACAAACACAGGTAGGGTGAATCCAGGCCATGCTTTGCTTTGGGAGGAAAAACTGGGGCCAAGAGGTGGCTTGAGCACAAGATGACAATCTCTGCCTAAACTTTACCTGAACTTCTGAGCTCCATCAAAATCAACCATGGCTGCTGAAGGGGTGACGAGAGCCGAAAGGCCATCTTCTGCCACACTGAGCTCCAGCTGGGTTTGAGATTGGGCTTCTCAGCACACAAAATGCAAGTGGAAATAGTTGCAGCTCCATCAATGTGACAAGACCTAAACTAGGAAGTGATATATGGGCTATGCTTTGTCAGCAGCTTCTGTTGGCAGGGCAGGTAGGCATCAGGGGTAGTCAGCCCTCAAAGCATGGCAGCACAAATTGCCAGCATTCATGTGTTAGTACCCTTCTTGCTTTCACTCAGAGTGGGCACTTCTGACCAGATTTTTGTGGCTGTTCACACAGCAGAAATGCCACAGATAATTCTTGGACCCTGGCAGTGCAAGATCCATACTTATTCTTGGAGCAAGAAGCACAAAGCTCTGGGATCAGATCATCAGGAATGTCCACACAAGAACAACAAAGCATCAAAAATACAGTGGGCACAAAGCGTTTTATAGCTGTTCTGTTAGAGAAATCTGCACCAGTAACAATGCCATAGGGCAGTTGGCTATCAATTCAAGTTACAAAGACTTTTATTTAGTCCTTTTTGCTCCAGGCACCAAGTTGATTTGCCATGTTATAAACTGAGCATAACAGACACACTGGGTCGACATCCATGTTGCATCCCAGCAACCAGCAGCCTGACATCTCTGGTAAACTGTACTTCCTATGATGTGCTGCTCATTTCCTCTGTACTCTGCCATCTAGCTAACCCTTCTTCCCACAAACCATGAAAGAACTAATCACAATTAGCTCTAATAATACAAAGATCCTGCAGCCAAGCAAATTTCATTTAAAAAACTCAACTTCCCAAATATTCAGTCTTACACCATAGTTTAAAACAGTCTTCCTCAAGTACTCCTTGTTTCCTCTTACGACTGGTCCAAAAAAACAAATAAGCAATGACAAGTTGCAAGACTGCAATATTGTGGCAAATTAGAACTAGAACCCAAATATTAATATCACAGTAAAAATATACTGTGAGTGCTCTGATAGAATTACTTTTGTCCTGGATAGTTCCCCCATTGTCAAAGCTCAGGAATGTACCGTCACTAGGTTTGAAAATACTACTTCAGGTGCTTTTCCAAGGTCTCTAGTATTTGCTGTATTGCTCCACATTTTCAAAAGATCATACCTAGATGGATGGATAGATAGTATTAAGGGATGGAGAGATACGTATAGAAAGATTAAATAGGTTCCAAGTACTCAAATTTTTTCAAGGTAAAAATTAACTTCTGTAATAATTACTCCTTTTAATACCTAAAACACCCTAAAAGCCAGATTTATCATAGAGCCAATATTTTTCAACATACTATTCTCAATAATTTAATGACAACTCTGAGAAATGACAGGACAAAACTCCATTGCATCATATATTTGTACTTACTGCTCCATTTTGTTTTGTTTTACTTCTGTAACTTTAAAAATGTTTCGATCCTGTTTTATTGGAAAGAAAACAATCTGAAAGTGAGGCTTCAACCCAAACTGTTTTTCACAGCAGTAGGTATAAATTCTGGAAAATAAAATGCCAGGTAAAAATGTTCAGGGACAACTAAATGTAATGGAAAGAAAGCACCTACCACTTAACTGAATTTTTGCTGCTAAAGCAGTTTAATGTTTGCTATTCACAGGTACTAACATTTATGATAGTAACCTTTATAAAGTCAATTTAATTATCTTTATCTTATTACAAATAATAAATTTAGTTGTCCTACAATGAAAATCAATTGTCAACATAAGCTATGGTTAACATCTAATAAAACAGCCCTCTGTAAATCCATGATTAATAAGATTGGCTTCTGTATTAACTAACAGACATCATAAAATTTCCTTCCTTGCATTAATCTGTATATTCAAGGTTCATCCTGCTGGACTGAGTTTCCTAAAATAAACTGTTACACTGAATGAGCAAAATTTTGGCGCCTGTCATGATTATGTTCTAACCATTTGAATGTGTATCTATAGCTGAATGGTTTTGAAATTAATGTCATATTTTAATTAAGTCATAGAAGATGGTGGCTATAACAAATGATAAGTGATTCATTTCTTTGTTTCCTTTAGCTACTGAACATAATGATAATGCTGCTAATCTTTTGGTTTGAGCATTAGGGGAAACTAATTGAAATATGAAAAAAAAAATTTCCCAAAACAGTCTTTATATGACATAGGGGTTACTTAAATTCCTGTGAGTCAAAAAAAAAAAAAAAAAAAGTAATTTACTCCCTCAAAAATACATTTACAATTTTCTACTTCCAAAGTGATAGTAGTGGTGCTTAGATTCAGTGTGAAGTTATGTTCTGAAAAGCAGGAGATATGTCTGAAGTTTAAAAGCTTCCTCTTCCTGTGATACAGACTACGCCTGAGGACACTGGCATGATACAGCGTCCACTACAATCAGTGCTTCAGCTGACATTGGATCTAGTCTTTGAACAGCAGAACAATAATATTGTACCTGAAAGATATAAAAGTCATTTTAGAGAAGGGAAGTAGATATGCTTGAAGTACCCATCGAAGAACATACAGAATTAGGGGTGAAAAAAACTTGCAGGCTTGCCTAGACAAACCCTTCTAAATGCCATGAAATCATTTGGCCATAGAATCTAAACAGGGCCTTAGATTTATCTGGTTTTTAAGCATCATTATCAACTCAGTATGTACAATGGAAAATGGAGAATCTGATCCTTCACATTATTACTTTAGTATAAATCAAGTGACTGTAGCAGAATTAGCCCCATGTAAGGCTGGACTTGTGCAGTGCAGAAATTGGTCCTCTCAGAAGCAGCCTTCAGCATTATTGCTGAATTATTGCTTCATTGCTTCATTATTGTATTATTGCTTCAATGGCTGAGAAGGAGGAGAAGTATCTTGCCATTTATTTAATCTGTTTTGTTTACTATTTGTCATAAACACTAAAAGCATTTTTTTTTCCTGCTAATTGTTATTTTTCACTTTGCAAAACTTCTGTGTTAATTTGGCAAAAAAAAAGATATTTTAAAAAATTCAACTTCTGCCAGTGAAAATACAGTTCCTTATCACATGAAAAAAATCTTCACATAGCAGCTTTACTACTCTGAACATTGTCAGAATAAAATTATCGTCAAAACTATATATATTATCAACAACTGCAGATGATTATATCTTGAAAGATATGAAAAAATCTTGTGTACTTTTATGTTATATTTCTGTTTATTCGTTCTCACAGTTTGGTCATTTTTAATAAAGAAAATGCACCACTCAACTTCAAAGTTTTAGCCATTGTGCCTCATTCTTTGAATTACGATGTTTAGATTACGAACAGATCAAGAGCTACAAAAGCATTTCAAGTATAACTAAAGAAGATAAAGGAACATTTATATAGGTTTAATATTTTGGGAAAAAAGGAAACAATCAAGTTAATCTCCATTATTTTACAAAATCTAACTTTGTACCACCTTGAAAACTGAGTCTTCTCATAAAGTTTTAGAAACCTGGAAATAGGGAACAATTGTCAGACCTCATATAAAAATGGCAACTTGTTTCTAACTTCTTCCCTGATGAGAGATTGCTGGAACAAGCATTTGCTCCTTTTTAAGTGTCTGAAGAGCACTTTTGTAGCTATAACGTGCCCTCCTTTGGTAGCTAGACCCTTTACTAGGGAACCAAAGATGATTTCAGAAGTGTTCTGAACATAGGGATTTAAACATTCACTTTGTCGCGCTGCATTCATACTTCTAACATTTTCAAGACTGAGCATAGCAATGCTGCTGTGGATTGAGGTTGTGTTCAACCTACAAAAACGGCCTACTTTGCTAGGTGGTCTACATCTCACCTATAATACTATGTCACTTAAAGCCTACTAATGCAAAGCCTAGCATGATTTATTGTTATTTAACTTTATAAAGTAACTGTGTGGGTGGGCGTGCAGTTTATAGAGCATTGCCCTCTACCATAAAAAGTAGTTTGTAACAGGGAAAGAAAAAAATAGTAGTCAAATGGTTGTAAACACTTGCTTAAAAAGTAAATATTTACTAACTATATATTTTTAATTTTATTTCTTTGTTCTTGTTTTTAAATGATCTGGAACATTAGAACTCTTTTTTTGCTTTCAATCTCTTTTTAATGGAAAAAGAATGTTAAAATTTTTTTCAGTTCCTTCTAGCTTTTTTTTTTAATCACCCCAAAGAGTTACAGACTTCCTCGTTTCCTCTACCCATTTAACAGATGATTGCAATGGTGACTGACATCTAACAGAAAAAAGAAAGGCAGTCTAGCAACCACACACCTTCTCCTCACTCCCCTCTAGCTCCACACAATTGCTTTTGATACCCATAATAAAACCAGCTATCAATAGCAGACAGTCAGCTTAGTCTTCTTTCCTCTCTTCAAATAAAGATTGCATCTCCCAACTCTGATACATAAAGTGCCACAGCTCCCTGATTTCCAGGAGGAAGCAGGAAGTTTCCTTTCCTCCATTTCCTCCTAACAGCTTGTTTTTCACTTGAAAAGCAAGCTGGTGGCTCTGATTAACTGTGCTTCCCATGGCCCTCTTACTGGTCTTTCTGCATTCCCCCTTAACATGCATTTAAACTCACATTTTTTCTCATTTCATTTCCCCACATCCATTCATCTTACCTGTTGTGTTTTGTTTTTTGGGTTTTTTTTGCATTAAATCCAGAGCTGTTCTACTTGGCCACTAATCCAGAATCAAAAAAACCCTCATCAGGTTAATTAGAGCATGGCCATACAGTACAGCCCCAGCCACCACAACTTTCCCTCATGCTCAGCTAGACTAATACAGTCAGGGTATGACCTTGCTATTTATTCCATAGAAATGGCTTCCCACTCTTCTTATAAAGGATGTCTTATAAAAGACAAATTCAAACCACCACATAAACCAGTCTGGACCACACCATTTCTTCCCTCTGGGTTAGACCTGCAAATCCAATGACTATGTACAAGAAACAAGTCTTGTTTCATTTTTCTTACCCTCCTTTTCTCTTTCTATCATACATCATATAATATACCAAAACAAACAGGTCTTGCTTTCTACTTTGGGTAATGCCGATGTGGTAGGGAACCCAGAGAGTTGCTGACAGTGTCTATCAGACCTGCAGCACAGCTGAAGACGTAGGTTGAATCACCTTTTTCTCAAACACGGCTCTTCTTTAAACAACCCCTTGCCCAAACTTGGATACATAATTGTTCTTGTGGAAGCATAAATTCGGTATTAGTTTTTGACACTTTTAACAGACGCTTCACAAAAAGCTTGGCAAAATGCTTATTTCTAAGTCCTGGTTAATGGCCAGTACTTGAGCTTTGGAGTAATGCTTTAGTGTTAGAGCCATCTAGTGGGAGAAGAGACAGGGACAAAGAAGGCAAGACAGGTTCTGCATCCAGATTTTTCATCCTATTCAGCTTTCTGGTGTGATCTCCAGACACCAAGGCCAGTGAAACAGTGATCTGCCATGCCAGTATTGCAAACAAAAGAAAACACGACTTTGAGGGGTGTTTTAGAAAAAGAGAGATCATGCAAGGAGTCTGTGAAATTTATACAGCTGTTAAGGCTCCCAGTTATCAGAAAGGAGCCTGTGTCTATACCAGGAGAACCCAAATAGCTAAGGTAGGGGAGACAGTTTCAAGGATAGGAAGCATAGATTCTGGTGTGATTTTATGGATGCAAGTCTCCTTGGGTACTGTCTGCTCCAGTTTGTTTGTTCATACTGATCCTATGACCTCCACATGGGAAATTAAGTAGTAAAGTAAAAGAAAGGCTTGGACAAGCCTCTCCCATTTGCCTTGGGCTATGCCAATACTGCTGTAAGATCAATGCTTCTGGTTGAATTTTAGTTAGTAAATGATTTCTTGAAAAGTCTTAGAAGATCATGCTAATATCTAGTCAGTGTTCACATGCATGTGTGCAACAAAATGAATCCCAGGCCTTGGAGAATTCTTAAGTCCATTTGGTTTCTGGTGCCAGAATTTGACAATAACAAACACTCTTTGAAGGAGGAGACAGTCCTGCAGCTTGCAGTGCTTCAGTACCTTACAACAATAGAAAGATTTAGGACATAAGCTAGGTACCAAGATATTATGATATCCCCTTAAAGTTTAAAAAAGAAAATAATCTGTAGTTGTGTTTTACTCATTTAAAAGGGAAATAATGCTTTCCTTCCTCCTATCAGGCTGTTAAGAAAAAGCAATTAAGCTTTGCGCAGAGGTAAAAGACAGAGGCTAAATAAGAGGCAAGACAGGTGTTTTGGACAAACACAACTGATTAATGGTCTATCTCATGCTAGAGTTCAGAGAATCAGTGCAAGGGCATTTTTCAAACAATGTTTTCCTGTCTCTAGGAGCAGGACTGCAGTGTGCTGCCTGAATAGTGCCTGAAGTAGATTCAGTTGGCATACTTGCTCAGACAAATAGACATATGGACTACTCATTTGAAGAAGGATCAACTTAAGCCTGCTAGTTATATATAGAAAAATGAACAATCTTTTAAATCATATTTTGCCAATTAGCCAAGACTAGTGTGTCAGTGTAAATTCAGGCTGCATTCCAGTGTCGCTCTCCAGTCCCATCATAATCCTATTAATCTACTTTAATACATCATAGTTTGAAAGTTTACTTCAAATGCTCAGGTGAGCAGCATGAAGAGAGAAGCAGGTCAAATGCTACCAATCAATTACTGAAAATTCCCCATTACTATGCAACATAGGACCTGTATTTGCAACCAAGTTTGCATGTTTTAATGTTAAGCATCTACATCTTAGAAGAAATGCTGCCAGTTTACAATACATAAGCTAGTGCTGACAACATCATATCCAAGCCAACACAGCACAGCTGCAGGTTAAGAGGAAGATAAGAACAGTAGGATTCAAAACAAATGAAAACAAAAAAACCCAAAACCCAGCAGTGAGACTAGCTTTCCTATATTGAAGAGGCTCTGAAAAAAAGCTGTTGTCATCATGAAATAAGGGAGGGAACCATCCTTTTCCAACAGCAAAAGACTTACGACATAGCTGCTAATGTTTTAGCTATATTAAACTTGCCAATAAGAAAGTCATGTAAGTGTGTTTTACTATGAAGGAAAGTACTTATACATTTGTTTTCCACGAATCAATCATTTATTTGAAATGTTCCCAGTTAAAAGAGATATCTACTTCATAGAAACACGAATCAGACTAAAAAGCCAGTACAAAACCAGAACACTTATTTACAGATAATTAAAAAAAAAAAAAAGTAGCTGGTAATGCTGACAAAGCATTTTTCCACATCCCCTTCTGCTCTAAGTCTACTGAGAAACAGAAGAGGATCTGTCCTTAACATACAGCACCATAATATGCATGTTTTGTTTTTTTGTTTGTTTTTTACATAAAATTTGTTAATAGTTTGCAAGCTACAGCATATAAAAATGGGACTAAAGGCAGGACATGTGATAGGCCAGTCTTTTGATCCAATTTTGCATCAATATATCACTATATACAGAGGCCTAGAATAACTGAAGTTATGGCTCAGTAGACAATTAGACATAAGTATTTCAAAACAGGGATCTGCAGGAGAAATATCTTAGTTCAGTGATCTTAAAGGAAGCTTAGATTTGGGAAGAAACTGTTCTGTCATATCCTCTATCTTGTTCTTCTCCACTGTAGCTGCAGATTTGTTCTCTTTATCCTTTTTGTGATTCCTTTTGTGCTAGGATTTAAAGAAAATGCCCAATGTTAAGAGAATACAAAGAAATTAAAAGACTACTTGCTCATGTACAATGCAGTATATAGTGTTCTGAGAAGAAAAAAAAAAGTTGGTAGTACTATTGCATTTACTGAAGATATTTATTGTAGAAACTTGGAAGATTAGCAGCTACTTTTAAGGGATCCATGACAAGTAAGTACACACCAACCCACCCAAGCCTAATATACCAGGGGTTATTGGTAGAACAAGTGGGTCAAAAGGAAGAAAGTAAAAAAATCAGTGAAGAATAAAGACGACTAATATTTCTGTTCGGCCTATAAGAAAATACTTCACATCTAATTTCAACTTTTCCATTAAATCACGTGTTTATGTCTAGTAAAACTATGGCTTTTTTTCATGCAGGTTTATTTGCTAAGGAGTTTTCTACTGTCTGTCCAGCTTGTCAAAAATTTGCATTATTTTATCTGCTGTTAGCTGTTATCAGGATGTGCTTTTATTTTAGCTCAAGTTTCACAAAGCATATTCTACAGGATTTTAAAAAGTTGTGAGACTATACTAAATGATAGTGACTTCAGACTACAGAACTACTATGGAATGATAATCTTCCTTCACTCTTAAATACACAGCTGTTAGGAATATCTGTGGAATTTACCTGAAAAAAGGGAACACCACCATTTGCATGACAGCATATGTCCGTATCCACTAAGGATTTATCACTAGCAAGGCTTTCAGTGGATTTGTGTAACTCTTCCTCTTCCAACAGATCCTAAAACAGAGGTTTTCAGAAAAATGTATTTAATGTCTGAATTTCCTGGGTGAATGTACTAAACATGATCAGATCTGTAAAAGCCATGGCATAACCACTTTCGAAAAACAGACATGAAAGCCTCTAAATTATAAATGTCGTCTTCTTCAAGGTACTGTTTTTGTCAAAAGCTCAGCACATGTGACTCCAAGTACCCTGTAAAACAAAGGTTGCAACAGCTCTGGGGTTCTAGTCCACTCTCCACAATGGCAGGAAAAAAACTCCTAAAGATGTGAAATATTAATTGAAGTGCCTCATTTGCCATTCATACACATACCTGATCTGCATTGTCCTCCACTTCCTTTATCACACTGCTTAGCATAGCATCAAGCTTTGGTTGCTTTTGCCTTAATTGCTCCAGCAGAAGTTCCCGGGGTTCTGTTCTCACAAGTGTGACTGGATAGAAGTAGTCTCTCCTCTGAGGAGTTGTCCCTTTAATGAAGATTGTACACTAATGAAAGGCACTATTAAACACTTTCAGTATTTGCTTTCTTACAGATCCTCAATTTTATGTTAACTCAGTACAGAAATCATGCTTTGATTCAGTCATCATTCTTTGCACGCACCTTAAAAAAGGTGTAAGGCTGCTAGTTATATTATGTCCCCATCAACCTTCACTTAGGAATTCTGCAACTCAAACTTCTTTCTGTAAGACCGTTCTGTTCCCAACCTGCTTTAAATACCTGTTGGAATATCCACTTTAAGATCCTCTTGCAGGAAACCATTAACTTGAGTCAGTCCATGCTGTGCTTCCTCATTAAGTGCCAGCTTCTGCTCCAGAAGTCTCTCCTGATCAACCTTTATCTGATCAAGAAGGCTATTTAGTACCTTCTCCTCAGCAGCCTTTTGTCTACAAATATGGTCAGCAATTTCAGCTATTGCTTTATCACAGTTTTCTTCACTTTTCTGAAAACAAAACAAAACAAAACCCCCCAACAAGTTAACAGGAAAGGTAAGGTTATGGCCTCTTCTCTAAGCTGTGGTGCATGATTGTGACATGACCTGAAACGAAACAACTGAGAGACCTCAAACTGAGAAGTTTCAGTGCCAGTTTTACACTCTCATTTTGAGAACTATCTTCATATGAGAGTCAGTTTCTTAGAAAGTATGATCATTTTAGAAAGCTACTCAAAGATGATGCCATCTGGTTCAGATCCAACTCCTCATGCTTTTATGTTCAACCCTGCACAGAATTAGGATATTCAAGTGAAAGTGAAAATCCTACAAGCACTAGAAGCTTTATCAATTTGTAGGGGGAAAAAGGAAAACATTAATTTTTAGCCATTCCCATTGGAATGAAGTGTTCAGTAGGTATGACAGATACAGGGGTGTCTTGAGACTGCAAATGCTTCTTTAAGTTTTTCTTTCTGAAAGTTAGAAAAACGTTGGATTTGCCTATTTCATTACCTATGAGAATAAGACAAGTAGGGTGAAAAATGAAGTTTGTAATGGAAGTTAAAGAATTAGAGAAAGAAGTTCTCAGGTAAGATGCCAGAACTACTAGATACCTAAAAAGAATGCTTTCTCCCATGTTAATCCACCTGACCAATAAAGTTATTTGCATCCTCCAGAATACAGTCTGTATTTGATCATTGTGCAGACATCCCAAGGAACATTAGTGGTACATAAAGCTTTAGAATTAAGAGATATATACTACTTAAAAGATGTAAAAAGCTCAAATTACAAATAGAAGTTAGCTGTATAGAATTAATCAAGACACCATTTTTCTGAGGTTATTTGCACTTCAGGTTCAAATACTTCCTCTAAAATTAAACTTCTGATTTCCTCTAATTGCATCTATTTAAGTTGAGTAACAGAAGTCTGCTATGACTGAAAACCCACAATTTTGTTCTGACTATAAATGAGAATTTATTTCCCCCACAAATTCTACTGTAGAAGTTTGTCTCAAAACGTTGTATTAGATTACAAATGACTATAGGTACCTTTTGTAAATACTGAAGTTGCTGTTTCTCATCACTGAGAGACAATAGCTGCTGATTGGTGAAGTTGATTATCTGAGCAGTTGTAAATTCACCCCATTTATCAGTATCCTGAGACACATTTTTGAGATTGCTGCGAAGTTGTTGACAGTGATCAGTGGATTCTTCCAGCATCATCTTGTTTTCAGCATTTATGATACTGAGCTCTTGAGAGAAATTATCCAGAGATGCAATAAATTTGCTGTGATTGGAAATTGTACTGCTGACTATGTCTGTAGTTTTCCTGCAACAACATATTTGTAACAGATCAGAGATTTTGAAACACTCTACATTTAGAAATATTTGAGACTAGAACTAGTGAAGTAAGGCAGTTCTATCAAAGCAGTTCACTATAATGTTGTTGCTCTATTTATTAAATTTACAAATTGCAGCAATTAGAACAGTAGGTTTGTTAAATCCCCTGAAAAAAACCCAAAACACACATCACAAAAAAAACCCCCCAAACACGAACTGAAAACTAACAACTTTGGCGAGACCTTAGCTACTCAGTCTGCAATTAAATAAAGCATGCTGCAACAGATACAGTATTACACTTCAAGCTAAGACTTTATGGTATGAAGTTCTGAAATCCAGTCATACTGAAGGCCATACATCAGCATACTGCTCCCAAGACCATGGTCTCTTACCTTCCGTATGTTCAAGAGACAAGTTTGGGGATAAGCCTTGTAGAGCTACCTTTTACTCTGAGAAAAGGTGAACTATGATCTACATTCTGTGGCAGAACTCAGCTCTAACATACAGGTCTTGCCCAGAAGACTTTATAAGCATGAATAGCATCTAATTTTACAATCCTCTTCATGCATAGTTTTATCTTGCATCAGTATACACCAAAAGTAATCTGCTCCTTACAGGTGAACATTTTCTTGCACAGCAGTGATGGCAGACGTCAAGATTCCGTTTTTTGCGAGTACATTAGTTAAGTTCTTCTGAGTCTCCTGAGCAAACATGTCAAGCTGGCTTTGCAGTGACGAAATTAATTCAGTTGCGCTCTATTAAAAACAGTCATACATTTCACTGTTATTCCACACTTTTTAACATTCTTAAAGGGTACTTGAAAGACCTTATTATCAACATAGCAAACAAAAGAGTTTTGTCATTCTGAAGCTGAAGGTATAGTTTTTCTGTAGAGGAGATAGACACATTTTGCTTTTGGAGATATACGTAAAGGCATATATACTGGACATGCTCAGAGCAAGGGTAAATGTTTTTGCTACCTTCCTACATAACCTTCTTAAAGCAACCCAACGAAGGCTGAAAATAATTATGATCATCAAGTTACTATCCTAATATTTCTTCTGAAGCAAGTACAACAGTTTACTACTACAAAGAGTTTAAATCAAAGGAAGCAATCACACTTGGTGTTAGGATGACTTCTTACTCTGAGGATACCTTTGTATGTGCCAATCTTGTCATTTCCACTTGTTCTTTTAAATTCTCACAATCATTCTGAAGCTGAGCAAAACCACTGGCTGTTTCTTCCCGTAATTTTTTCAGAGTGAGAGAAAGATCTCTGAAGAAAGTATCCACTTCCTTCTTATGATCCTCCATCTTTGGAAAAAAGTTTTATCTAAAGTTAGATATTTGGCTTTAGGTAAGTAATGGATACTTTAACATAATTTATATAAAAATAAAGTCTACCCCAAGGAAATTGTCAAAGGCCCCAATAAAGTATTGTGCATAAAAGGTAAAAAATAACAGAGCAATCTGAAGTTACACACTAGAACATGGTATGGCTTTTCCAAACACAAAACCTGCATGTTAGATAGGCTAAATAGGAAGACACAGACAAGGTACTTTAAGACAAAAGCAAGCAGCAGGAGATGGTAAGCCATGGACTATTTGCTGTCTAAGTCTGAAAACCAATAAAAAGTCTCTAGAGAAGGGGAGTTGATTTCATGAATTGTAATTGACAGAAGGGGGAATTTTTTTCAGTCAGAGCAACAGGTCACCAGGAACAAAGATTTGTTTTTGACAAAATGGAAAAAACAGGAAAGAGTGAGGCAGCAGTTCTACATAAACATCATGAGATAGACTAGAACTAAAAATTGAAGCAAAGGACTACTTTATTAGTACAGTGTTGCCTGCACTTACAGTTACTGTTAACCAGATAAAATACCACATTCCCCAGGAATCAAAGTGATTATAAAATTTTGGTATGACAGCAGGAGAAATGAGGAGTGATAAGACTTGTCTAAGTTAGCTATTTTAGATTTTTAAAATACATAAGAGACTATATGAAGGATATTATCAAATATTTGTTAAATATAGCTTTAAGAATCCACATTTTACCATTCTCCTGTGGCATTTAGATGAGCAGTTGTGCCAATACAGGTAATAAGCAAATACACCACATAGAAATGGAAAAGTCTGAAATAAAGAGCTAAAAGATAGAACTCATGTGACAGAATAAAGGAGAAGAGGCCAGACCAGAAGTGGAAACACTGACACACTGCAGAAAAAAAGTTATCTGTAAATTAAACAAAACAGAAGAGCACAAGGTAAGAGACAAGTTATGTGCAGTACCTTGTCAGCTACAGCAGAGTATTTCTTCATGTTACTCTGAAACTGACAGTTTAGCCCCAAAACAAATTCCACCATTGGTGTCAAGCTATTTAATGCTTTTCCTAATCCAGATGTATGTTCCTCCTAGGAACAGGAGTAAAAAAAAGAAAAAGCAAAAGTAAAACAGGATATGACTGTTCTTTCATCTACATTTGTAAGAAGCTATCTATATCCATGTACTCTGCTATTAGAGTTTTTGATATACAGTACATTGCAGCTTGTGGTGGTGACATGGGAGAGGAAGCAGGGAGGACCAGTAGAGAGCATCAGAAAAAAATATACAATATTTACAGAACCCCTTTTGATTGAGAACAGTTTCATATATTTAAGTAACATAAGAGTATGTAAATTTACTAACAATTAATCTCAGCAGCTCAGCTTTACAGTCAAGTGACAGATTCTCATGTTGTGTTATTTTTTCAGACACGTGAGAAACTTCAGTAGACACCAATTCTTTGACAGAGGCAAAAGATGCTGATACAACTGATGCAAGAATATTTGCTGCTGAAGAACTGGTAGACAGGAGGTCACCTACAAAAGAAATCAAACATTACAAAGGTTTTTTTTAAAGCTCCATTGTATTATAAGATAGGAACTCTTTTTTATTGCTCATCACCTTACTGCCTCCTACAGCACAGGAAAGTTGTTGATCATCCCAGATACATTGTTACTGGTGCAACTATAATCATTACATTATTTAAAATAAAGCCTCTTCCACTTACAAAACCAGACCTGTTTTAGGAGATGGTCTTTGGTACTACTCTTGCAAAAATTCAGGATGACATACTGATACAGGTATTACACTTACCAATAAAATTTGTGTAAGATGCCAACATCTGCTGCTGTTTCAAACTGTTTTCACTAACCGAATCTTGTATTTTATTGAACAAAGCATTCATTTGTCCTGAAAATGTATTTTGGATGATAGCATTGTGTTGATCTACAGCCTTCTTACGGTCCAGTTTTGCATGGAGACCAGATACATCTTTTGTAGTTTCTTCAACTGTACTAAGTAACTAGAATTTTTAAAAGTTATTTTAGTCAGCCTTTAAACAAGTCAAGCACATGTTATATAACAAAAAGCAACTGAATTAAAAGAAGTTATCTCCCTTGAAAGACGGGTATTTCCCTTTACATTGTCAAATTACAATTGTTAATCCTGGTGTTATGTCATTTATAGTCTTAGAACACAGGAAAAAGCTACCTACTAGAGACCATTTGTTCTGAGGCATTAATATAGGACATCCTCAGTATTTAAGGAATTAAGATATAATTTATCACAAAATAGTAACTGAAAAAAATTTCTGACCGCTTCAGCTTTTTCTGAAAGATTTGACAGTAAATACTTTAATAGTACTCAGGCAATAGGTTTCTAGTACTAGTTTTGTGATAAATGATTTAGAATTTGAGTGTACAGTGGATTCTTTGTTTTGTAGTCAGCACAAATAATTTCTGTACCCATTTTTCTTGCACAAACACTCCACAACCCACATGCAAAAAACTAGGCATCCCCTCCCAACCTTACAGGAATCTGAACAGAAAGAAATTTTCACGTTGACTAAAGATACAAGTTTCATCACTTTGCAGTTTAAATAACTGGACACTCTCTCCCCACATCAAGTCTGTTTTGATAATTATGACCAATCTACAACCACATTAAAACCATACCCTAAAATATAGAGGTGACAGGGCAAGAGTTTCCATTTTTTCACTCAGTGAGTGTAAATCACTGCACACATCTCTGCAAAGCTATTTTTCTACCCCAGTTATATATAACTTACTACTTTGTAAGGCCATCCATAAGGTTCTAGTAAAGAAAACTACTTATTCTTGCAGAACAACTCATGACAATAGATACTCCAAAGCACTGGAACTTTCATGACAAAGTGGCCTGAAGTAAAGGTAGCTCCAGACCAACCTGCATCATTAGCAGTCAGCTGTCAATATTATCCCAGAGAAAAGTCCTGCAATCTTAAGTAGTTTCTCATCATAATATATTTTATAAGAGTGCTAATCCTAGTTTGCCATTTTAAATTCAGGTTTTGTAACACTCGCATCATCCTTGAACAGCCCACAAAACTCCTAAACATGGGAAGCTACTGTTACAGTTAGGTGCAAGAACTGTGACAACCTTGCTAGCTGTGCCATGAAGTTTTTGTTCAGTGTTTTCCAAAACTGAAACCACATATTCTTCTTCAGCCAGATGCACCTTGGTTTCTTGCAGATCTTTCTGTGTTTCTTCCAGTTCTTTCTCCTTGATTTGCAGATCTATTTTATACTGTTCAAGTTCATTTTTATTAACTGTGAATAGTTCAGTGATCTAAAGTGGAAGACAAACATCAATAGGGCAACACTGCTTTTTAAAAATTTAACAGTCCTGTTTCACATCTCTCAAATTATGCCACAATACCAGAAGGCAAGTTGTCATCTACCAATGTAGTTTTACCTATAAGGCTCAGAGGTGTTAAACCTAGACTGTAGATTTGTATAGGCTCTGTATTCACTGAAAATATCACAAGCCAACACCATTTTCACTGTAATAAATCCTTGTTTCCCCACTCAAACCACAAGACCAAACAATTGTTGGAGCACAAGAAAAAAAAAATCCCACTAAACAAACTTAAGTGGGTAGAATGAAGAAGAGAGTCAGTAAAGCTGATTACACAGAGTAGTTACCTATTCCAGCAAATTAATATCTGCATTTCTTTTAAAGAGAAAGCTCCCATTTTCTGTGTAATTTGGTAAAAGGAGCTCATCACCTTCTCCCCTCTCCCTTCATTCTTTGCTCCTAAGCAGATATCTGTCACCTGAGATGATACCATTTTACAAGAGGGTTTTTGCAGAAAACCCAGCAAAGCAAATTAAAGGTTAAGTGGTAGAGATTAAAACAGCTTTAAAAAATAAATATTGCATCCTGCAGTTTCATATATGATATTTCAAATTTCTAAATTCAAGGACTAGGAAGCTTCCTCTCTCAACTAATTAGGGAACTTTAAGGACAAAAACTCTTCAGACTTCTTTTCTCAAATGTCTTTCCTTCTTCTCCAAAGATTTAATTTTTTTGCAGATTTAAGACAGAGTTGAGAAATGCCACTTACTCTTTTCATTTCTTCCTCCATGACGCCAATTTTATCAATATACTCTGCGATTTGTTCTTCCTGAACTGTCAGCTTTCCATTGAGGGCCCTCAAGCAAGGATTAAAACAAACAAATCAAGAGCTGATTTCAAGATTATCTACTGGTTTTTATACTACATATCTAGTAATTTTGATAAATATTGTTAACTTCTGTGAGAAAAGCGGGTAATTTTCACTTAACGCAGAAAAGATTTATGACGATTTTCCATTGTAAACTTTCTGCATAAACTAGTCCTCTTACAAAGTGAACTAAACTATATCGTTTGCTCTCTTATATGAACTTCCTCAAAGAAACGCTGCATGGTATAAATCTGCATCCCCGCTATACTTGTGGTAAGTTCCACATATAAATAAATTCCTCAGTGCAAATCTACTCTTTAGGCTTCTGTGTAATAATTAATTACTAAAGAACAAGTTGACAAGTCAGTTAAATTCTCCTGGCTATCTTCAATTTTCTGGTGTGAAAATAGTTCTGAAAGCATTTCTGTATAAGGATAGGTATGGCTATTTGAGATTTGTCGTTAGTCATTTTGCAGAAATTTTGAAGACATACTCATAATTTTCAAGGGAAATATAGACTCCATTTTTTTCCCGTGCAGCAGCAAGGTCTCTCTTCAGACGCTCAATCTCTTCCGTATATTCCTGCATAAAGAAACAATCACATGTAAACATGAACATTTCTACTTTGCTTTCAAGATTTAGCTTAACAGATACTTCACAAAGATAGTGGAAGTTTTGCATAAGCACAGGAGCAAAGAACTTAATTTCAAGTAAGTTCAGTATAGCACCATTTAAATTCATACTGTTAGATATACATAGAACACTGAAACCTCCCATTTGAATTGTATTTGGATGCATATAACAGCTTATGATGGAAATCGCAGCTTTAGCAGCTGTCAGCTGCCTTACATTGGCTTTTCATTCATACTTACTGACAAGGTCACTTTAATTCAGGCACTTTCTAGGAAATGAAACTGCTAATACAGCAAGTCCAGAAATAATATCCAGTGTTGTTTAGTGCTTCTCCACTAACTTGTAAACAGGAAATCCATACACAGTTATAGCTAGTTGCAATAGCCTTCTCTATCCAACTTTAGTCTTGGCAAGTTTCAGTATCTGCTAAGTGACTAATGCTGTTCCAGTAGAGCAGCTTAATTTGAAAGCATCAGTTCAGCAATTAAAATCACCTCAGAAAAGCATTGCTACTAGTTATAATCTTCTCCACAACTCAGTAATTCCTGCATAGAAAAAACTATGTTAACAGATTCAAACCTAACCTGTAACTTAATTTGTTAAGGTATATGTCAAGCTTACCTTTATAAGAGCTTTTTTTGTTAGCTTCTGATTAATTTCAGGCTTGTTCATTATGTTCTTTGCTCTGTGAGCATATTCCAGTGTACTCAATGTTTCCTGTGAGAAACAGATGTAACACTAGGTCAAGCTGAGGAGTTAACTCTTTTGTATCATTGACAAAATAGAAATAATATATCTATTTTAGGAATAGATTTTCAGACTTAAATTTACCTCAAGATTTATAGATGCAGGAGAAACGGTGGCAATTATTGATGTTTTTGTTCGTCCTCCAAGAGAGTCTTGAAGGATTCTTGTGAGTTTAGATTCCCTGTATGGAATATGTGGTGCTCTTTCTACTAGAGCAGTAATAACTCTTCCTAGTGTCAGGAGAGACTGGTTGATATTTCCAGCTTCACGAGCTCTTTTGTCAACTGCCCCAGATCGACCAATGTTTTCACTTCCTGCAAGATCAACCTGAAAGACAAAAGGAAAGACAAGCTTCTGTTTTAAATTGCCCTGAATAACCCTTGTTCCATAGTGTTGCAGAACACAACACACAACTAGCTTATGAATTGTTCAGGAGTCATTGGGGTGACAAACAGGACAGACGTTTCTCAGAGTGACAAATATAGTTCGTATCACTTTACAAAAAGCAGTAATTTTTTCCCTCAGAAAAAAACTCCATCTTAGATTCTCAAGAGAATGAGGTCAGATTATTCTAGTTCATTACTTTAAGGATGTCATCAGTGAAATTTAGTTTGAATACTTACCAAGTTTAGCTTCCCAATTTTGACAAGTTCTTCTCCATCTACTGTTGTTTCTTTCATATGGATGGTAATTGAAAACACAGAGTGGGAACGGCTATAAAAGAATTCAGTTTCAGACAGATATCCCATTAAAGCCAAATAATCTGCTTGCTATGTGACACTGCTGCAAGTATCCATGCTCTTTTTAGGGGATACATTTGACCCATTCATTGGGACTTGCATATTTTCAATATACAAAGTTATTCTACCAAGTATGTTTTTGTAGGTATTCATATGCATGTGGTACTTAAAACCAGTGATGAAGGAACTAGATGACATTTGCCTCATTCAATCCTGATAAATTTCATCTTATTTCAAGCAAAACCAAGAGAGACACTCTGGGTTTTTTTTTACATTTGTGTGTTCTGAACTCACAAACATGTCAAGGAAACTGCCTTGTAGATTTTTTTAATCTGTACACTAGAAACAGTTTTACAGAAAGTGAGATTAAGAGATTTAGTTTTCTTTATTTGGGCTAAGAAAATCAGCAAGTAGCTGAATCCAATATTAAAAATTTATAAGTTTAATTCAGTTTTCATTCAAACAGCAGTACAGTTTAAGATTATTTTAGTTTTCTTTATTCCTTTAATAAGTTTTTACAATAGGAAGCTGAAATATATAGAAAACCAAAGATATCAAATTAGCCCAGTCTGACCATGCATAAAACAACAGCTCAGAATGAATTCTCTAAATTCCCTGTAATTTCATGTGAAATTAGTTTTGTGTTCTAATCTGTAGTAGCCAAATACCTATTTCCTTACACCAGTAGACAGATGTGCTCAGTATAACACTGGACCACTACTTGTTCAGTGACACAGATATCACATCTGCAGTTCAAGAATGAGAAATCTACAACAAATTACTAGATTCTGACTACAAGCTGTAGTCATATGAAGTAGCCTGAATTGCCATACAAAACACCCCTTCAACTTTATCAAAAATTTCCACAACCCCGTTTGCAAGTTTTCAGAAGTTGGGATTTGAAAAGAAAGTTTTGTGTTGACCTGTAAAAAAAAAATAGATCTTAAAAGTACTTTGAAATTCCAGCTTCAGTAACAAGTCCTAATATACCGTTTTCTACTACTGGCAAGGAGAGGAAAGGATACTTGAGACTCTCACACCAAGTTTTTATTTAATAAACAGGATTGGCAAAAAAACCCAACCATCCATAACAACTAGAACAAAGACAACCCAGCTCTCTAATACAGGTATATAAGATTCCAAATATGAAGGACTACAGATCTCTTTTTGAAGATGTACAATATCTACTGCAGGGAATATTTATCTAATGCTAGTACATACAACATATTTCAGTTATGTACCTGTCAAGACTTCTAGATTTTGCTTCCATAGGCATTGAAAGCTTTGAGAAAGTCAACATCCTCACTTTAAAGTTATAATTAAATTTCAATATTCTAGATGTCATATTAAGAACATCCTGCTACTTCTATCTCAGCCAGAGTTAGTTAGGTGGCATTCCACAGCTACTGTGGGATTAACAGGGGATATATTCATAACAATGCATGCAAACTCTATACAAGCGGGGGAAGCTTACGTAAAAAAAAATAAATAAATATCAAGTAGAGAGAAAAAGCTTGCCCATGTTTAAGATGAAAAGTGTTCAGATTTTATGACCCTTCATACAACCTACTAGAATATATCACCCCACAGGATGTGATAAGGAAGAAGTTCTAACTATGGCTTTCTAACCCACATTTGCAATCCTGATAGTGATACACAATCTCAAGATCATACCAGGTTTGCTCTAGCTTCAACATCTTTTACTTCTTTGGTAAGATAATAAAACAGGAACAAAGCAAAGTTTCTGAAACAGGGAAGATCTGTACCTGGAATATGCATTCATGTAAGTAGCTGCAGTTGTTCTTTTGGCAGCACCCCTTTCCAGGATTTGGTAGACTTCATTTTTGTTGTGTACAGTTATTTCTTCCAAGCCTTTAATAATTACACCCCTCTGTCAGAAAATAACGTATGCTTATTATACATTTCTCAATCCTGAAAGCCTTATGATAACAAATTTTGGAAGACACCACTAACCTTGTTTCGAGGGTCATCAAACATCTGCAATCTTTCACCAACATCAGGAGTAGGATTCAGAAGATCAAAAAGCTCCTCATTATAGATTTCCAAAAGAGACACCTTCACTGAAAATTCAGTACCATTCTCTGTGAGTTTTTCAAATATCTGATGCAACGTACGGGGTATGATACCTGCTAGTGGATCCTATAAAGTGAAGCATTTAATATATAAATACAGTGAAAGAGATTTGGAGGTGGGGGGTGGAATTTCAGCTAAATAGTCTGATTTGATCTAAGCAAGAATACCTTGGACAAAGATCATCTCCCATATAAAGATCACCAAGGTTTGTATGCATGCATTAAAGATGTAAAGTTTTGATTTACATATAAATGAATGAGACCATTTGTTAATTTATAAACATTTAAAGAAAGGCAGCTTTAGAATCTGAAAGGCATCAACTTTAGATTTTCTTTAGCTTTCTGCAATTTCTAACTTTGGCCTATAGTACAGACAAGAAATCTCAAGAGTGAAAATATACCTCTTCCCAAGTATATTCCTCATTTGGTGACCGCTCCCCTTCCATTGTGAAGGTCTTACCAGTACCAGTTTGGCCATAACTGTGAGAATGAAAAATTAACATGTAACAAACTAATATTCAAATAAAATTTCCTAATAATAATTATTGGCTGGCTTACGCAAACACTGTACAGTTGTAGCCCATAATGACTTCATCCAAAATGGGACACACAACACTCCGGTATACATCAATCTGCTTTGCTTGAGCTCCAAAAACCTGTTGAGGCAAAGACAACACATCCCATTTATAAATAACATATAGCCTTACACAGTAATAAGACCATGTTAGAGAAATGGACCAGCTTGTTTCTAGAAGCCCCCAACTTGACAAGCAGTTACCATATCAAACGTGTAAGTCTTTCTTGACGTCTTATCTGTCACTCCTCCAGTGCGGACACTAACTTCCTTTCTTGCTTGATCACAGTCTACAACAGCATAGGAGTTTCCTTTACGTTCTGAGGCATTAAAAGGCCTAAAAAGACAGGAGTTAAAAATACTGGATTGATATCATTGCTAATAAACATAAACTGACAAAGCAGACATATATCTCAGTTAAAGGATCCAGAATAGTATAGTTGGTAAAAGGAACAAAGCTTTTAACTTGTTTAATAATTGCTTAAACTGCCACAGTTTGGCAGTTACCAGATCTTGTTTCTCCTTCCACCCACTGTGGAACAACTCAAGTATTCACAGCTTTTAGTTTGCTTACATATATATTTTTTAACAAATCCATAAACACCTTTAAGATCATTTAGACACACACAGAGCTAAACTGCATTAGAAAATGTTGTTCAGTTGCAGTGGGGTTAGAGATTAAACATACCAAACAGTTGCATAAGAGCCTTCAAGAAAAGAAAAACTTATACATGAAAGTTAAGGTGATAGTTAATCAAACAAATTTCCTAATCAAAAAAATTTCCTTTTTTATTTTTCATTTACATAAGCAATGAAGTCTATATCTTCCACTGATGAACAATGCCCTAAAACACCAGAAATACTAATAGACCCTACTAATAGAACAGTAGACAGGCATACCAGAGCCTTTATAATGTTGATGCATTTGAATCAAATGTGCGAATTGTGAATAGAATTTCATAAAACATCAGATTTTGGTGGAAAAAAGTCCAAATACCTTTTTACTCTGAGTTTTAAGTAAAGTTTAATACAGGTGTAATAAAAGTTTAGAAACTTGATGGCAAGCATTTTGTTTCACCACTATGTTAAAGCTGGTGCACTCAATTTTCCTTGAAGGGGAGCTTGCAACAACTTATCCCAAAAAGCATGGAAATGACCATGTGCTGTAAACTAAAATGATGAACTCCTATTTTATTACTAATTTAGTAGTGGTATTGCACTGAATATCTATGCTATCTGAACAGTCAACACGAAAATAGAACTTCTACAATCTTAGCCATCTTTAAAATATTTTGATAAGAGGCACTTCAGATGCTCTATCTTTAAATTACAATTAAAAAAAAAAACAAAACAACCAAAAAACTCAAACACACAGCATCTCTAGTTTCCTGACGTGGCTAACATTTCTTCCTCCACACAGCACTGAGGCTGAAGTGTTAGATTCTAAACAGACCACTAGGCACTCTGGTGCAAGGCTGACTGGTGACAACAGATGATCACCAAAATCTTGTTCACAGGAACAAATTACAGCTTTGGTTTTGTGACTTTAAAATAGCAGGAGGCTGAACAAGGAATATATCCTGGTCTATAATGATATAACAGTGAACCAGACAAATGCAGGAGCCTTATGGTATGATAGCCCACAGCTGTGAGATCAGAGGAACAATTCAGCTAGGTTGGGGCATACATGCAGATCATCACCATGTGCCACTAGACAAGCAGCAACCTAGTATGCCATGGTGACTTTTGATCACAGGTTTATCCCCTTAGGTATGAAGGTTATTAACAATGCTAATGCATGCATTTTGAGTGTCCAAATTCATGTTTTACCAATGCATAGTGAATATATTGCTTGAAAAAGTTTCTAAAAACCTCAGACACACCAGGTTTCAGAAGCAAATTAAGACCACTGCATGTATCTCCCCATCTGTAAGACAAGTAGAACTGGACTGATGCAGAAGAAAAAGGGAAGGTGAAAGGAATATTTACTAGCTCAAAAACTATTAAGTTCTATTTAAAAAGCTGTACAAGGGGCAAGAGCAAGGGTGAGCTAGAATGTTTTTAGGGTTTAGAACTTGGTCTTATGAGTTGCAAAAAAGCAAAACACTACACCATGGTTAACCATGATGCTACTGTCATATTGAGCATTTTATTTAATTAAAATATACACTGATACTTAGTGAGGCTATTCCAGAACAATTGGAACTAAGTAGATGAAAAAGACTGACGGTGTTTCAAACTCAGTTGTTTCAATAAAGTCATTCTTCTTTTGTAATAGCCTTGATTTACATCAACACCTTCACCAATCTTGTTTGTTTCAGCATCTTTTTAGTTGTGTTGCAAAAAATAAGATAATTACTTTTAATTTATATCTTCATTGTGCACCTGTAAAAGTAAAACTTCCAAGTGTGAGGTATAATGAATGCAAAAGGCTTCATATTTATATCTGAAGGCACTAATAATAATATGTAAGCTAACATTTCAGTTCTGGCTCAAAAAACACCTTCCAGAGGTATTTTGGACACTATTCTTAACCCATTAGCCGTATTACAGTTTTAACAACCAACACTTAAAGAACATTTAACATCTGGTATCAAGGAGCAAGTCTTTAAAGTCACCTCAAAATTATAAAGACTAATTTTATGGTACATGATGTTTGTCAAATTATACCAAAAAAAATTTATCAACCAAGGT
The DNA here is from genome assembly GCF_003259725.1 of Athene cunicularia. NCBI lineage: Eukaryota > Metazoa > Chordata > Aves > Strigiformes > Strigidae > Athene > Athene cunicularia. Next base: position 9,035,867 of record NW_020799105.1, read on the forward strand.
AGTTGGTCATTATTACTTAAGAAGTTGACCCCCATAGCTTTTCGTCTGAATTCTGAGAGACTGCATCGCTGAATTTATATGAAAAACATACAAAACTAGGTGTAGCAAAAATTTCATTAGCTGTCAAATCGTAGTGGCTTCCCACAGAAGCTCATAAAAGATAAAAATGCAGTTTGTTTTTTTGTGTCTTGAATATCAGCCATACTCTCATTTAGCTCTTAACTTTCCTACATAGCTTTATACTGGGTGCGCACTCAAGTCTGGAAATTGCGACTCTTTACCTTTTTAAACTGAAAAAGATTATTCACAGCGGCGCTATTTTGCGGAAGCGCCGATTATCTCTGCTGGCTACAGGAATCCGCCGCACAGCGCGTACGAATACATCGGAGAGGCATTTTAAAGAGCAGTAACGACCGCCGTCGGCGGGTAACGCCGGGCTCTTTAACAGCACTATACTGGGGAAGGCATCACGCAGCTCCCTTTCGCCGAGGCCGCTCTGCAGAGCCGCGGGCTGCACGGCGCCCCGCCAGCCCCCCGTCGCATGACAGCGGCCTCGGCCCGCCGGCGACAGCAGGCGCCCCCACAGACACCGTAGCGAACACTTCAGACCGAAGTCCCTGGGGGACCTACGAGGAGGGGCCCCACCGGCCCTGCCGGGGCCCTGCCGCAGGCCGATCTCCAACGCTCGCCCAGGGCGGGGCGGGGGAACCACCGCACCTACCTGCACCGTACCTGTCTCTTATACACATAGATGTGTATAAGAGACCAGCTATATACTAGCGATTCAAATAAAACTAGACCAATGAATGTACCCTCTGGAAGAATATGTGAGCTAATCATACCTAATACTCATCTACTTAACACTTTCAGCAGAACAGACACGAAGGAGAAAAGACACAATGAAAAAAAAAAATAATCAGTAAATATCACTAATTTGAATTCAGTT
>NW_020799105.1:9036862-9042973 GCF_003259725.1 Athene cunicularia
GCTGTGACGCGTCACCTGATGTCACACGCGACTCTGCCGGGCGGCTGTTCATGGCCACCACGACCGCGCGCGCTCACGCGGGGGCAGCTGGGAAACCTGCTGCCGCTGAACGGCCACATACTCGAGGGCATCCAAGCTTCGCGCCTTAGTTCTCTGTCTTCAGGATTCACATCATCCAGGCGATGTTCCCCCGGAGGTCACGCCCTCTGGCCGTCCATTCTTTCCCTGCCAGCTCTCCAGTTAATCCACATTTTATTTGAACGCCACATTCAAAATTAGAGAAGAACACCCAGCCAATGCCCAGTACAGCACAAGCATTGCTTTGCCTGTTTTTAAAAACCCAATAATATCATGTTTCCGTTTACATGGTGGGGCACAGCGTTCCCAGCAGGACAGCCCACTGTCCCCACAGTTGGTGGTGCCCCGCTGCCACCCGTCTGCAGCAGAACTGCTAGGCCAGGCAGTTTCCGTCCTGCGGCGGTGAGCTGTGTGGGCCCTGCCTGCAGAGCTCTGCTCTGGTCCCTCTCTGCATTGCTCTCCAGCGCAACTCATCAACATCCCTCTGAATTCTACACCTAATTTTCAACATGTTTACAGGCTGGTATTGCCTGTTCAATTGGTGGGAAAATCCTATGTCTGAAAGAAAATAAATAGTTAAAGGCTCAGGACAAAGCACTGCATTTGCAACATATCTTTTATTTTGCAACTGTATCATGCGAACTACTCACCAAGTACAAGCTTGCATCCTCTAACCAGCAGTGTAAATTATGTCACCCTAGCTTCCCTGTGAGAATTTCCTGAGACGGTATTAAAAGCTTTGCTAGGTGGAGATCTGTAACAGGATAACAGGTCTGTGGGAAGAGGGGAAGAAGCAGATGTCAGAGAAGATTTAACTGGTCTGACATGCTTTGTTCTCAACAAATCCGCATGGCTCCTACAGACTGTCATACTGTCATCTACCTCTTAAGGCCTACAGTGTTTGTTGTTGTTCTAGGGCCTTCACAGTTGCTGAAATTCACATCACCCATCTATAATTTTGCAGGTTCTGCTCCCCTCCCCCCTTCTAAATTGGCTACTTTGAAAGTTATACCTCCTCCATGAGTTCTTAAAGTTAATAAATGAATCCTAACCTGTAAGGCTTGCGGTAATTTTTCTGACAGTGACACGAAGCAGCATCACATTATGTTCCTCTACCATTTATCTCAAAAGTTAGAACAATGTCAGAACCAATCAATCTTATACTAGGCATGAAGAACAAGATCTGAGAAATATACACATTATTTTTATAGAAAAGGACATAAAGTGTTGGATTCCTAATCTGCTGTGAGCAGAAATTGATTTGGAAAATATTAACATTCAACAAATTTGTCTGCCATTCTAAATATAGACTGATGATGACAGCTGTGAAATCTTTATAGTGATTAATAACAATTTTCATTTCCAGCCTTTCTGAGAAAGTATTTTCTGTTTGCTTCATGTAAGACTTTACTGCTTGCATGCCACTGAAAACAACACAATCTTAAAGTGTATATATATATATATATATATAAAAAAAAATATTAGATGAAGACTACTTTGCAGGGACAGACATTTGGAAGATAGTAATTGCCAGATGAATTATTGCCCTTCAACATAAATTTTTAACCTTTCGGCCTCAAATTTAGAAATAAGGCAATGATTCTGTAGAAAAAGCTTGTAACAGAACACTTAAAATGTTTATGCATAGACAACTAAGGAATCTGTATTTTCTAGCAGTCTCAGAGCTTACCTTTCCAACCAAAATGAGTTTGGTGAGTTGGCATTACTAACACGTGCTTCTTTTTTGGTTTTTTTTTTCCCCTCTAATGGAACACTAAAAATCACAATAATACATTGCTTTGGTTAAGTAAAGACTTAACCAAATGGGAAAATTAATATCAGATAAAAGCAATATCCATTGCAAACCTAGAGATGACCCTTATTCTATGCCAAGAGCAAAAATAATACATGTAGGAGCTACTGCTAGATTGAAAACTCAAATGCAGGTATGCGAATATACCAAATCTTTACCTTTTGCTCTATACTCCTTCTTACAGATCATACAAAAGAAGGCAGCACTGGAACAGAGTAAGTCTTTTCTTCTAATTTCTGCCTGTTTGTTCTTTTCTAGTATGAAAGTATAACTTGCATTAGTCAGAATTTTTTTCAAAATATAAACATGTGTCTCACAAACATAAATAAAAGATCATTCAAACCTGCATTTAAACAAGAGGAATCTGTTCTATTATTAGGAATTGAATCTGGCTGATAGCTACCTTGGAAACAGCTGTGGTAAAACACGTACTTCTGGTAAGCAAGTTAGCTTAAAAAATGCATACAGTTTAACAGCTGCAATTCTGTTTTACAAGGTCAATTTATAGCATAGGTCATACCTTTTCTTAGACTAGGTAAAGCCTAAAGATACTAACACACTTAAACATAAACTGAGTAACAGTGAACAGGGAGTTAGCATTTCTTAAGCGATAAAAATAAATACACGAAAAAAAGAAACATGAATGCCTAGGATAGCCTTAACAGTGGTTGGGAGAATGACCTTTAAGAAGACATGTACATCATCTGTGACAAATATGTTGGTTGTTGTTTTTTTTTTTTTAAGAGAGACAAAAACATTACAGAAAAATCAACTGTATAATAATACACACAACTGCCAATGTAACAACTTCAGTAGAGATTACTAATCCCCACTTACCGATCAAAAAGGACAATTTTTCACTAAAGTTTGCCAACAAGAAGTCATTGTATTATAGTGATATTCACAGACAATGTGTGTCTCAAAAAAAAAAAAAGTGTTTTCCTAGGATTTATATAAGATGACCTGGGTAATTATAGGTGTGGAGGCCTGACAAATAGTAAATTGTTGACACTAAATGTGGTTAGCTAAGAATTAAGAAAGGTTATAATGGAAAGATATATAATTAATGCAAATTATAAGTTTGGGTGAGACTTCTTCAAGATTTAGTAACACCTGTTTTGATCATCAACATGCTACAGAGTCTATAACCTGTACTGAACATGTGGAGAGTTTAATATTCATAGTAACAGGATAATTATTTCACTGTTTAAAAATGAAAGATACGATGAAGTAACTACCTTCTTGTTAAAAAATTAAGGGCTCAGTGCATATATAACATGACTAAAACCAGAATTGGTTTCAACTAATCAGGGAAAATACACAGAATAAAGGATCTCTTTTTTCTACATGCATGCCAGAACACTGTCCAACACAAACGGGAGCACTTTTACATCTTTTTATATTTATAGTCATTATAATAAAAAATTAACACCACATGGAGGGGGGTGTATGCATTTGTGTCATTAGTTGAGAGTAAAACTAATAATTTTCTATATGCTTACCTATTTTCAGTTAAGGCATGCAGCTGGATGACAGCCTTTACAGCTTTTAAAAAAGAAAATAAACAAATAGAAAAATTTGAAACATACAGAATTGACAGGACCCATCGAAGTCACCAGGAAATGTCTCCTTGATTTCTCATTATCTTTTGACTTTAATATTGTAAAATGTTATTCATTCAGTATTTTTATACTAAAAGCATTCAACAGGCCTTTTTTTTTTTTATAAGCTATGCTTTTTTCAGCCTGAGACCAGTTTGCTACAAAGCCCTTTTATATAAAATTACAATTTGAATTTAATCTGGAATTTTAGCTAGGTGGAAAAATATGCTTCCATTAGTAGCATATCAAGACTGTACTTACAGTTTTACAGTTGCTGCCTCTCTTTATATTCAAGAGGAATATAAAATACTGGTTTTATTCTAAATTATTTGTAACCCGTCTTGGGGATCATTTCCCCTGCACTGTACAGTTATGTCACATATCCTAAAGAGGGATCTCCACACTGCTACTCCATTTCTTCATGGGATTTTTTGAATAATTTCCACACTCTAAATAATACAAAAATTCATTGGATTGTTTGGACAACACCTGTTTTTCCACTGGGGCAGAGGAAGAAGGCAGGACTGAAAGCACCAATTGTCTACGAGCAATTAACATTTAATGGGGAAGAAATCTTATTTACTGGATTAAACTGAGAAAGTAATTTTATGGAAAGTCCTCTTTTGCTGATGGTGTTGTATTAAAAATATCTTTAAAACACGGAAAAGATATCCAAAATAGTGGATAAGTGTAATTTTGGCTACTATATACTAAACCAAAGAGGGGTTAAATTATAAAACCACAATCTGCTCTGAATAAACATCAGTGCCATTGAATAGCCACTAAAAATTATTATAATGTATAAATTAGGGGTAAAGTACAGTAGGCTGACCTCTGTTGCACACCTCTGCTGCAATAGTTATGTTAGAGCATGAGGAGGTGTGATCTTTCATCACCACAGCTACAAGCAGCAGAGGCTTGCTTTAGATGCAACTATTAGCAGACCACCAGTTTTGTTAGCGCAGTCTGCTTGGATTTTCCCAGGACTGGCTCTGTGTATATCCTAGGCAAGATCTATAGGGAAAGACAGGCTTTATCAGAGCAACTATACATCAGGCCAGCATTAGCTAAATATATACATTTGGCTACTTTAGGCTAGCAAACTGTCAGGACCTGAAAAAGGAATAAACTGCCTGAAATTCTGTATACTTTTACAGCTTTCACTCCTCCATGATAACTGATACAACATGCCTACAACTTGTGTTAACAATAAAGGCAGAATCACTTCTACTATACATCAAATTTAAGAAAACTACTCCAATTCACAACCTCTTAATCTCCCAGTGTACTTTCTGCCAGACACAATGGTACCACCCTCTCTGATGCACTGGTAATGGGGTGGAACTAAGATTTAAGATCTCACCATTTCACAGAATCACCGAATCATCTAGGTTGGAAAAAACCTTGAAGACCATCTAATCCAACTATTAACCTAACACTGACAGTTCCCAACTACACCATATCCCTCAGCGCTGTCGACCCTACTCTTAAACACCCCCAGGGATGGGGACTCCACCACCTCCCTGGGCAGCACATTCCAATGCCTAACAACCCCTTCTGTAAAGAAATGCTTCCTAATATCTAGTCTAAACCTTCCTTGGTGCAACTTGAGGCCATAACCTCTTGTCCTATCGCTTATTACTTGGTTAAAGAGGCTCATTCCCAGCTCTCTGCAACCTCCTTTCAGGGAGCTGTAGAGGGCGATGAGGTCTCCCCTCAGCCTCCTCTTCTCCAGACTAAACACCCCCAGTTCCCTCAGCTGCTCCTCATACTACATGTGCTCCAGACCCTGCAACAGCTTTGTTGCCCATTTATCCTGGCCTCTTTCCCTCTGGCCTCGTCTTGACTTTTACATACACATTTTACATAGGAAATGGAAAAAAACCCAGACTGCCTCAAACTAGAATCCCATGAGGACAAAGATATCCTTCATTTTCACGGGAGTTAACATATTGTGTCAAAACTAGGCTCCCACACAGTTCTAAATCCAACCAGTTAATTTAGGTGAAAACTACCAACTGCCTTGCTCCAACCAGGATTGGTTAACTTGAGAGACAGTTTTGTGACTAAACTGAGGCCAGAAGCGTGGGTGTACTTGATGTAGACACGAATGTTTTAAACCGGGTAGCTCAGGTAAGAGCGTCTCTATAGCAGCACAGACCTCAGTGGAAACCAGCAGCTGCATGTCTACCCAAATTCCCTGACAGATTTTGTTGACCATATGGAGCAGCGTGCTGCCACTTCTAACAGCTAATTTGACCAAAGCTGACTAAAGCTACTTCTGATACATCTTCAGTCCCCTCTCTGTGTGCAGAAATAACCTTAGCTAACTTGTCAGGTCACATTTTTCTACCTTTTGATTACAGGGTTCGGGTTCGGTGAACTTTCAGCTGTGAGATACCAGCTGTAATAGAAGGCAAGCAGTGGGAAAGCTAAAATCAGGCATTAAATATAGCACATTAAGTTCTTTTCTTTCTCTTTTTTTAAGCTTTGAGAAATAAGACATAGGAAAATAGAAGCATCTAAAGAAAGCACATTACTAGAACTGCAAACAGTAGTTTTTTTGGGGGTGTTTTATTTGGTTTTTGGTTTGGTTTTTTTTTTTTTTTTTTTTTTTTT
>NW_020799105.1:9043023-9103518 GCF_003259725.1 Athene cunicularia
GGGGGGGGGGGGGGGGGGGGAAGTGAGTTATGATGATTCATGCTGTCAATGCTTGTGTGTCAAAATTCGGATGCACCGTTATTGTTCATAATTGCTATGTATGCTTCAGTATTGTAAAGGTAATCCACAGTGTATATTCGGAGCCAGTGCCTTTCTCAGGCTTTAGTTTCTCCTGCTAGATTACTTCTCTTTAAGCATGTGAATCTATGCAGTATTTGGATTTAACTTTATATATGCATGTAGAGCCTGTTGTGTTTTCATACTCCCTACAATCATGATTTAGTCATTTGTTTAATTTTAATTGTGAATTAGGATTTACATAAATAATAATGAAATGAGAGCAGACATAGTGCTTTCATGGGATGATTTTTTTTTAAGATGGCGAACATATGAAAATTAAAAATCTTCTTTGAATTACATGTTCCCTATTTCCATTTCTGAATTCTGTCCATCCTTCCACTTTTCTTCCGCTTTAAATTTTTCTTCTCACAGAATTTTATCCTTCATCTGGCACATCAAGTAGCAAGATCATTTTGCAGTTAGAACTTCATATCTCCTTTTCATCTCATGTACAGCGCTGAAATTATCTATTCTAGTTAGGAAGTCCATAGAAGGGTTCATATTTGCATGTTTGCAAGCTCTTTTGCTCCGTTTCTCCTTCCTGTCTTCAGTTGCTTGTAAGTCTGTGGCTTGATCCCTTAGATGAAACGGTACCTTTGGGAATTTGTTCAAAGTCTCAAGGATATAACTTATTTTGCACATGAATACAAAGGTAGTTCCCTACCCTGTTAGGTTCAGAAGAAGAAAGAGTGAAGGGACAGAAATTTCATTATCTGCAGTATTTCACTGAACTGGAAGGTGTTAGGCTTCTAGCTAGGGGTCATTCCAGGTTATTTGTAGAAGTCATTTACTAAAAATACTGTCAGACCATTTGAGATGTCACATGTTGGGCTTTTAATTTTTGATATATTCTATTGTATGAGATGCTTTCATAATAATTTTGATTTATTGGTGTTTTAACAAAACAGGAACCAAAAAGTTTGTGCTAAAAAATGGCTGTGGAGGAATTGATTTTTGATCGGTTTTGTGTCTAGTTACGTATTTGTATATGCATGGTCTGTCAGTGAGCATCTTTACATTCTCGGCTTTTATGATGTCTGTAAGTTGATAAAATATGCTTGAGATAGCACTGTATATATGTAATAAGGGGGTTTTTGATGGAGCTTGTTTGAAAGTTGCTTCACTATAGCTTTTCTATTTAGTTCTGACCTTCTGCAACTTGTTTTCAGAATGTCAGAACTGTAGCTTGCCTGAACAGTGGAAATGGAAAAAAAAAAAGCTGTAGAGTTGAAAGTTTACTTACAGTGTTAACAGTAGAACTAGAATTGAATTGTACAAAATCATAAAAAAACCCACACAGAATAGGTAAATAGCTAGGACTTTGTTGAAACACACCACTGACTCTTGTAAACTGCTAGGTCTGTTGGTTATGTCAAAGCTCCAGTGTTAGATAAGTAATTGCTTTTAATGTGGGATTACAGTACTTCTCATGATTCAGAATCCTAAAGTTCTTTCTGGTTTTGTTGTTAGATCAGATCATCTTGCCAGTTCTCTCATCTTTCTGTGTATTTCTTGTTGTTGTGCAGTATAACTAAAGTTTTAGTTTCATCTCTTTTTTTTTTTTAATTCAGACCTCACAAGTTTTTCTTTTTGAGGGTATGAGACAGATGGTAGCATAAAGTGTTAAGTGAGTTGGCTTTACAAAGAGTCTTGGGCAATCTGATGTGCTACTTGCAGCTAAAATGTATGAAATACACATCAAAATACAGTTAGAATAAAACACAGAGGTCTCTCCTGTAGCATCCAGTTTTATATTTCCCAGCGTGTGCAGGGCCATGTGCTAGACGCTACTGCTGCACTGTGGTTGTGGACTAAGCCCTGCAGCTGTAGGGTGGTGGAGAAAAAATGTCAGAGAGGGAGGAAGAGAGAATGAGAACCACTGACTTGTAAGTATTCGATGCATAAAGCAATTAATTGAATTAATGAGTACATTTCTGAAGAAAACGAGTAAAGTACACTTTCAAGCAGCTGGTCCTGCAACACAGAACCTAGTCTTATCAGCTTTGTTCTTAGTACACAATTTGAGACTGTGATGAAAATAACAATGCAAGCAAACATTCTATGCCAGATTTGTGAAATAATCCTGAAGATCCTATATCATCATATTGTCTAAAGATTAAAACCACTTAATTTTTAAAAAGAGCCATCTTTCAAATAATGAAAGACTTCAAAACCCTTTTGGAATTTGCCTGATTTTCAGCAGCCTTGTGAAAAATTGAAGCAAAGAAGTGCTAGGGAAAGGTTAATTTCAATTGTTCTCTATTTCTGGTGAACTCAGATAAAACTTGTTTACCTTGGAGGGTGTGTTTTGATTAATTGTTTGGAGCAATTTTTTAAGAGGTAAGAAAAGTAAGCTGAAGTGATTTAGAAATTTTTTAAAACTTGTTATCCTTTATTGCTGTGTTTGACATCAGATTTTATAAAATCCTGCCTTTTTGTTTGACCTTTTCCCGGTGCTTTGGAAGCTGTGGAGTGGTCAAGTTAAGGACTGTAGTTTTAGGGTGGTAAATTAGCTTTATGGTGTCTTGATTTTATATCTCGCCCTGTTTGACAGACACAAGGGTGTTGAAAACAGACATCATTTTACTACTTGGGCCAGTTACTTAGCTGGGCCCTGATCTCACCTGTGAAGCTACCAGGGTCCTTGTTTTTGCCAAGTTCACATGTGGTATTTTCTCATTAATGCTATGGTAATTCCTGTACACTGGTGTTTCTACTGCCACGTTGGCAGTGAAACCTGTGGCAGACCAAGTTTTACTGCTGTGATCTAGAAGCTGTAGAAGCTGGACCCTTCTGGGAATGAGAGTGAAGCAAGCATCTGCCCTGACTACCATCGTTAGGAGGGAATTTTACAAGTCAGCTACAGACTTGGCAAAAAAGCTGTAGACCGAGATTCTGAAAATGCTTCAATTGTAGCAAGACTTCAGAATTTATTTGAAATGAACTATGTAACAAAACCTTATAAATATTCATCATCTTCAAAGTTGCCTGATTTGGCATGATTAGTTGTTCTTAATAACTTTGTAGCACTGATTAAATCATTGTGGGTCCTTGTAGTTGGAGCTTTTGTGTAGTATGCTGAATTCCTGATGAGTTTAGAAGTGATAAAACATGTTAACATGTTGAGCAATTTATCTACTTCTGCAGTCTATCTGCTTGTGTATGCAATCAGATTTATTTAGATCAGCATCAGGAATGTGTTGGGATCTTATACATTCTCTAGCTTCGTGACAAATAAATTCAGAGAAGATTGATGTTGTATGGGTGTTGAATAATGTGTACTGGTTTAATATCTAAATGTGTAAAAGAAGGATTGCTGGGTTTGTCTACTGATGAACCTGTAACCTGAAAGAATGATGGACGGTCTGAAGTGTCCTTTATGGGAATGGTTGATTTACTTTTTTTTTTTTTTCTTTGAGATTACTCTTTTTGTGCTCCATTTTTTAAAATTACATTCTTGGTAACAGAACTTAGTAATTACATTTGTCTGATTTCAAGGAAAAAAACCCTATACTGTACAGTTTAGTCTAAAAAATAATTTTAAATTATAGCATACAAGTGGATTGAGAAGTTAAGAGAGGAGGTAGATTGTTGGTTGAGTTACTGGCAACATCACTGTTACATATACAAGGATGTCACAATGCCTTTGAAAGGTAGGTGCAAGAGGGAAAGAGGTGAGCTGAAGACCTGTGATTTATTTTATTGTTGCAAAGCCTTGAGCTTGCAACTGAAGTCATAGACTCCTGCAGAGTGCTCAGTTCAATGCTATCATCCTTGTAAGAGAGGTGAGAAAACTCTGGCTGGTGCAGCACCAGGACTCCTGATGAAGCACACAGCACTTCTTTCACTCCAGGCATTGGCAGCTGAAGAAATCTTCATGTAAGTTACTAAGAACTGTAAACCAAGATGTATTAGTAAATAATACAGAGAAGACATTATCAATGGTAGCTCATTTGCAGGACAGAGCAGAGAGAGGTTTTGACTTAACAAAGGTTTCACTTTACTCTGGTAAATGGTAGGTAATGAAGTTTGGAAATTTTTTTTAAAAAAAGTATATAAATAAAATACAGAACTTGGAACAGGAGCAAAATGTAAGATTGAACATTACTGTTGTTTTTATATAGTTTCAAAGGCCCAGAACTTGAATAATGATTGTATTGCAGTCAGCATAACATACCAAGTGTATTCAAAAGACAGATGAAATGTGATTTGAAAACAAACAGCAATTCAGATTCTAGTATATACAAGTGTAAACTTCAGGTATGTAAGTTGTAAGACCCACAGGTGTGTCCATAGAAGTATTTGGGTTCAGTTACATAAAAGCTTCAAGCAAACCCTAAATTTTAAGGCAACAGATATTTTGATGCTGGCTTTCAATTTATCTGATGAGCTGTTGCCATTCATCTGGTTACTTTGGTCTGATTTATAGCCATTCATCTGGCTCAGACCTATGTACCAGCATTTGACTTAAATATGTACAGCCTGTCATGGCAAAATCTTGAAAAGTGCTTTGGAGTTTGTGCTTTGGGGGTCATATTTTTATTATCTAGTTACATTTTTGCATTGAAACAGCCCTCAGGAGTTTCTGTTAATTGGTTTTCAAATACAGTCCTTTAATTGTTGAAACATGGAACTTAAACTTGACTACACTGGCTAATTTTTAATTAAAGTAAATTTACTAAAATAACTTTGAAAGATTAAAATAGTTAGGCAGGATAATATATCACTTAATCCTGCTCTGTAGTACTGTGTTTGCAGGTGGAAGCTGGTATCCCCAGAGAGCCTTGCTGGTTCTGAGGGACTGCTTGCCTGGAAATCATTACAAAAGCAGGGCCTCAAAAAGTAGAATACAATTTTACTTAAGAGTGCTATAGTTTAAAATTCAGCATCTGTTTTGACTGATACTTTTCTTGCACAAGTGAAGTAACTTTGATAAGGAGGAAGAATAGTAGTATTTAGTGTTTACTAGTTTTTTAGTGTTTCCTAGTCATTGAATAGGGACACTGCTCTCAGGTCAATATCCCCATTCTTTTCTCTTTTTCTTCCTAGCTCTGTCATCTTGCCACCTGTAATTTCTGAGGCACTGGAAGAATTCCCACTGCCACAGTGATGCTTTGTTCCTGCTGTCTTTGCTTTATTGGGTCTTTCTCTGTTGCTTCTGTTTTATGAAAGTAGTATGGCTATTAATGATGTTTTTGTTAGGATATTAGCTCTGCAAAAAATCCATGAAGCATCCAGTTTTGGATGAATTTCTTTGCTAGTGACCATCAGCATCCAATGCTCACTGTAATGACAGCATAGCAAATAGGTACAGTACATGTACTTTAGGACAGTGTCTGAGCATGACTTGACTTCAGGAATTAAGCTGTTTCTCAAAAAACTACAAGAAATATAAAATTCTTTCTGTAACTTTTTTCCCTATGGTCAAAAGCAGTTCTGTTATCAAAAAGTGGTTTGTAGCATTTTAGGATTTTTATCTGAAAGAATGGAACATGATACTTTTATAAAGCAATTATACTTGGAGAACTTAGAAGTTGCACAGAAGCAGTCATATGAGGCAATGTTTTATGTTATGTCTTATAGTTTATGCCCTAAGAAGTCATTGTATGAATGCTTTATCTTAAATGAAATTTTCTTTTCTAGCTATTGTATTGTAGTAACCTACCACCAGGAGGAACAGTACTGAAGCAGGAATGTACTGGTCTTGTTCTTTTGATGCCTTGCCTTGCCGAAATATTGCATAGGTGATCTGCTCTTGCTTTTATATGAGTTGTCTGGTACTTCAGTTTAGTTTGCAGGGAAGTAAATGTGGGTTAATCATGCAAACCCATTTGAAGTTGAAGAGGATATTGTATTCACAGTGCCTGTTGAAATAACAATGAAGACGGAGATACAAGTTTATGTCCTTGGTTTGAAGGCTTAATTACTGATTTTGACCTTTTGAAAATGGTAGGCTTTTCCTGTACTGAAATTTGACTTCCAAGCTGGAGGTAGTCTATGAAGGAGGCAGAAGTAGGGAATGATAATAAAATGAAGTGGAGGTGTACAGCTTCACAAGACATCAATTGAAATCTCATAAGATTTCACAGAAGCTGCGTAATTTGGTGAATCACATTGGAAAGATGAGTCATCTGAACAGTCAAGTTCTGTGACTTAATGATGTGGTGTAGAAATAACAAGGAGATATCAGATGACAAGGAAATTGTATAACATTTTAAAAAAACCTTGAGAAGTTTATAGTATATATGCATCTTACGATAATCAACTAGTATCTTAATGAGATGGAATATTTCAGCTGCAAACCAAGTGATAGGTGTTCCTTAGCAGAGGTGAAATCAGGAAATTGAGACAACTCCTTGCTCTCTTACTTGTATTTGTCAATCCATTAGAATTGTGTGCAAGTGAAATACAAGTAACAGTCTAGTTACTGATTTTTGTCTATGAAAAGTAGTATCTATTCTCACTTCATAAAATTTACACATTATCTCAAGTTTAGTAGTGTATTGTGGCCAGCAGGTCGAAGGAGGTGCTCTTATCTCATGAGACCCCACCTGGAGTTCTGTGTTCAGTTTTGGGGCACCCAGCATAAGAAGGACACGGACCTGTTGGAGCGAGTCCAGAGGAGGCCATAAAGATGGGGGGGCTGGAGCACCTCCCTTATGAGGACAAACTGAGAGAGTTGGGGTTGTTCAGCCTGGAGAAGAGAAGGCTCTGGGGAGACCTTAATTGCAGCCTCCCAGTACTTAAAGGGGGACTGCAGGAAAGATGGGGAGGGACTCTTTATCAGGGGTGTAGGTATGGGAAGAGGGGTAATGGTTTTAAATGGCAAGAGGGTATATTTAGGTTAGATAGAACCAAGGAAGAAATTCTTCCCAGTGAGGGTGGTGAGACACTGGCACAGGTTGCCCAGAGGGGCTGTGGCTGCCCCCTCCCTGGCAGTGTTCAAGGCCAGGTTGGATGGGGCTTGGAGCAACCTGGTCTAGTGGAAGGTGTCCCTGTCCATGGCAAGGGGGGTTGGAACTAGATGATCTTTAGGGTCCCTTCTAACTCAAACCATTCTGTGATTCTGTGTGATAATTTCTGCTTAGGACTCTGAACAGGGAGGCATTTTTAAAATCATAAACATGTATTATATCAGTGCTGTTGATGCATAGAAACACAGATGTTGCTATACTTGCTGTACTTTGTTTTTGAATGGTATCTGCATTTTTTCAGAGGAAGGAAGACCATAGATATTCCAAACAGGGTTAAACTAGTGGATATATGACAGGTTTAAATGCAAGTGTAGACATTTAAATTCAGCGTTTCAGTTACTGTTTAGTGATTACACTTGACTGCACTTTTTTTCTTTTGAAGTAATTTGTAGTGTGAGAACCATGTTTTGCTAGTGGAAGTGTTTCCTTCTAAAATGCATTGAGCTGCACTTTTTAAAAAGTTACTTCATGTTGTTTATGGCTCTTGCTTAAGTTCAGATTCTGATTATTTGTTGATGCGCTCTGTACTCAGTGCTTCTACTTTTTTATTTGGATTATAGTTCTTGTTTGTAATTTTGCTTTCTTTCATACAAGGGAGCGTTACAACTTAAGTCCATTTAAAAATTCCAAAGTAGTCGTCTTTCTTCACTTCTTTCAAAAGTATTTGAAGATCTAATCTAACTTTACTGCTTTTTTTCAGTCATCTTACTTAGTTTGCATATGTATCTCCTTCCTCAGGCATAAATCCAGTCTTATACAAACTTTCACGCTGCTACAGGTAAAATTTTCTATTTGTGAAATACTGTTTTTCATTGATTCTGCTGTAGGTGTTATATTCATAAACTTTGTCCTTAACACACTGTTAATAATGAGCTCTTTATCAGCCTGATTATAATATATAACACTAACAGTGATGACCATGCATCTGCTGGCTTCAAGTTGGCTGTTGTTTTTATATCATAGAATCACATGAATAAATGGGAAGAAGATAATCCAGAGGGACAGTAGCTTGCAGAACTGTTTCCAGTTTTGAGAATTGTATAGTATTTTAGGGAGGAGATTTTATTAGCTGACTCTCCTTTTCATTTGTAATTTTAAACTGTAAATAAAATCTATAAACAGATTTATTTTAATTTCTGAAGTTTTTTGTGTATCTGGTAACATTGAGTATGCAGTTGGTATGCTTGCTAGTTAAAATGTCATTACTGAAGACCTGAAACAATAAGTATGTTGAGAACTGTGCAGTCCTTCATGTTCCACATCCCATACGGTCTTAAAGCTTGTATGTAGTCTTAAAACTTGGATGAAATTCCTTGAACTGTACAACCTGAAAATGGAAAAGTAAATATTGTGAAACTCCTTGTTATTTATGTGATCCTGAGAGCCCATACAGAATTTCTCATGCCTCTGTATATGTGTTGTGGTGGGGAGTTAGACTCACACCTGGTTTTCTTTGTAAGTGAAATCAGTTCAACAATGACTAAGGAAGCTCATGTAGTAGGTTACTTGGCAATGTGGCAAGTAACATTTCACCATGGGAAAATATTGTGTTTGGTTGGTGCTATATAACAGGCCCTGTTCTAAAACCTTTCTTGTAAAACAGGGTTAGAATTCAGTGGCTCTTATATACAGGAGTACAATGCATGATTGGCTCAGAGGATAGCTCTCTGATTTCCTGTTTCTGCAGTTTGCTGCTTTGGGGTGTGTGTGTATGTTGTTTGTTTGGGGTTTTTTTTGTGTTGGTGTGGTTTTACTTGGTTTTGTTTGTTGTTTGGGTTTTTTTTAACATGCAGCCAAGTGGTTCTACTCTACCTCCCCAAATATCCCAAGTCTGAATGTTTCACTTTTTCACTTGGTATTTAAACAAGTAACCAGTTTATAATTTAAGAATCACACTTAGTTTCTTAGCATTTCAGAATTGTGCCGTTAAAGAAGCATGTCTTGTAGTATGTCTGTTAAACTAATAGTTTAAACATGTGAGATAGTCTATTCCTGTTTATCATGGCAATTCTGCAGTGTTTTTGTATTTTTATGGCAATATTGTAAATGATGTCACCCTTTCTTGCTTGAGTGTATAAATCCAGTGGTCTTTTGTTTACTTGACAAAGTTACAACATTTATAATAGAAACATGGATTCAGACACATGAAATACTTACCTGAAGCCTGAAAATATACTTGAGATAATATGTGTATATTTCATTTCATTTTTATCTTAATTGAATAAGAGGATGATATTTCTTTACTAAGTTATTTTTTTAATTGCTAGTAGTATGAAACTTGAAACCTTCAATTACCTGACCTATGATTATATCCTGTTGCTTGGCCTTCAGGATTATTATTTTTTTTTTTTAACAGCAATATCTCTCAGGATCTGAACTATACTTTTAAGCCAGTTTTATGAGTTTTGTGCAGAACTAAATTTCTTTCAGTATCACCAGGTATTCTCTAACATAACATTAAAATATTTGCAGGGCTTAAGTGAAAATAGTAAGTGAAATTTCTTCTGTTTTCTTCAAGGTTTCAGAAAGAGACAAACAACAAAATGAACAATCCAGCTCTTAAGAGAATAACAAATGAAATTATCAAATCACCTGAGGATAAACGAGAATACCGTGGCCTGGAATTGGCAAATGGCATTAAAGCTCTTCTCATTAGTGACCCCACGACAGATAAGTCTTCAGCAGCACTTGATGTGCACATAGGTATTTAATGCATGTTGTGTTCATTATGTCATTAATAAAAATGCTTTAAGTTTTCATATCTTAATTGCAAATAAACTGACAGGAGTGGTATCCATTTGGCAGCCTAGCCTTTTATTGTAACTTAGGTTTTGTTTAATTCTTTGACATATCAAGTTGAAAATTATTAGAGCTAATTAAATTATTTTACTATATGTTTACTCAAGTGTAGCTCAGTCAGTAGAAAGACTTCTTTTAACCATTAAGTTTCATGTTATGAAAGATCTTTTGTAAGCAGAAAAGGGGCGGGTATGAGTGCAATTATTTCAGACAGCTCCATCTGTCATGTCAGGCTTTTTTTTTTTCATGTCAAGTTGTTGATGTGTAGAGATGAGAAAATGCTGTAGTGCTGGAGGAGTTGGAAAGACACTCCCTAACTCCAGTGATGTTTAAGTGTACAAACAAATACTGGAAATAGAAGGGGAAGGCAGTTACTTTGACTCTTTGGAATAATGGAAACCTTTTCTTATATCTGAGGTATTTCTCAAGCTTGTGTAGTTTCTCAGTTGCTTGGAAAGTATGATGCATGCACACGTTACCTAAGCATCCTCTTGCCATGTTTGTAGTTGGGAGCTCTTGTTGGTGTTAGGACAGAAGTAGTAGAGTAACTTTGAAAATGTGTGGCCCTTTTTATTATGGAGATGGCTGTCACAAATCATCTAGTTTAGAGGATCATGAATGAGGTTTTGTTAGGTACTGTGACAGCAATAGCCAACTGCAGCATCCAGTTCCTGCACATGCATTGGAGGAGATGAATCTGTTGCTCTCATCTGTACTCTCCCATTGAACATTGTTGCACACTCCAAAGCAGGACTGCCAGACTCGAAGACTTCATTTCCATGTTTCTGGCTTCCATTCTTGCACATCGTTATTGTCTTTTAATCTGACTGCCTTCATACCTACTAGCTGGTCATCAATAGCTGCTTGTGTTCAGGCAATTACAGGTTATCACTTGTCCTAGAAACCACAGGATAAATACCTCCTTAATTGTGGTTGGTATAGTTGCTGATCTTTAACACAGTGCAGTTATTAAGTCAAGGTATACAAGTCAACATTGTGATCTGCCAGGTCTCTACAGATTATGAGTCATGGACTTCAGTTGAAAAATAGTCTCTATAAGGCAATGCAGGCTGATCTGGAGAGGCAATTTGAGACACTAATTGGTTCAGCTACTCATTCTCATTTTTTTTTAAGATTGAGTTTAGTTGACTGTAGCTGCATGAGTGTTTACAGAATTGATATAATTGTCTGAGGCAACATACTGTAATACAAAGCACTTTAAAAGTCGTTTTAGTATTAGTTTTTATGAATGGTTACATTAAATTATTCTTCCTGCAGGATCCTTGTCTGATCCCCCCAACATTGCTGGGCTTAGTCATTTTTGTGAGCATATGCTGTTCCTGGGAACCAAGAAATATCCAAAAGAGAATGAATATAGCCAGTTTCTTAGTGAGCATGCTGGGAGCTCAAATGCTTTCACAAGTGGAGAACATACCAACTATTACTTCGATGTGTCACATGAACATCTAGAAGGTGCACTAGACAGGTAAACAGTTTTTTTGTTGTTGTTGTTATATGGGTGCTATTTGAAATTGTGTAAAAGTTGTTTGATAGCTTTATCATTACGATATTAAAGAAAGGAGTGAGAGCGCTATGTTTTGTTAAACCAATACCAGATATTTTTCAGTTCAGAAGTTTTGCTTGGATTTTTTTTGGCTAGCAGAGTTCTTCACTGAGGTAGAACTTCTGAAGTTCAGAGGTTGTGTTCACACTGAATTTTTCTGGAAATGTGGGGCAGAGAATATGATTGTGAACTTACACATTGTGGAAATGCTCAACTGCATAATCAAATACTATGCATCCCATAGGGCCTTATTTCACTGATAGCAGAAGGATGAAGTCTATACATATATTGGGATGCCTTTAGTAAAGGAAACTCACTGAATTCCCTGCTTTTTGTGGGAGGGGACAGAAATTGAAAGATGTGTAGTCAGTGAGATAGAGTGAATTTTCTCTGGATGTCTGACAAGACTGATTTGATTTGTGTGATTAAGACCCTCTTGCAGCTAAACTTCAAAACAATAGAAATTTTCAGTGTATGAATTCTGATACAAGGGCCTTGACCCTTGTAGTACCTTATGTGATTAATATGTTGTTGTCTGTGTTTTAGATAAAGAAATTGAGAAATATTGTGAATCAGTGTCAAAACTGTTACAGAATTTCTAAGTTCTGCATTAAAAAAAAATATATATTCAGCTGGTTTTAGGAGCTACCAAGCTTCATATTTTTCTCTTACCATTTATGTAAAGTACTTTTGACTTGAATTAAAATTTTTCTGTTTAGATTTGCCCAGTTTTTCCTGTGCCCTTTATTTGATGAAAGCTGCAAAGACAGGGAAGTGAATGCTGTTGATTCTGAGCACGAAAAGAATCTGATGAATGATGCCTGGAGGTTGTTTCAATTGGAGAAGGCTACTGGAAACCCCAATCATCCCTTCAGTAAATTTGGAACAGGTTTGTGAGAATATAATTATCTATCCATTGGAGTTCTGGGTAACATGCATAGTATTATTGTTTATATAAAATTGTTAAGGACATACTGCAACAATTCCCTTTTTTCCCCTCTCCATACATGTTTATTATGGTGCTTTATTACATTTTCCACATCATAGACCAAACAGAGCTAGACAAAAACATAGGAAACAGAGTGCTCCAAGACTTGCAGTACAGTGATGAAGCATCCTTTATGATTCTGATAATTACTGCAGTGAATGCCATTTTCTAATTACTAGATTTGTAATAATTTGGTACTGTTAAGTCTTTGTGCAAAACAAAGTGACTCAACTGTGTTTAAATTGTTGTTAGCCACATGCTCTTTTTGCTAACTAGTGTTGCATTAGGACTAGATGACAGTGACTAGGTCAAATCAGAAAGATGAGCAAAGTAACATGAAAATTACTGAGTAAGAATATAAAAGCAAAATCTTAAGCATAAAATGCAACAGTAGTAGATGGATAGATAAAACAGTCTTGGAGAATTACCAATCTTATGGCTGTTTCAGGCTTTATTATTCACAGACTGCTTAGTAATAATTTAAAACACCCCAAAACCTCAATTTAAAAAGCATTAAAGTAAGATTCCATAGTTACATTCAAAACCACGTGTTGGTTTTTTTTTTTTTTCACGGAAGTTATTTTCTACATGAATTTATTTTTGAAACTATTGAAGTAACAGGGCTATTAATTCATGCACTTCATCGTTTAATCCTTGAGCATGAATGTGTTTTGTGACTAGGTGAGTTTACTGGATGAATAGTTTAGGCAGATATTGGGTACAGTAGGATGATGGGAGGGTAGATAATAGGATTAGGCTGGTTTCTTCCATTGTCTTGAGAAAGAGAAGATTATTTTTGCACCTGTTGATGGAGGGCATAGTTAAGGAGCTGGTAGTCAGCTGCTACAAGAGCATGTATTGCTCTGTTCACCAGCAAAGAGAGGCAGTCAGAAACAGGGAAACACTAATAGCATTCTCCAAACAGGTAAATCTGAAAATAAATTTGGGAACTACGTATTGATAGGTAGGCAAGCATCCAATATATGTTCTGTAATCTCTGCTACTGAAGAGATTATTTAATTTTTATATAGCACTCAGAAAACATAAGTGAAAGTTGCAGAAATAGTTTTCTACGATGTAAGAAGGATTTATAGCTGACACAAGTGAAATGTTTTCAGGGGGAGAATACCTGAAATGTGCTCAAATTCAGTAGCAAGGGTCACACTGACGACTTCTTAGATTAGGCTCTGATTCTGAAATAGCACATACCCTACCTGTAGATCTGACTTTGCAGATGTAGAGCCCAGCTTTGGTTTTTATTTACCTGAAGAGATGACAACTGTAATACAGTTTTCATGATAATTGCAGTTGGTATTGTTCTTACTGTTTTCCTCTTGACCAGCTGAGATTTTAGTCTAGCAGAATACAGAAATGGCTGGCTTCATTCGATGTTTCATGTCACTCCTTGTTGCTGTGCAGCCTGTTTTGCCAGCAAATCTTCTATTACTCTTTGTATGTCCAGAGAAACAAATGTACCTCAATCTTACATATTTTTTTTGTTAGAATGTGCATTTTGTCCCCAGATACCCTACACTCATCTCCCTGAATTAATGCCTGTGATGGTAATTCTTCTCCATCAGTACTCTCAACAGTATCAGGTTCCCTGGGCACTTTTGCACTGTCTAGTGTCCATTTTCCTACTTCACCAAGGTGTTTGCCGACTGTTGTATCTTAGTGTACTCCAGTACTGTAACAGCACATTTGCTGAACTAAAGCTGTGTTTCTCTTGTGTGGGAGTGTGTGTGTGTTGGTTTTGGTATTACCTCTATTGATTCTGCAGGAATAAACACAGTAGGATATCTAAAACTTCTGCATTTCATTTGTGTGAAGATGGTAGGGAATATAGAAAAAGTATTTTAAACATAATACCCTAATTATCCTTTTTAGGTATCATTAAGAATCCTTGCTTTCACTCATAAGTAAACTTTGAAAATTAAATCATGCAGCCTCTATGATGATTTGTTGACTGTTGTAATTATATATAATCACAAAACATCTGGACAATATACTTATGTAGATAATTTTGCCTCATTGATTTGTATTAGATCTGTGACTGGATTTGTGCACTGGGCATATATGCATAGCAGGCATGCTTTCCTTGTCATTTCTTTCTTGCTGTTTTTCCTACAAACACACAAGTCAGCTTGTGCTGTGTTTTCTTGCCTTATTCTTCCTCCTTATCCCTTGCTCTCTCTGTACCTGATCTGTTTATGGCTTAAGGGAGTTGCTGATCTCAAAGTTCAAAGATAAAGTATTAGTTTGCAGTTATGGTGTGTAGATTTTGTTGACCATTTCACATGTTTATGTAGTAGTGGAAAGTGAAGTTGATTAAAATCCAGTGTGCTCTTCATAGACTCTTAATGTTTCTGTTATTTTGAGTTCTTACCTTTACTAAACACAAGTTCTGCTTCGATAATAAATGTAGAATATGTCTTTAGAGTAAATTATTGAAAGCTTGATGTAAAGATTGCACTATTTAACAGGAGGATAACTTAATGGAGAAAGTTTGATATCTTCTACTTATGGGCTTATTCAGGGAGAGTTGTGTCTAGTGTTCCTCTACTGCAGCAACAGCTCAGCTCTTTGTGAAGCAGAAGCTGAACTGTCACAATTTACAAATCATGTTTTAAAGTTAGAAATTATTTATGTAATTTAATATACAAGGCTGTAATTTGTGGTGCACAATGCCACAAATAATTTCACACAGTGATTCCTATGACAGGAGTGTGTATATGGAGTAAAACCTACTCCAATTGTGGCAAAGAAAAACCTTTTTCTTCTTAATTAGAGCCTGTGCTTACTTGCATTGACTTGAAATAACACATTCAAATTAAAAAGATTAATTTGGAAGACTAAAACATCCTCAGTCATTTAGGAATGTGCAGATTGAGAGTATTTATTGTCTTTGATAAGCTGAGACAGTATTGCTCCAGTTTACTTATTGTGCACAGTAATTATTTTTAAAATCACCACTCATCTGGAGGAAAGCAGATTTATTAATTTATATTTTTTTCTTTTTGATTTGTAAATTCATAAATATCAACTACTGTTAAGGGTTTTTTTTATGTTACAGGGAACAAACTCACACTGGAAACTAGACCAACCAAAGAAGGAATAGATGTAAGACAAGAGCTATTAAAGTTTCATTCTACTTATTATTCATCAAATTTAATGGCTATTTGTGTCTTAGGAAGAGGTGAGTTTTGTTCTGTTGGCTGAGTAAAACTTTGCATGTATTTATGCTTGAAGAAAATGAAGTGTATGCAAGTGTGAAAATCTACAGAAAGGGAAAATAGTGAAACTTGTGGAGACTGACCAAATATAATTTTTTGTTTAGTGGTCTCCAAAGCAACTTGCAGTGTATAAATTTGTTTATAAGCTTACAATAGAAAAAATAAGATGAAGATTTTAAATCCATTATCAAGTCACCAGTTGCTGTCATTGTATGTTTGTCTTATGAAGACCGATGCGTGTCTGGTTTCAGATGTTGGGAGGGCTTTTGATACTGTTTTCATATGTTAGACTTATCCTTCCGCTACAAAATTTTATATATTATCAAAGGATAACCCTAACCTAACATTTAGATAAAAAGCCTTTACTTTAGTTTACTTCTGAATTAACAGAGGTTCCAACTGCTTAAACTCTTCCACAGTTGAGATGATATTTTACATAGGTTTGCCAAAAACTTAATAACAGTGTGTTGAAAACTGTTTGCTTTTTTAAAAATATGCTGGCAGACTAGTATTTTATGGTGTTTTACAGTAATGCTCAGATGGCAAGTATAAATGGAATAGAACTCATTAGCAAAAGTGAAATCTTTCTTTACAACTTTACCAAGTATGAAGCTGATTAACATACTGAATCAGTTCCAAGCTCCCTAATTCCTTTCAATTCCATTTATTATTATATCTCACCTGATGTAACACCACATTGATTAGAATATGGTGAATGATGTTTGTTTTCTTTTTGCTGTTGCCAGCTGAACAGTAAAATGTATTAGATTTTTCAAAAAAATTTTTTTAAAGGTAGGGTATCTGATGTGTTAGTAGTAGGTAATACCAGTAGGGCTTAATGTATGTCATGTGTGGAAATGCCTTACTTATTCTCCTGGTAGCAGTGGAAACTTTGCAAGTAAGCACTGTAAAATATTGATGAAGATATCTTGTAAATACTTTTTTTAATATTGTGAATTTTTTTTATTGCTATTTGAAAGAGATGCTTCCCCATTTGCATTTTTTCTTCTGTTTATTTTACCTGAGCAAAATAAAATATATTTTAAAATATTTACTTATTAATTGAAGGTGAATAGATGTTGAACAGAGTTTAATACGATTGAATTAAAATTTTCTTCCTCATTCAGCAGTTCTGTTTTCAAGTTTTCTAGGCATCCTTAGTTCTTTACTGAACAGACAATATTCCAGGACAGATACTGTAGAAAATAGTCTTCAAATCTGTTAACCTTTCCAACATTGCAGTTTGCATAGATGTATTTTTTTACTACAAAATACAAAAATTACTCCTGTTTAAAATCCTGAATTTAGGACTAAGTTTTACTAGTCATTTTCCACAGTCAAATTTCAGTGTGAGTTACCCTTGTAAATAGTTCAGTATTTAGAAAAATTAGGAGCCTTTGAAACATTGATCTTTGGGATTTTTCCTTTCAGTCTTACAAAATAAATAAAATTTTGAAAGGCAGCTCTCAGGCTTTTTGTTAGTTTGCTTGTATACAAAATGCTGTACAACCACCCTTATTTGTCATAATTAACTGATTGACTGATTGTCACTGTAATAGTGCGGTGCTGTTTGGACAAAAGTTGCATCTGTTTTTTCCTGAAAAAACACATACCTTTTTTCACTCTGTTATTTGTTCAAGCTGGAGAATTATGCAATTGCTTTCTGGAAGAATTTATATTAGTGACTGATTTAAAATTCACAAGTTCCACTTTTTTTTTTTTTTTTTTTTTTTTTTTTTTTTTTTTTTTTTTTTTTTTTTTATTATTTTCAGGGAGCTTCACCCACAAAAAACAAACTGCAGAAACCAAACCTTGTTAGCATTATTCCATAAATGCTTTGCTGAAATACCTTGCTATCAATGTAGCAGTACTGCTAATTAATACATAAACAAATAGTTAGAAATTCTAAAACATAAAACTATGTTGAGTTCCACACTGCAAGTCCTCCATGATCTCTCTACTCCTGTGCATTCTGAAATAAATGGATGTCTAAAGCTATGTGCCGCCTAGTAATTCTCTCATTTTCCCACCACTTTTTGTATGTAATGTAAAGCAAATAAACATATGTGTCAGTAAAAAGTGGTGGGGGAATCAGAATATAATTTCTCTAGTAAATAGTAATAAATATTAAGAAGTTTGCTGAAATTAAGTAATGAATTGAAGTTAATTTTTTTATCTAATCAAAAGCAAAATTCACCAAGTAATCATAGAAGAGCTTTAGTATAGCAGATCACATACAGACTTAAATGGAAACTTATTCAGTAAGAATCACCCTGGCAACTGGAAATCTGTCCTAAAGAAAACCCTTACTGTAGTTGGAAAGCTTAAATGAATGTGTATTTTGCTGACATTGATACAGAATAGTGGTGCTTAACAGAATTATTGCAGTTCACAAAATTTTATTATACAATGACACATCTTGGTTTGCATTAGTGTTTTTTTCCCTGCATGGTTTTCTCTATGTAGTGTAGGAGCACAATATGTTGGGCAGAAAAGATTCTGCTTTCTAAATCCAACTAGGATTGTTTTGACTAACAAGGTGACCGTTTTTTGAAATCTTTTGAGGATTAAGGTTGTACTTGGAGACATACAGGAAACGCCTAGTTTTTTCTTCAACACCCACCATAGAAAGGCATATGCTAAAAAACCTGATGAATGAGTGTTACTTATTTTCACTTTCAGAAGTGCTCCAAAATGCATTTCTTTAAGCAGATAGCTGTTTTGAAGTCAGTATTTAAACAGAAACTGTATAGGTCAGTTTAGGTAAATTTGTGCACAACATCAAATTCTTTCTGCAAATGGTCTTTCGTTTTTTGAGAGTGCTAGTTGCAGGCTGAAGCTAGAATAGATGTAAAAGTAGAAGTGCTTAAACAGGTCATGGATGTGTATGAAATTTTGGGGCGCTGAGGACAGATGACCCTGGTTCAGTGTGTGTGAAGTACTGGAGGTGAGCCGAGACTGAAGAAAATCCAAGTTTTGGCAAAGATGCTTCCACTCTGGAAAATTTGCAGCTGTATTTTCATGCCCCTTAAGCTTCTTGTGGAATATTTATTTTTGTTAATGTTCAATATCTGATGTGTCTTTTCTTCAGTTCCAGCTTAGACTAAGTAGTAAAATTTAAAGATTTTTTTTTTTTTTTTTTTTTTTTTTTTTCAGTTACGGGATTTATTTTTAATCATGGTTGAAGCCTTCCTTTAATAAGCATGGTGCTTATGGCATGTTATAGTTCAAAATTTTATTAATATAGATTTCCTTTCTGAAATTAATAATCATCAATACCATTACAGCTCCTTCTCTGTGTCACTTATGTCTCCCCCACAGAATATACAAAATCCAAATTTGCCAGAAGCTTCAGGTAATGATTATGCTTTTTCTAACGTTTCTTTATTATAGAATCCTTGGATGAGCTGACTCGCTTAGTGGTAAAGTTATTTTCAGAAGTAGAGAATAAAAATGTCCCTATACCAGAGTTTCCTGAACATCCTTTCCAAGAAGAACATCTCCGGGTATGTATAGAGGTACATCTTCCATCACAAATGTTTACCTTAAATGATTTTTTTTGTATGTTTCAGTAATACCTCTTGCACTTCACTACTTCTGTATCAGTGTCCCTGTTAAGTTCCATATTTCTTTCTTAATTTTCCACCCACCTTTCCATGCTGAGTTTCTAGTAAAGGTTGTACATTTGGCTGTAGCTGTAAGTAACTGAGAGATAATTAATTCTCTTTTTCTTCACATCACGAATAGCTAAAGTGTTGCCCTAGGTTTTACATACCTTTACTTTTGATATTTTGTGGATATGTTTGTAATAAAATGTGTGTGTGTGAAGGAAACATTATAAGTGTTCCTGAGATGAGTAAAGTAATGAGAGTTTTCTTTTGTTCATGGATCTCCTTGTTTATTTTCCTCCCTCAGCAACTTTACAAAGTGGTACCCATTAAGGACATTAGAAATCTTTATGTCACATTTCCTATACCAGACCTTCAGAAGTACTATAAATCAAACCCTGGCCATTACCTTGGTCACCTGATCGGGCATGAAGGCCCGGGGAGTCTTTTATCAGAGCTTAAAGCCAAAGGTAAGTCCTTTGAAGGTAAATAATTAAAAAATTATTTATTACACATTTTTTTAAAGCTTAGCTATGTTTCACTTAAAATTGACCTCTGTATGTTAAATCTAAAGTCCCCAACTGTTTGAGCAATTTGAGTTGTGATTTTGTGCCTTATTTTTGTTTCTATGATGGGTAAAAGTAAATAAATAATAGGCGCTCTGACTACTGAAGGTATTAGATCTTTCACTCCCCTTTTATCTACTCCTATTTAGAGAGTTATATGAAATTTGACATAATGGTCTTGTATCTATTCTGTCACTGACTTAGAGACTACTGTCAGTCAGGTCTCTTAATGTCTGGAAGACTCCAAGAGTGTGTCTTTTTCTATTTTTCTTTATATTACTGTGTTCCAAGCAGAAATAAATTGCCCAGTGATCAAATGATCTTGAGTTTGCCATATTATCCTAAGCACAAAATCACGTAGGTCTGAGTTGTGACTTGCACTGTTGCTGTAGGCATTAAGGAACAGAAGGAGAACGGGTCAAGTGGTCAAAATGTTAAAAAAAAAAAAAAGTAGAACTTAATGTTGCTGAAGCATACAAAAGGTTGCATGAATTGTAACAGATATGTTTATGTAATAGATTTTCTTTTTGATTTCACAGGATGGGTAAATACTCTTGTTGGAGGACAGAAGGAAGGTGCTAGAGGTTTCATGTTTTTCATCATTAATGTAGACTTGACAGAGGAAGGACTTTGTAAGTGAAGCTCTATGTCTGCATTCCATGTTATTTCTGATCTGCTGGGTTTGTGTTTGTATCCAAAGAGACTAAATGTGTTTATAGCTTGAAAGCCAATTTATTGAAATTAACTGATTATTCTTCTGTGTTTGGATCCTTTCAGTATGCTAGCACACTTCATCTAACATAAGAAATAAACTTATTTGAGGTTATATTGAAGTATTTCATTAAATATCTTAAAGTAAGTTTCTTTAAAAGAAAAACTGTCAGAACCTTTGTATGCTACTTACTCATGTTATTTGGACCTGAGTTAAATTATATTATAAATCAGTGTCTTAACATAAGACATGTTCAGTGCGGCTCTTAGAATTAGATGGGGACAGAAACACTTACTTAAATTCATGTCTGGGAAAAACATGTTTAACTTTGCCAGTGGGATTGCATATGTACTTAAATACCTTATCAGTGTGTAATTAAAAATAAAACCTTACATATTTGTGTTCATCAGAATTTTTTCTTTGTGCAGAACCAAGTGAATTATTAAGCAAGTATTTTTTTCTTTCCAGTGCACGTTGAAGATATTATTTTACACATGTTTCAGTATATTCAAAAACTACGTACAGAAGGACCTCAAGAATGGGTTTTCCAAGAGTGCAAGGTACAGTGATTGGTACTTGAAATATGCAGTGATTGTATTTTTACAAATTTGGATTGTAAGTAGAAACAGATTCCTTGGCTGTGGAAATACCCTATAATAATCGCATGGTAATTAAGTTTATTAATTTTAAAGGTGCAACGTGACAGAAATGACGAGTACTTTCAGAATATATTGTCTTAAAGTATATGTGAAATGCTCTTACAGAGCTGTGAGTTGGCATTTTATGTTAGCATAATGGAGGCGGAGGAAGAAGTATCTTACTCTGTCTGCAAGGATTTTGCATAACCTTCCTTAGTCTTCACTGAAGTGAGGGGTGACATTGAATTGGAAATTGAAATGGCTGTTACTCTACTCCTCTCTTCCTTCACGTATCAAATTGTATAGTTGGGATTGTAAAGGCACTAGGGCATGTAATCTGCTGTTTTGTTCTCTTACCTTTTTGAGAGGTGAACTAAAACTTCATGGAGTATTTTGGCTTACACTTGTCTTTGCTGAACTGATCATGCTTCTTCTAAGTCTGTATTGTTCTTTGTGCACAGAGCAAAAATGTAAAGTATCCTATTAGAAGTAAATAGTACTGCATTTCTCAGTGACTGTGTGAAATAAAACCAGTATTAGATTTATATATAGTCTCATTGGTTCCCAACAAATACTTGGGTAAAGATTTCTTGTTCCATCTTAGCTTTATTTGGTGAGAACTGTTGAATCTCTTCTTTTAGAGTAGAATTTAGCTTTATTTGGTGAGAACTGTTGAATCTCTTCTTTTAGAGTAGAAATTCTGCAGATATGTTAACTTTGTTTTGTGCATTTTGATACTGTATATCTGTAGAAATCTTTTTACCCTCTGCTAGAAGTCCCAATGGAATTGTTTCACTGACATCGTAAGCAAATACAAGGTTTGAAAGAGGTAGTTCCATCCTCTCATCTCATCCTTTTGTCTTTCCCTTGCTCCTCTTGTATTAGCCCTAGCACTCCTGAGGCTGTGAGTTGAGTTAGAAGAGCTGGCAAGCTAGTTGGAAAAGAATCTCTTGAGAGTTTATTTTCAGCTGAATTGTTGAATTAACCAGACTTTGCATGGTTTCATAGAAGGATGGACTGTCCTTTCTATTGTCTTTATAGTCTTAGATCTCTGATTCACCCTTGCCATTGTACTCTAAGAATGATGTTTTCCATTACTGTGGCTAAGACAGCCTAAAGAAACACACTTGTTCTGTCTCTAAACTTACCTTTTGGGTAACTGAACAAAAGGAACAAAAAAAGAAGAGGGAAAAGCTTTAGTTCATTAACATACAATGAACACTGCACTGGAATGCTATGTATTGGTTGTATCGAAGTTGGTGTGTTTTCAAATTATCAGCAAATTTAAATATTTGAATTATGGAACAGATCTCTTGCTACAAACAGGACTTAGAAGACTTGTATAACACTTCACATTGTGAGACTACCCAAAATTACTTGTGAGTTTTGAACAACTTGAATATTACTGAAAACTGTCGTGTTAGGTACCTAACTACTATAAAATAGCTACAACAAAATTCCCTTTTCTTACATTATAAAAGAATTGAGTAGCCAATAATTATTCTTAAAATAGTCTCTAATACATGCTTTTCAACCCTTCCTACATTGTTTCCTAGGATCTAAATGCTGTGGCTTTCAGATTTAAAGATAAAGAACGACCACGAGGCTATACATCAAAGCTTGGAGGAATGTTGCATGTAAGTGTGTGTGGGTTTTTTGTTTGTTCATTTTTTGGGGTTTTTTTACAATATGGTAATCATTTAGCAGTATGAGTTTTTATACTCTTAATAAATACAGGTATTTGCAAAGGTCCTTTGCGCTTCATGAGCTTAGGAAGCTAATATCATGCTGCACAGATTTTAAGTTTTGGCAGTCAGTAAGTCACATTTCTTTAACTCTTACCATTTTATACTTCTGTACTTGGTAGAATTGACTTTACAGTGACTGGAGTTGCTATTTGATCTGTTTCAGTATTAAGAAATATGTACCTTGTCATTCTGTGTCTACCTAATAGTTAAATGTTCTCTAGGGAAATATTAGAGAAATAATATTTTATCATAAACACAAGCACTGTTTCTAAATGCTTCCATAGTTAGCAATGTTGAAATACTGAAGCAAGCAGAAATGTTTGTATTGAGATCGCAAATTAGAAATATTTGACTCTACAAGTGTGATTACATATCAGTACTGAAAGAATCATAGTGTAGCTCATACTTAGTCTTCATACTTTTTGCAACATTCAGTTCCCTCATTTTGCACTAAAGGATGATTTATGTGGGATTTTTTTGTTTAGTGAAACTCATGCAATTCTATACACTGCAGCCATTCTCCATTGCACAGCTAATGTCTACTCAGTGGCATTTTTGGTTTCTTTGCAGGAATTCCTGTTAATGTTCCTATACCTTTATACATTAAACTCTAAAATAATGATCTTTAATTTTAGAATTGTCTTTCTGTTTACAAAAAGCATTAGACTTAACTGAAGACATTTAAATGGATATTTAAAGGAGCTCCTATTTGGGCTACTGTCTCTTCTGTCAAATGCATGAAATCTCTTTAACAAATGGACTTCTGACTTCTGTAACAGTCTTTCAGTGGTGTATATTTGTTGGATCATTCCTGATTACAATTGCTGTGTCCAAGAATCAGGCCAGGAAGTTGCCAGCAGTGTTCCAAAGAGCAGGGTATTGATTCAGGACTTTTTTGTTCCCACTGCTTTTCTTTTGCTGTGCTTTGCAGTATGAATGGTAATTCTGATTCTGCTATTAGTTGCTTAAATGCTAATAAAAACCCCCCACTTTTCTAGGTCTCTTTATTGCCTCTGAGTCATACTAAGTTTATGCTTTGAATTAACCAAGATAGAACTGTTGTTTGGTGATTTCATGTGCTTATGAATACTAGTTGCTTTTTTTAACTCGGAGAAGAACCTCTGTATGAGTTAGCATGAGTAAATGTCATGTCATGTCATAAGTTGTGACATATTTACCAAAAGGATTTAAAAACCCCTGTTTATTCCACAAAGCAAAAGTTCATCTTTAAAGCACAATTGTGTTGGTCTGAGAAGTCAACACTAAGGTCTTGCTGTCAAATTATATTTCATATTTGTCATGTGTAGGCTTGATGTTTTCCAGGTTTTGTTCCCCAGTTGGTAGTGCCCTTTTTCTTTTGTTTTGCTTTGTCTCCTTAATTGTATCATTTTAAAAATTTCAATTTAATCTGATTGGTGTATCTAGATTGGTTTAGTTTGTTTTATTTTACTTATGTTATTTTCTGACCTTGATGAAAAGTAATCACAGAATCAAAATGGTTGAGGTTGGACTGGACTTCTGGAGGTCATCTTGTCCAACCTGCCTGCTCAGGCAATACAAAAATAACAAAGCAATCAAATAAATTTTACGTTTAGTTCCTGTTGGTGGGCAGACTGTGGCCTGTGTTTGTAAAGGAAATAAATTGTAGACTTTTGGTCACTACATCTGTATTGCTTTGGTACTTTCAGATTAGAAGTGCTTAGGTTACATAAGATCTCTCCTTCAAGTTACTTACTCTGTTTAGCTGTTTATGAAGAATGTAGTTAAATGAATATTCTTCAGTGTACAATGAATCTTCTGGACAAGACCTTTCAAATTTTGGATCTTTAACATTCACATCTGAATTTTTTATAGCACTTGTTTGGGTCACTTTTCTTGGTTTCCAGCCCACCCACCCCCTTCAGCCCTTTTTCTTTTCCAAAATTCTTTGTGTGAGTTACTCTGCTCTGGAAGTCGTTCCACTGTAGTTTTTTGTATAATGTATGCAATTTAGAATGCCATTTTATAACAATTCTGGTCAAAAGGATTACACTTGTATGGCAAACTGGAAGTACTTGGTGCTTAGGTCACCTTGTATTTTTCCCTTGGTAAACAGATGTTTATCAACAGAGTTATCCTGTCAACAACACTAATCATTTTTAAATTTTAATTGGTTTTCTTCTTAAGTTGCAGTGTACCTTAAGAGAATTTCAGTTTGATTCTGAATAAAAAAAATGTTTGTATTAAAATGGTGGAAATTTGTATTATGTTTTTATATAATTGAAATAAACTTTCCTTTAAATACTATAAACAAAAATTGAATTCTTAAAGAATCAAAAAAATCTTAGTGGTGGTTGGATTTTGGTGTATGGGTTGTTTTGTGTTTTTTTTTTTTTCTTTCCTTCTTTTGTTATGTTTTGTTTTTCTCAAATGCACTCCAGTGAGTACTTGGTGTTCTTTTATCTTTAAAAATATCCTGCAGGGGTCAGCATTTACCATGTTATTTTTACTTTAGTTAGTTCAAAGCAGTGTTTAAAGATGGGTGATTTTTTTATATTGAAACATAAAGTATTCAACAGAAAAGAATGGTAATACACAATATATAAAACTACCTAATATAGGAGAAATTATTACATAGAGTACTACTCCATTTTGTTTAAAGAGAAAGATTTAAAGACATCTATGCACTTCTAATTTGAAATTGCCGAGGTATTACAGATTTAGTGACCAGAAATATACACTTGTATTTCCTTTACAAAACAGTAGTTTCTTCATGCTTAGTTTTTGTTTAATACATCTATGTGTTTCTGGGCTTTGTTTTTTTAGTATTATCCTATAGAAGAAGTATTGGCAGCTGAGTATTTGCTTGAAGAATTCAGGCCTGATTTAATAGAAATGGTGCTGGATAAATTGAGACCAGAAAATGTTCGGTAAGTTAAACTGCAATAACTTGTGTTTTAACCAACCGCTTTAAGAAAGCAGATGAACTAATGGAAACACAATTTCTTAGGTGTCTCTTACAGCTCCAAAGTAAATGTCACTGAAAAATAATTAGTTGTTCTGTGTGTTAATGTCTCTGCTTTCCATTGAAAACAAGCACTCTGAAGTGCATGCAACTCTTCCTGTTTGGACAGAAACGTCCTTTTAGTCCTTTCTATGCAGGATATCTTCCTCAGACTGAAATAGTTTTTGGGAAGATACTTGCTCAGAATAGCTCAACTGGTACTGAGAAAAAGCCTAGTAAAATTATCCTGCCTTACTAAATTCTTGGGACATTTTATGTGGAATGCTGTAGTATTCATAAATTTGAGCTAGGTCTGGAAATCTCTTAAGAGGATGGCTTTTATCTGCTCTATATATGTTGTTTTCTCTATGGAGAGCTACAACACTTCGTGCAGATTAGCATACCCTCTGAAAAATATCAATTTATGTGTGTAGAAATAGCCGTGTCTTTAGCTGCTAAAATCCCTTAGATTTCCAGAGCACCTCTTTGATGTGAGCATGACTGCACTGCACATGTGCTTTTTTTGCAGAGTGAGTGTGCTGCAGTAAAATTTTCAGGGCTTAGTAATTGGTCAGACAAGATGGTGAAAGGAAAAAGGGAAGCCTCTCTTTCTTGTGCTTTTAAGGATCTTCTGTTGTCATCCAAGCAGGATAGAAAAGGGAGGTCAAAAGAACAATAATAGTGTGAGCAGGATGAGGGAAATAGTACTTGCTGAGATGATTTACAAGTGAAGGAATCTGGAAGCCACAGAGAAGAAAATGAGGACAGGTGAAAAAAAAGGCATATTAATTGAGGAGGAGGAAGTGCTGGCAAATGGTTAATAAAGGGAGGAAGAACCTGGGACAACAGAGCTAGCAAAGGAGTCATCGGGGGTAATTTAAGGGGGGGGTTGTTGGTAGCTGTGGGGAAACTAGTATGTCAGTCAAGGGGGATAGAGAGGCTGACTAGTGGAAATGCTGTGGATGGTTAAGTGCAGGTTGGACAAAAAAATGAGAGGAGGATAGGAATTGGGACTAGTAGGCAGAGTGGAGGTAAGAGAGTAAGTCTAGAAGAAAAGATTATGTCAAGCTTAGCAAGGAGATTCCTGAATCACAAAAACAGGGCAAAGAGAAGAGGTGTGAGACAAGGAACCTGAGGTTGGACAGCAGCAGAACTAATGGGACCAAACTTGGAGGAACTGAGCAGAAAAGCTTGTGCAGACGGAGTGCAGTGTAGTCTACAAAGGGCAAAGAAACTAAAGTTTACCAAGTCTTGCTGGTTTTTTTACACTCTGCAGATTTATGCTTTTCTTCTCCGCCCCCTTCTGTTTCAGTTCTTACAGAATAGAAATGTTCTGTAATTACACCATAAGCTGCCAGTACCATGTATTACTCTGCCTGACCTAGCAATGTAGTTGGAGGGTGTGTAATGAGTGTAACAGGAATATGCAGAAAGAGGAAAGTCGAGATTCAAGGTTAAGACTGTTAAATGCTGCCCAGGAGAACTGAACTCCTTTGCTTTGTCTTAAGCTTTCTCAATGGCACCAGACAAGCTCCTAAACCAGACTTTTCACAGCAAGCCAGCAATTACTCATTCCTTTTTAGTTTTTTAGAGTACGCCTAAGATCTTAAGGCCTAAATAGAGGGATTGCTGAGTGGCTGAATCCACAAGCAACTCAAAAGAAGCTTTGCTATTTTAATCTGCGAGGTACCATGCAATGCAAAGAATTAAAAAAAAAGTTGTCTTAAAATGAGCATCTAAAATGAATGGGTACTGTATACCTTTGTGGATATCTATATTCCTTTGCTTTCTATCTCTGAAAATAATGTCTCTTGGGTTATTTTAAATATGAAATTAGTTCCTGTAACACTGAGTGCTGTAGAAAGGACACTTCAGTAATTCTGTTTATTTAGAGATAGAGGTAAATATTGTAAAGAGAAGGTCATGCATTGAGCAAATAATGTAAAATACTGAATAACTGTTTCTTAATTGTTCTGTGCATTGTTCAAGGCAGAGATTCAGTAGGACAATATGTAAATTTGTTTATATATTTATGTGTATTTATAATGTGGTACAAGCTTAATTACTAGAAGATGGCATGCACAACAATTATACTAGCACTTTGGAGTCTGCATTTTTATTTTTTTGCAATTTGGTTATATCTTTTGTGTATATTTTAATAAAATGTAATATTAATTTGGTGGTGTAGATATATTATTAAAATGTATGAAAACACAGAAACAAGCTCTTGCTTGTGATTCTCTGTATCAGTTGAACACCTAGTTATCAGTGGTTTGGAAGCCAGGTATATAATACAAAAAATAATGATTGGGGGATGGGGTGGGGGTGGTTTCTGTTTCTGAATATGTTCCACAGTGACATTTTCAGTGTTGGATACAGAAGGACAGTGAGGCATGCATTCATGCATTTCTAGAGTTTCTAGTATGTGTTTCAGTCTTCTGAAGTTACTGGGAATTACATAAAAGTTTGAGCAGGAATCTTCATTATATTTGTTTTTATGACAAAATCTGTCTTGTGTATTCCTTTAGTTTAAAATGCATGTTACTTGATTTTAGAAAGACAGTAAATTTCAGATAATTATTGGATAAAGTAGGATAAAATTGGATTATGAACTGTATTTGTAAATGTCACGGGGTTCTAGTGTTTCTAGGGGTAGACAAGCAATGATAAAATAAATGGAGCTGCCTATGTCAGTGACAGTAGTTGCCATAGTAATTAATGCCCTTTAAAGAAGGGCCTAAATCTTTGTGTGTGGGTGTGCATCTATGTGTAATCTGTGTAGGATACTGCAACTGAAGCTTGAATATTTCGAGAGATCATATTTTGAACAAACAATAAAGAAAATTTCCAGGTTCTCCTTCCTGTTGTGTTAAATACTTCTATTTTGAATGTATTTTTATGCTGATCTATTGCCCAACTTCTTGAAATTTTACGTAAGAGTTTACCTTTAACATAAAGATTGTTTTTAGTAACTAAGAGAATATATAATTATTTCTTTGAAGAAAGCTTAACCAACTTCCACATGAATTTGAACTTTTAACTGGTTTTAGAATTGCTTGCAAGCAAAACCATTTGTTTTATAGTGATTTAATAAACAAGCTACAGGTGCTTGATCAGATCTGATGTTTATTACAGCTTCACATAGCTTTAAAACGTGGCTCAACGTTGCAAGAAAACAGTCAGTATTATCTTAGGGAAGGATACCTCTCATAATGTAAAGTGGACCTTTGTTATTAGCCAGAGAACTTCCAAAGCATCTGCTTGCTTAAATTCTTAAAAATTGCTTGAGGAAGTTAATATATGTAAATACATTTATGGACTTTAAGCTTATCAGATGTTGCTGGGTGCCACAGATTCATGTTTTCTGTGTTACTCTTGTTGTTGGCTATGCCAGCCTTCTGCCACTCCCTTCCAGTTGATAGTACTTCAGCATAAAATAGCCATAATTAACCTTGTTCAAAAGTTATTAGTGTGAGAAAGGAAAGTGTAGGGATTACAGGCAGAGGGAGAAAATTCAAGTCCATAGAATGTGGTCAGAAGCATGAGAATAGTGGTGACAATTTTTAGAAGAACTCAGAATGTTATATGGTGTGCTTTTTTCAAATACATAGTAAACAGCTGTTTCACAATGCTCTTTTAGTTAATATAAGCCCATAGTTGCACTTGCAGTTGCAATTCTGCATTGCTTTTTTGTCCTTGGTTAAAAAAAAAGAGCAAGATGAGCAAGAATCTTATTATAGAGAGAAAAAAAGTCATTCTAAAAAGACATGGAATTTAGCTGTAACTTATTTAAAACGTTAGGAACCAAAGATGATTGTTTACTAGTATATGTTTACTACTGTATGTTATTTATAGTGATTTTGTAGGGTTCCATCAGTTGTCTTGCATTTGACAAAGCAACTTGCTGGAGATAGGAACATTCTCTAGACTTTGGTAATTGTGGATTAATTTTAAGTAAAAAAGGATTTTTTTTCAAGATGGAACATATCTAGAGCAAATACCAACTGAAAATGATCAGCTTTAATATTTGAAGCAACTGGGAAGCATTGATCCTTCAGATAATGGAGACAGTTGTTTCATCTCAGCTTTTCAAATTCAGCCTGGTTTGAATGCTGTATATGACTTCAAGTAGCAAGTGGTAGTACATTTAGACTGGAGAGGCACAGTGGTGGGCATGTTTTGGAAACTAAATGTGATAGAATATGCATGCAAGAAGGTCTCAGAGTTTTCATAATGGATGAGTGATGGTGGCACGGTGACTTGAATCAAGAAAGCTTGTGATGGGAGAGGGATGGTCATTTAGTAACTTCTGTGTGTGTGGGTCTCCATGTAATCTTGGGCTTTATGTGACTTAGGTGTTGCCCTGCTTTCTTCTAGCTTGTTGTTACTGTGCTTTCTTTTTGGACGCCGGAAGAAATATGTTGCATTTAATCTTCCCTCAGGACTAACCACATTGTCTCTTCACTTTACCTGGTTTAAGAAATAGATTATAATAATTATGTAATTTTAAGCATTTGAATTAAAAAGTTAAATATTGGGAGATAAAGGGACTTTACAAAGTGGAATATACCTGGTTTTATGACCTCTACAGTTTATTGTTAAAAAATTATGTATTCTTTTTGCTGCAGAGATTTTAGTGGGGCTTAAAGGTAGTAAATATAAGTAGTTTAGTTATCTGAAGCTTAAATACCCACAGCTATGCCTACAGCTGTCCTGTTAAGGCTTAAATATAAGTGAGTACAAACGAAAGAGTGAGCAAAGACTGGTTAAATGCAGTTCTAACAGCAGTATTCAGCAAAGCCCTGATACTCTAACATGGATCAAATGAGGCCTGCAGGAGGCCTGTAATGATGTAGCAGCAGGCATACTTTGAATGGTATGTGGTCATAGTAATGATAAATGTATTGCTTATTATGTGTAGACTAAAATCATGCTAGTGTTTGCTATTGCCATAACAGCTGTACATTCATGTCTTAGTTCTCTTTGTTTAGACTGTCTTCTACAAAACTATAACTTACAAAAAAGAAACACAGAATATCAAACCAAATTTAAGTGTTTTATTGCTTTTCCCTGCTTCCCTAAATGATGTATTTTTTCAGTATAGTCTCAAAAATTATAGTTGTGTAGCTTCTATGATAAAAGTGCAAGCTGATTTTTTTCTCAGATGTGTCCTTTCTATTTTATTCAGGGTAGCAGGTGTTTAAAGATCTGAGCTAATTAACTTCCCTATTTTCATGTGATTGAAACAAGATATTAACTTGTATATAATACTGTATTCTTTTTAGACACATTTTAAGCACTTATCTTTTGAAATTAGAAAGTAGAATTAAGTGAACTAGGAATTTTTTAATCTCAAGATACTTCGAAGTATAGTAAAATATAACAAGGAATAATATTTTAAATTGCTGGCAAAATAAAATATTGAGGGGAGAACCTTAGTTAAATATTACTAGAAGTGATTTTATGGTATGTTACAAAGATTTGAGAAAGCCACTGTGGATTTGCATTTTAGTAGGCTCTCTTGAAAGAATGAGTAGAGATTATAGATGCTAATAAAGGAATCCCCTTGTGTTTTACTTTTTTTTTTTTTTCCTCTAATTACATCTGTATCTATATGCATGTAGTAAACTATCAATCCAGTAGCTCGCTTCCTTCTTTTATCTTTACTTGAGCAAATTGTGTATACTAATAAAAAACTGTGGACGTGCTTTTAAATGTCTATATGTGTGCTGGTTATCATGTTTACATTTCTGTTCTTCCTTTTCATGAAAGAATTAGTGTGCGCCACATCATCCTAACTTTGCCTGTGGGTTTTTTTCCTGTGGTTTATTTATTTATTTATTTATTATTTTTATGCCTTGCATAAATTGTGTCTTGCAATGGTTTAGTTTCCACTGATTTGCATTTTTCCTTTGTGTTATGGTTTTATTTATAATTTCCTTTTCATAACCCTGTTGAAATTCACCTACACTAGGACTTTTCTTGGCATGTCTGTACTGGGGTAGTTAGAGACTGCTGTTCAATGTCATTTAAGAAAGTTTAGCTTTTTGACTGTTATTTTCTTAACAAACTGTGTTTTTAAGAAGTATGGAAAATTATCCATACTCACAGATGGCAGCAAGTATCCATATGTACTTCTGTTTGACTGAACCATAACAGGAAGTTTTCATATTCTCCTCCCCCCTCTCACCTTCACACACTACTTGTTGCATTTAGTGGCTTCATTTCCCTAAAAGAGAAACCTTTTTAAGATGTATCATTTTTACTTGTTCAAACTGCTTGGGTTCTGCCAGCCATCTGTGAAGGGAGTAGACTTGGCATGTGTCACAGTCTTAGCTGAAAAATGTAATTTTCCCATAATTTTCAGCACAATTTTTTCCCCTCATCATCTGCAGAATAAATGCTCATATTAAAATTTAAGAAGCTAGTGACTCATCAGATTAAGCAACTACAGAACGTTTTCCCCTGGATAGTTAGTGGACTTTTTTCCTCTCTTGATATCTGAAGTGCAGTGCTAGTACTATCCTAGAGGGAAGGAAAAGAAAATGAATGCCAAAAAATGTTGATACAGATATTACTAAGGGCTGGTATTTCAGATACTGAGCAAACAGTTAATTCACTGCAGTCAGTGTTTCTCATCTGTGATGATAAACATGTACAAATACGGAATGTATATGTTTATTTTTTAATTGCATCGTATCTGAGTAAAGATTTTGAAAATCACAATTTTTTCCCTTATTTCCCCCCACAAACCACAGTGTGTGTAGAGACTTAGTTTTATTGAACCCTAACAAATAACTTGTGTTTCTGCAGAATTATTAGAATGCTGCTCCCCAGCAACATTTCTGCATATAGTTTTCTCTCTGTTTTCTAATGAGATTTGAGTGGAAGTAGCTTTGAATAGCCTATATTTCCTCACATCATTTTTACTGGTGGTTTTGGAGGAAGTTATAAACAAACCTAGACTTTTGGTGGTTTTGTCTCAGTCATGTTATTTTCTGCATTTGAATAAGTGTAATTTTTTTTCTTTGGTTTGCCAGTATCATAATTTGGAAGACAAAGTTTAAATTAATTTCTAAAAAAAGCAATTCCTTTTTAAGTATAAATTCTCTTTTTGCAACAAATTTGCTTTGACATGTCTGTTACTAATATCACAAACACTGTGGTCTCAAAGTCTTTTACTTTTTCACCCTTAGAAGCTTGAGCTTTGTTACATAAATTTGGAATATAATAGTTGATAATCTTTCTTGGAAGTACATTAATATTAAAGCACACATTCTCTTACTAAATAATACTTTTCTGTGGATCAGTCACTTGTTGCTTCATTTTAGGCTTCAGAAGAGTGAAAAACAAGATGGTATCTAGTAAATACGTATGACATTATAGAAATTGTGCTTGGTTTTGTTAATCGGCTGTAACTGAGGACTACAACAGTTTGCATGTGCAAGAATGTGCATGTGGAAGTAAACTGCATTTATAGTTCGAGCTGTGTTCCCTGTTCATGAATGGCTCTGAAGCCTAATTGCACTGGTTGAGTTTAAGTATGCTACAAGCAGGTCTTATTAAAGATTGCCTGTCTGGCTTTTCCAGTGCATTTCAACACTGTTTTAAACCATGTGGAGATTCATAGTGTTATACAGAACACCACAGAAATGAAATGCAAAAATAATATTACATAGATGGTAACTTTAAAGGTGCATTTTGATATATTTAAATAACTGCATGGCATTATATTTCTAACTGTGGTGTTTCTTTTCCCCTCTTCTGTCCTGGTGTTCGTTGCTGTTGGTGCTTGTATCTTGGTTTAGGTTGTAAGTCTCAGGCAGATGAAATGCCTTTTGGTTTGTTTCGTGTGGTTGCGAGTGTGTTTCTGAGAGCTCAAAACGTAAGCAATTATTCCAGTAGTGATTTGGGGTGTAGGGAGGGCAGGAGGATCCCTTGAAGCAGAACTGCTTGAAGAATTGCAATGCTGATTTCCACAATTTCATTTTCTATAAATTGAGCAGACAGAATTATTTTTAGCTCTTTTAATTTTAGTATGTTCCTACAGCACATGTTTGGGTGCTTGTATTGTTACTACTGTTTGAGCATCCATACGTTGGAGAAGGGTAGAAGGAGGGAATGTCTATTATAGCATTAAACACCTCTGTTTTGCTGCTCGGACCACATGATTATTGAAATTTTATCAGGATAATCTTTTAGTTTGAGGCTATTCTTTTTTTTTCTTCTTTTTTATTTAATGGAAGGAAAGGCCTGGTGATTGCTCTAAAGCTCTAATAGACTGTTTTTTATAGTCTCTTAGCAACTTCATCTGTACGTGATTGAGCTTTTGCTCACCAGCTGTCCAAGTTAAAATGCAAAACATAATAGAATATTTCTATGGCTGAGTTTAATGTAAACAACAATATCTCTATTAGATTTCACCTTTTTGACTGAGCTAGTGTCTACTGTGTTGCAATAACAAATATTCTCAAGGGTTAAAGGGATTAGTTATTTGCTGAATATTTATTTAGTATTGTTCCTTTTGTATAAAAAATGAAATAGATGTAACATGCAAACAAATATGAAACAGCCTTATATGAAGTAATTATAAAATTGTTAGCCATTTCTTTTGGCATTTGCAATGAGAGATGAAACAATGTATCTCTTGAAGATTAATATTCTCATTTTGCTTTGGATATTGCATAACTTTTGCAGAGGAGCAGGGGTTGTTTTGTGTATATGTATATGTGTACCTGTTCATGCTAATCATGTGGTTCTTTCAAAGATGGGAGTAAAAATTTCTCCTTTCCTCAACCCAGAGGAAATCTGCATCTCTTAAATGTGTGATTTGGTTGTCCCTGTTTAGTGGGTATGATTTAAAATATTGTCTCAAAATTAGACAGTCTGTAATGAAAGTCCTGCTTCAGTGTTTGAATCTGTTGCTAGAGAACGTGTCTTTACAGTCCTGTGTGATTCTGAAATGCACTTGTAATTTATTTAAATGCATCTAATGTTAGCGATTTACCCCTGAGCCTTCTCCTTTTACTCAAACTGCAGTGCACAGATTAAATTACTAATAATTTGAAAAGTTTGAGGCACATCCATATGCCTGTTTAGATTTACACCCTGCTTTGCCATGCATATTAGAAATACACAACAGAATGTTCCTGGCCTTAAGATATTGTCATTAAAAAGAACACCACATATATATTTTGATGTTTTAATGTGCATTTTAGCCATCTGCACAAGATTTGATGAAGTTCGTTGGCATCTAGGGATTGTTAAATATATATAGAATATGGACTATGTTCTAATTGTTACCTTTTTTGACCATTTGAAACATATTTTTACTCTTAAAGGTAGCTACTTATTTCCACTGCATACTCTTTTATGTTGTATGTTGTTAAAAAGAATTAAAGGAGTTTTCTTTATTCACATTATAAAGACTACTGAAAAAATACTGCTAAGTTTGTAATTTTCTTTATTCTGGATTTCCTCTTATTTAGGTGTATTCTTTAGCTTGAGGAGCATCTGGATTATGTTCTTGGTCATATGATTTAGGTAGTCCTGCAAGAAGCCGGGAGTTGAAACCAGTGATCCTTATGGGTCCCTTCCAACTTGAGATATTCTGTGATTCTGTCATTTATGTTTCTGATTGCATATAGACTGCTTTCTGTGTTTTCTGGAACACAGACAAGGTCTTAAAAAGTAGAAATTACATGCAGCAGTAATTGTTTGTAACTCTAGGTTGTAACATTTTAGAAAAACAGTAAAATTAAATGATGCTGATAACTTGATTTCATGGTTAACCTTGCTGTGCAGTTCACTATACACACACTTGCTATCCAAATGTCCAGAGACCATTTCCAGAAATACATGCATTCTAGTGATGGAACAGAAATAGTGCTCTGAATAATTTCTCAGTCTTTTCTCAGGCACATTCATGCCAAAGTGCTTTGTCTCATTGTTTTCAGAGTTGCAATCGTTTCCAA
Organism: Athene cunicularia; assembly: GCF_003259725.1. Lineage (NCBI taxonomy): Eukaryota > Metazoa > Chordata > Aves > Strigiformes > Strigidae > Athene > Athene cunicularia. The sequence goes on from NW_020799105.1 coordinate 9,078,931, forward strand.
GTCTTTTGAAGGAAAAACTGATCGAACGGAAGACTGGTATGGAACACAGTACAAGCAAGAAGCAATTTCTGATGACGTTATTAAGGCATGTTAATATTTTTAATATATTCTAACATCTGCAAGTGACAGTGGTAAATTCTTTGTCTAATTTTTCATTTAGTTGAAGAGAACAAATCTGCTGCTCTACATAGCATAAAAATTGTACAATGAGTCTTGTTTAATATTATGAGAAGTAAGGATCTTATGTTAGTCTTTAGACTTCAAATACTTACTACGTAAGACAGTTACATTTTAATGGTTTTAAACCTTGTTAAGTACAGAGAATATTATACCATTTTTGTTGTGAAAGATCCATAATATGGAGTGGTTACTTAAAAATGTAAGCATTAACTTTTGAAAACTTAAAAGACTCTATTAAATGTTAATGAGCTAATCTGTTTTTAAGAAAGGAATCTTTTTACAACTGCTATATGTAACTATTTCTAAAATTGATTTTTGCAACTTAGAAAATTAGTATCTTTTGACAAATGAGCTTCTAAAAATCAAAACTCCAACAAATGAGGTGGGCAGATCTTAATTGAAACTTGTATTGATCTATTCTTAGAAGAAGAGATAGCTGTGAAATACACCCTAGAACTAAACTGGAGCTGCCAAGCATGCTTTGAACAGACATTGCATAGGAATACTTCACTTCCTTTAGCTTGTTCATACCTATGTTCTTGATTAGAATTTTTGCTTATGGATTTAGTTTAGTACCTTCATTCAGAGTTCACAGTAATGGAAGAGATGAGACATAAAATCACCTTCCACTCTACTATAAAAGTTTTCAAATTATTTTTTATCTTTTGTCTTCCTCCTTAGAGCACTTTATCCTGCTGATAGCTTACTCCAGCTTGGTTTCCCAGATATTTCTCTCTTTCCCTGCTATCTTAATAGTATTTATACATAAGCTAATGGAACACATTTTAAAATCTTTTGTTACAGCATAAAATAAATAAGTATAGATACATTAATTAAGCAGAAATTCTACTTAGTCTAATTGTTCCTTCTGTTTATCTAGAAATGGCAAAATGCTGACTTAAATGGTAAATTCAGGCTTCCAATGAAAAATGAGTTCATTCCTACTAACTTTGAGATTTTGCCATTGGAAAAAGATGCGACACAATACCCTGCCCTTGTCAAGGTAAGTTATTTTTGTTCTGTTTGCTAGCTAACCTACTGAGAAGTTAGTAGTTAATTCCTTTGTGTTTTTAAAAATACAGATGATGTCGTATTCCAAAGTATAATAAACAAAAAAAGTACAAAATTTAAATATATTGCTAGAAAGATAGTAAAAAGTTAATTCTTGCTAAACTTCAGATTATGAATTTTTGAGTTCCTACAAAAATAAATTTGCAAACAACTTAAACTCTCTTTGCCCTTTTGAAAGCATGTTAATAATTGATAGAAATAGTATTAAAACTGTTTATTCAGCAGAAGGGTGACTGCCACTCTTTTTTATTGGACAGTGTTCAGTAAGTTGGGACTGTAGACAAGACTGGTTATTCTTTTGTAACTGTGTATGGGAAAAGCTTGTGGTTGCATGGGAAAAGGGAGACAGACATGTAAACACATAAGTAAACATCACTCTCCATTCTCCTGGAAGCATTATTTAATAATCTCAATATGTTTAGTAAATCTCAGTTTTTCTGACTGCCTAAAATTTACTTCTCTAAAGCATAGTTGTCTTTGCTAATGCTTGTCTCTGTTCTAGGCTTAATTGGCGGATAAATAGAAGTCTTCTGCAATTACATGTTTTGCTCCAGCTTGAATACTCAATTCAGGAGTACTTTTTGCACACTAGATTAATATAAGTCTAACTCAATGTAAAGACATCCTTCAGGAAAACGTATTTGTTCTGCCCAGGGCATTTTAGGTATATACTTGAAGCAGTATTATTAACAGAAGAGGACTTTGAGCATTGTTTATGTTCATCCTGAACTGAAACCCTAAACCTCAGCAGGGACACACATACTACAGCTCTATTAAGTAACATTAATTGGTTTACTACATAAACTTGATGGTCCTTCAGTGTCTCTGTAGCATCTAGGCAATTGATCCACGCAAAAGCTTTGCTTTAAGTCATCATTGCTTTAGAAATGGTTTTGCTTTTAGTTTTTCCTTTCCCTTTAAAATACATTTTCTGAGGGAAAATGTTTTTAATCTTTTGTACTTGATGAAATAGACATCTATGCCTGCATCTCCTTTATTTTTTTCCCCTGTTGTCCCAGTTACATGTCATTTTCCTTTTGGTGGTCCCTGACATTTGACCCCACATTGCAAGAATTAAATCAACAGAGATTAGGTGTACAAAAAAAGCAATTTTTCTACTGCTTCATATGCCTAAGTGAGCTTACTATGGACTGGATCAGTGTGTGGAGAAAGGGAGGGATGAGAGCATAAGTGCTGGAACAGGATGGCCATTTTCACTGACAGCATGTCAGTAGGTCACCTTTGTTACAATGGCACATCTTGCCCTGAAAAACCTTCAAGAGACAGGGTCTACTATTTGTCATTCTGTCCCTGGTGTAGGATGTATTCTAAACTGTGTAGTAGCAATTTAAAAGAATAAAAATTTTGTTGTCTCAGAGACAAGCTCTAATTTGGATTTTTAGTATAAGGCAAATATTGTGTAGAGGAAGATGTGCTGTAAGAGATTCTTTTATGCAGAAAGGAGGAAAACACCATGCCAAATCCCTGAGAAGCAAAGAGCATCTGCTCAAAAATATGAGAAAGAGAAATAATTTTACATTTAAAAGTTCCTTCTTCTTGGGTATAGCAATTTAAAGAAAAGGTTTAGGGGGATAATGTTAACTAGAGTTGGAACAAAGAGAGAGTATCTATTTCACAGCTTTTGGGGAAGTTGTTTAAATTCTTTTCTGTACTAGATTATTCTAAAAATTTTTGCTGACAGATCTTTTAACTAATTTCCAGATAGTTTTACTACTTTTTCTAAATGTGTGGGGTTTGTTACTAACATTGCTTTAAAACAACATACAATGCGTTAATATTTTTTAATTAAAATTGTTAAATACACAATTCAGTTCTTGGTCTAAGCCATGTAACTATATGCTGCTGTAGTGCTGCATAATAGCATGTATTTTAATGCCAGCATTGGCAAGGAATTTTGTGAAGCTAACTCTAAATTTGTCTTTGATCACTCCTGCCCTAGAAAAGTAGTTCCCATTTTGATCATAAGCTCATTCACAATGCTGCAGCCATTTAACTGCTTGTTAAGGTGACATATGGTAAGAAGAGTCTCAGTAAGGATAGATTGATGTATATAAAAATGTATATAGCAAGAATATGAACTTAAGGGGTAACACTAAATTGAGGTTTGAAGTGATGAGCTTTTTTTAAAGGTAGTGTGATATTATGGTTAAAAGTAAGGTGACATAACAAATCCTCTTTTCTTGACACAGGACACTGCTATGAGCAAACTGTGGTTCAAGCAAGATGACAAATTTTTTTTGCCAAAAGCTTGTCTCAACTTTGAATTTTTCAGGTATGCAATGTTAAGTATATCACATAAATTGCTTTCCAAAAGTTTCTTGTTTATTGGGATTCTGCATTTCTGTAACAAAAGCTTCCTTGCATGAGGCTTTAAAACGTTTGTCCTTATTTGAGAATATGCAATAAGGTACAGGTAGCAGGAAGGCTCATGTAAGTTATGCAGTAGTTGAGTAACAAACAGTTTGAGGTGCTCCATCTATATTGACAGGAGAAGTTTATCAAGAAATACTTCTAAACCAAATTTTCTTCTATGTTTTATTTGGTGTACCTGAAATATGCCTGCCAATAGGACCTACTACATGTTGCAATATACCTCTTGAACAATGGGTGTGTATTTTTTTATTTAATCATTAATTTGCAACTATTTTAAGATAGTATTTTCTTTATAAAATACTATTCTGATAATGGGTTTAGGTTAAAATTCTGTTTTAATTTGCATAATGCAAGCCAGTATAAAATTCGAATTGTTTAAAATTGTGGGATTTTATTTAACGGGACACCAACAACTGATTTTTTTTTTTTATTTTTATTTTTTTTTTGTAAGAATACTGTCTTTATTATCAATGAATGTGTGATTCTCACCTCAAGATGCATGATAGTTTTCTGTAATGTTAATTCTGGTCTTGCATTATGTTAATCACAGGAAAATTACCTTTTTTTGTGAGCATGACGATGTATCTTCATAGTGTTTGTTTCAAATAATGATTTATTGAACTAAAAAAAAAGTACTGCTGTCTTCAGAGCGCAGCTGTTTCTGTGCTGGACTACTGAAAGTGAAAATAATTTCAGGAACTCTCCTTTGGCCTAATTAAATGATTCAGCGATACTATTATGTGGGCTCTGATAGATGCTCATAGATGCACTGTTGAGTCCTTGTTTTGAGTGACCACTTGAAATTCTTCTTGACAGAATTTTAGATAGTGGATTTTTTTCAGAGTGTCAGATATTGGTACTGATGTTAGTACTAGTTGGGGGAGATATGTTGCCTGAGTATTTCCCCTTTCTTTTTGCTTTTTGAAACCACAGGGAAAACATTACAACTGTTTCAAATTCAGTGTGTCAGGATATGGAAGATCAGAATGGTAATAGCTCATCTCTTAGAGAACAATAATTGCAATACTTTGCCTTTTTTGTTCATGCCTGGTGGCTTTTTCTTGTACTACACTTAGCCAAAATCCAAAAAGAATTTTATTGATGAACACTGAGTTACACAGTTGTTGTTTTTAAAAATCAATTTTTAGTTAACTTAGTGATCCAATCTCTATACCAGTTTGTGAATGATTAAAAGATAATAATTGATTTTATGTGGAGCACAGAAAGGTCTAAGTATGTGCACATATGCACAGTATCATAGAATGGTTTGGATCAGAAGGGACCTTTAAAGGTCATCTAGTCCACCCTCCTGCAGAGATATCTTCAGTTAGATATGTGATGATAGTCTTTCACAGTTAGATTTGTACTTTTGTCTCAGTGAGCTCTTTTAAAAAGCCAGGAATACTTGAGCTTTGCTGACTAATGGAATGAACCAGTGGTTTGCCTCTTTCCTCCTGGGAATGGTTACAGGTGGAAAGGTGGCCTTTCTTCTTAGGGTTGGGGGCAAGGGTTCTTTCCTTCTTGTTAAAACTAAGATGATAATTGTATGTGAATGGATGTGAGGATATTTTGACAATGCTAGGTACATCATCTCCAAATGAAGTTGTAAGCAGGGTTGTCTGGTTTTGATAATTTAGATTGTTAGTTTGAGACTGGTTATGCTGATGGTCACTGGAAAAAATGGTAAAATGTATAGTGTTTAGTCATGAGACTTAATGAAATTACCCATAGCTCTTACAGCCAACTGAATTGGTGAATAAAGTCATCTGAATGACATGGGTTTTCGTATAAAGTTTTAGCCTCAATTCTAGATCAGAATATGTTGGCTGTACTGCCTTGTAGCAGATTACAAGAATCTGTTCACAGTACAGACTGCTTCAGTAAGATAGAAAAAACTTCAAGGATTTCTTCTGCCTGCAGCCATGATCATCATGAATCATTGGAAGAATTCCTGACCCAGATGTTGTAGCAGCAAATGCTGTGTAGATGAATTGAGGAAGTTGATGAGGGTGGTTTCTGCCTCAAACATACAAATCCAGTAGGAACAGTCTGAGTATATGAACCTCTTGAAGTCGCCTTGTTCCAAAACTGAAAATACATGGCACAAGTCTTGCATTAAAGGAACACCACAGTAAAAACCTCTGACATGAGACTTATCATCCAGCCTAAAGGATGATGATAAGGTTTTGATTTTGTATGAATTATGATTTAAGAACTCAGCAAGTATCCTTTTTTTAAAAGGAAGAAAGATAACAATGGAGTATGCTGCTGTTCTGAAAACTTACTGAGGTAGTTATAAACTCTGCACTTCAAGACTCCCAAGGTTTAGAGAGATGGATGTTAAAAATACAATGCTAATTATTTTTAACTAGATACTTGCTATCTTCCAGTTTAAGAAATATTTCAAGAAAGTTGAGTTGCTTATAAGGTAACCCAGGATCAATGCTTCAACACTGATTCCAGCTATGTCACTCACAGCTCAGTTTGAAAGGGGAAAAGACTAGGCTTTTAAGATTTTTCAAATACAGTGTCAGTGGTTGAGGTGTTCTGCTTCCTCAAATCTAGTCAAACAAGGTAAACTGGAAATAAGAATTTATTTATAAAGTTGTCAGTAGTAAAAGGCAACTCTCAGAACAGTGTTATAATAATTGTTTTCTGTTAATTTTAACTTGAAGATTACTGATTCAGTAGTCTTCATTATTTTCAAAACTCCCTGTTGGCCTCTGCCAGCTAAATGAATATACAGAAGTTATAACTGATATGGACATAGTAATCACTCAGACTGATTAAGTCTCTATTCTAGTAGCAAAATGGAAAAGAATATAATGAGTTTGGAGGAAGGTTTATGATAACATAGGATTGACCTACATCTTGCTTTGAATTCAGTCTTAATTAAAAAAAAATCAGTATTAATTGGATTTGCATCATTTGGCATATTGAAGCTGCTCAGTTTTGGGAAATTCTTATTGGAGAGAGACATGCTAATAGCAGAGTACTTTTTACATAAGTTACATAAGTTATGAGTTACATAAGCCCAAGCCCAGAATAAAGAACCCAGTGGTATTAAAAAAAAAACATATCTTAGGCTAAGATTTCAGACTATAGCATGCTCTGGTTCTCTAATAGATTGATTTTAAAAATTAATCTTTTTTTCTTTTTTACTCTCTTCTCACACTGTCTTTCCTTAATCTAAAAGGAAGGAGAGTCAAGGACTTACTAAAAACTACTAGGAACCTTCTTAAAAATATCTTTGCAATGTATTTACCAGCATGTGTGTTGTGGCGATGTGATCTTTGTTTTACTACATTAATGTTGGTATAACTATTAAATAACATACTATGTAAGTGTAAACATAAATAATGGCACGTCTCTGTATATGACTATTAGTGACTGCTTGGGGAAAATAAATGCAAGTGGTGTGGTTTTGAATTGTAAGCCATATCCTGACAGTAAATTGTTTTAGATACTGCTGAATATTTCTGTAAAATTGATAATGAATTTACATGCACTTCAGAAACTTTAGAAATAAATATTCAATCATAGTACATATAACTTGTCTTGACTTTGCAGATCATGAAAATGCACAGCTATTTAATAGTTAGAACACTTGAAACATGTCTTGAGTCTTTGAGTTGCGTTTCTCTTTTTGAGAAATTTGCAACAGTATTGTATGTGATCAGATGCTTCTAATACAACAGTAGAGCTTGTACAGTTGTTGCCGTTAAAAAGATAACACAAAAATTTATAGTGGTATGAAAATGGATTTGCCAGACTTTTCCTGAGTTGAACTTAGTATGTACTGCATATTTTTCATACCTCAAATTGCTAATCTCTTTTTTAGTAGAAACTACTTTGTTTTCTGATAGTGTAGAAGTATTAATTAAATTAATGTTCAGTATGTGGGCTTTCATTTCAGTCTATTAAATTATGTTGGTTATTCGGGTGTATTTATTTTATTTTACTCCTGGTGAATTCCGACTCTGCAGCAAAGTATGCATCTTGATTTATGAGCATAAGTAAGATAATATCTCTGGAATCTTCAATATATTTAGGTATCACTCAAACCACAAGCAAGCTAAATAATTATTTTCAGGTATGTTCATATTTGGCTTGGAAATAGAATCCTTCATAATGGGATCCATCAGCATACTCACAGTAAATATTGTTTCCTTCAGATCAAACTTAAAAGGCCAAAAGAAACTGAGAAATAATTTTAAACTGCATATTTTACTTTCAACATTTTCTTCCAGCCCATTTGCTTACGTGGATCCCTTGCATTGTAACATGGCCTATTTGTACCTTGAACTACTCAAAGACTCCCTCAACGAGTATGCATATGCAGCAGAACTAGCTGGCTTGAACTATGATCTCCAAAATACCATCTATGGGATGTATGTAAGTACCCAAATCAAGGAAAAGCTTAGAGCCTTAAAACTACTTCCACTCATCAACATTTTTATATTGATTTGATGGAAGGACTTTTATTTAAAAATGGGTCTAAAGCTGTTACTCCTTTTGATCTTGGTTTTATTAACCATCCTTTCTTTAATTTGAATTTTAAGTTGAATTTTGTTCAAAGTCTTCAACAATCTTTCCATTCTTATTAAGCAAATTTTCTTCTTTATTTTTATATCATTCATGAAATTAATTAGTTGTAAGATTTGTTCCTCCATTTAAAAAAAGAAAAAAGCAACCCTAATCCAAGCTTACATATTTATTTCAGTTTGTCAGACATCTACTAAAAACTTTGGGGTAGAAGACCCCCTTTTCATGCTATTAAATAAATGGTACATTCAGCTTTCCTGTTCAAGAACTACTGATCATGAGGCTGCATATACATACTCTTCAGTCATGTTTCTTCATCCATTACTTTGTCACTGCTTGAGGTATCAAAGCATTTCTTTTGTTTTTCTTTTTGTTAGTCGCTACATTTATGCTGATCCTCTCCATTGCAACATGACATACCTGTTTATCAGGTTATTGAAGGATGATTTAAAAGAGTATACATATGCAGCACGCCTCTCAGGTTTGATCTATGGCATTGCATCAGGAATGAATGCAATACTTGTAAGTAAGAAAAAAACGCAGGAGGAAATGAAACAGCTTGGGAGTTGTTGAGCTTGGAGAAAACATTTGACTTCTGCATTTCTAAATGAGATGGTTAATGTTTTTTTCCTTGCATATCTCATGAATTAAAGGCGAAGCAAAACTGTATTTTAATCAGTACTGAGTGACCTCTTTAAGATTGCAGTGTCTTGTGAATGTGTGTGCAGTGCAATTGTTGCGTTCTAGTTCCCATTTTTACTTGCTTGCATGGTAATCTTGAAAGTACTATGGCTGGTTTCTATATAAAAAGATTAACTTTTTTGTGGAATGAATCTCAACTTTACAGATTTTAATTCTCTAATTCTGCTATAGTGAGCTGTGGAAATGGATTGTGCATGTGCTCATTAGAATGCAATGCTGAATATTTATGGCTTTTCCATAGTGTTTGTTTTTATTATGCATTTTGCAATCTGTATTAGTGCTGGCAATACTTACTTGATAAATACTGATATTATGATAACCGGTTGTTTCTTACCGAACTTCTCCTATGAGATTTGTGACAGGAGATTTTAATAGTCTCTCTTGAAGTTCTGTTAAAAGCTTTTATTAACCATCATTTTATACCAAAATGTGTTTTGAAATTTCCTGTAGAAATATTGTTTTTCAAAAGTATCTTAGTAAGATAATATACTGTATATTGTCTTTACATTTTTCTGTATGAGTGCTGCAATTTATTTTTTATCCAGTGGAAATCTCATTTCCTGGTAGCATTTGTTTAGCTTACTGCAAACATGGTTATCTATTCTCAGTTTCAAAGCTTGCTGATGTTTCTATGGTCAGAGTTAATTCCTTTAAAAAAAAATAGAGTGTGTGTGTAACTTTCTTCATTTTTAGTCACAGTTTAGAAGTCTGGTGTTATTTTAAATATTAGCTGGTTTTTGTAGGGTCTTTATATTCTTCTACTGTAAGGATTCTATTTTCACAAAATCAGTTTACTCCATTTTGATATTTGGGAACTTCTAACATTCTTTTCTATATCATGAGAAGTTTTATCATCAATAGGTAAAACTGTACAATGTTGATACTTTAAGGAAGGACAGATGCTACACTAAAAACAATCACCCATGCTGATGGCTGAACAGTTTGAATTCTTACGTTAATTTAGAATATCAGCCTTTGTCCTAAATCCATTTAAGATACTTTTTCGTCAAATTCATGGTTCAGATACGTGTCAGCAACTACAGAAGAAATAATTCTTCCTACTGGAAAGGAGGAATTCACTTGTATGTTGGTTTCTGTGCTAAAATTTGGGTTTACTCTTAATTAAATTGCACAAGTCTGATAAAATTCCCCTTTTGAGGTACCAAATTTTGAAGCTTTTTTTCCCCCAAAAAGGCCGCCTAATGCTGTTTTTTCACTAGACAAATTTTCTGTAGCTTGATGCAGTCATATAGTAATTTTTAAGTTTCTATATTGTTTTTTTAAATGACCAAGTTTATTTCATGTATGCTTTCAAAAAGATATGTATGATCAGATTAATATTTCATTATGGTTGTAGACTATCTTGGTGTTTCAACCCAGCGCCATCCTGGTTATAAATTGTGCTGCTGTTGACAGTACCCCTTTTCTTGTAGTATTGCTTACCTCCACTTACATAAAAAAATAAAAAATTGAGCAACAAGATAAACATGAAATGAGGTTAAAAGTAAGTTGGAGAGAATATTTAAAAGGCTGTGAATCTAGATTTCATTACTAAAATAAGAAACCTAGAGTAAAACCATTTCAGTACTTCAAATGTACAGTTTACTGACTGGATTCAATACTTGTGATCATTAAAAATCTGTATTCTGAGCACAATTTGCTACATCAACATGAAATTATATTAATTCTCTGTATTCATCACTCTAGGCAAATATGCAATATTTTGATGGGTAAAGGGATTTTATTTCAGAATGAGTTAATGTTGAGTAACATTGAATTTAGAGTAAGTGTTGAAAAGTCTATTGTTATTGAATTATATAAGACTTTGTAATTGTTTTATTTATCTTCCACGTTTAAAGCAAATTATGTACTTTTTCCATAGCTTTCCGTAAAAGGTTATAATGACAAGCAACATATCTTGCTCAAGAAGATCATTGAGAAAATGGCTACTTTTGAGATTGATGAAAAACGATTTGAAATTATCAAGGAAGCGGTAAGCTACATGAGAAATTTACATTTTGGATTAATATAAAATCGAATACATTGACTTGAAATGAAATCTGAGGACTGATTATTCATGGAAATACAGATTGAAATTCCACCTCATTGGGACAGCAGAATCTTTTTTTCTTTTGTCTTTTTTGTGGCCATGAGTTCCCTGGAGTGTTTATATTATATTGTTTGGCTAAAAATAACTGGCCCTGGAATCTTCTTTCAGTTGGTCTTCCTTATGATTGATCAAGGGATTACAACTTGCTTTGATAGGAGTAGAAAGCTAAGAAGGGGGATGGGGAATGGAAGTTTTAACTTTATATCCTGTTTTACATTTTGGAAAGGCCTCAGTGGGATCTAGCCATAAAAGAAGGGGAAAATGGATAAAGGGAAAAAGGAAATGTTGAAAAGATTTGCAACATTTCTTCTCCCCAGATGTAAAGAGGAGCTTTGCTCCTGGGCCAAGATCCTTTGGTGCAAAAGTAACCAGCTGGTTAAGTACATGCTGACTTCTGGAAGTCTCGCTTCCTAAATTTAATGACTGATCTATATATATGGAGTGTAAGTTAGATATTTTTTTTTTTTTTAGCTTCTGGAGTAAATTTATGAATAGTGATTACATTTGCCAAGCTAAACAAGATACAGAATTGTTCTTCTGGTGCTTTCTTTAGAGCAGGACAGAGGTGGAACAAAGGAAATGAACAAATTAGATATTGACACTCATAGCAATGAGTTGTGGAGGTATAAATGAGTGCACAAGGGCTAGACTGGTGTTGGGGAACAGGCTGGCTTCTGGCCCAGGAAGCTTGCCAGTAGTCTGCAGTGGATGAGAGAGCTAGGGCTGCAGGGAAGATCACTTCATGCTTGCTGTAGTCTTACTTTAATCCTCTGCTGCTGGTGATTTTTGAACAGGTGACTGGCCTAGACTAGACACCAGGGCTGTTTTTATTCATTACTATTTAGTAGGAAATTCTAAGAGTGTGGACATCAAACATGAGGTAGATTTATTATTGCAGCACTTTATTTAGGGCTTTGTGTACCTAAGAAATATAAATTGTCTGGAATGTTGACACACTGGATGTGACAAATGTCAAGGAAAAAAGCCCAGCTGACAGGTCTGTGAATGATCTGTTTTGCATGATTTTCGTTTAGTTTAAGATGTTTCCTTGATAGTCTCTGTTATGCGTGTTTTGTCTTTTTGTAGACTTTGGCCTTTTGTGTATGTAAAATAAGGACAAAATACAAAAAAGAGAGTCAAATCAGATGAGGAGATTTCAGTTTTCCCCTTGTGGCTACACCAAACAGATAAGGGAGATACCAGGTTCTGGCTTCTGTTTGGAACAGATAGAAGGGTGCATCCTCAGCAACTGCATGCTTGCTGTTTCTCACTCATATGCCCTGAAATGAGTTACTTTACTTTTAAAGTAAAGTAAGTCATCACTTTTATGGAGAAGTTAATTTCATGCTCATTCCAACTACATTAATGGTCACAGCTTAATCCATAGGCTCAGAAGCCAACATTATTACTAAGGTAATTTAACACAATTTTTTAATAGTTCTAACAAGCAAAAGAATGTTCTTGACATTTGAAATGTATCTTTTTGATGGTACACCAAGTTGAGAGTACAAGGTTAATATTTTGTGTTTACAAATAGAGTTCTGTAATTTAAAGTTAATTATTTCATTTTAGTACATGAGATCGCTTAACAACTTCAGGGCTGAACAGCCTCACCAACATGCAATGTATTATCTCCGACTCCTGATGACAGAAGTTGCTTGGACCAAAGATGAATTAAAAGAAGCTCTAGATGGTAATGTTCTGCCAGTTTTAAACGTGATTTTTTTTTTTCTTGTGGAAAATGTTACTAAACTGATGAGGGTACCTACTTTGAACTCTGCCCTTTGTTCAAATGAAGCCCCTGCAGTGCCAAACCTGAGCTGATGCTGGTGGCTGTCGATGCCTCTGCATGTGTCTTCCAGTTTCTAGAAAGTATAATAGTTCAGGCAACTTGCAAAACTTAAAAGTAGGTAAAAGTTCAGGCAAGACTTGAATGTCTTTGTGGGCATGAACCTGGATGTGGTGAATCCAGTGCTTAACCAACACTTCTAAAATCATTTGGCTCAAGTTGACATCTTGCAGACACATTGAAGTATTATCTGCGTTGTACTTCCCAGTGTGCATACTATTTCATTTTTTCCTTTATCAGGGAAATCTGTTTCTGTAGATAATAAAGAACTGTAGATAACAAAGGAGAAAGATATATAACAATAATAAATAAAGAACATTGTGGTTCTTAACAAAGAATAGATGCCAGACTATATTTGGAGGAAGAAGAAATTTCAAATTAATATATGTAATTGATTTTAGTAACAGTTGAAGACCTCTTCCTACCTTACTGTGTTACAACAAAAGGCTGTTACTGGGACAGTTTGCAAAATATATTGTAATATCTTCTTGGAATACATTGAGACATTTTTTCCAAGAATATTTGGCTTTTTTATTTATCCATTGTTGTCAAAGATTGACACATACCATACTGTTTGAAGTTGTGATGCTGAAAACTTCTTCATTAAGATAGACTCTATAGATGCCCTGAGCCAGCTGCACAGGGGTGTGTGTTTTTTCTACAGGATTGCTGTAGGATAGAAGTATAATTGTGTAGTTGTATGGTTTCTTGAATGATTTGAGGTATCTCTGAGATTAACAGTGGTGCCAGTGAAGCCTGTGAAGTGAATGACAAAACTAATGCTGATTTTTCCTGGCAGGGGTTCAGTTACATGTAGGTCATTCCTTTTTTAATGACTATTGAATTTTGAAAAACGTAAGAGATTTTCTGTTCTGTGTATAAGTTGTCTTCATAAGATTAATGCTACTGTATTCAGGATAAGAATGGCTAAAAATGGAATGCAGAAAAGGAATGCTGTCTACTTAGCACTGATGGAAATATGCTTGAAATACAGGGAGTTTGTGTGATTTCCCTCCCTGCCCTTTTCCTCTCTCCTCAATGTGACTGTAATCTTTTGCACTATTAAACAATTCTAGAGGCAAAAATTAAGATTAGGATTATACAACAGTAAAAAGTTGATTTGGAATCAGGGAAAAAAGTAAAAATGAATTTTTTACCGGTGGTCAGTTACCTCTCTTAAGAGAGGGAAAGGCTGATAACCACAGTATAGATTTTTCTAATATAAATTGCAAATCTGTCACATATGTATGCATCCTGCACTGAGTAATTGAGTGACCTCATAATCTTGCTTGCATTTGTCTTTTCAATACTTTTGTGAAATATATGACTATTGTTAGTTTTTATTTTAGTTGAGAAAATGACAAAATGAGAAACTGATAGATTTGGTGATACAGTGTGGGTAGCATCAGGGATTTAAGATTGGTGATGTTGGCTTTGGGATGAACACCCCATCCATTCAACCATCCTTCCTCTTATTCCACTGATTCTATATGTTAAACTATATTTGCCTTATGAAAACTGCTTTGCAAAGACAGGCTAGTATAGAATGTGTGTGTGTGTGTGTGTGTGTGTGTACTCTGGGATATATTGCAAAAGTACTTGTATATTGTTTGTTAAAAAGATATTATCAAAACGCCATATTTGAGTTGAGGTTCTTTTTTTTAGTCTGGATGGTAAATGCACAGTGTGTTTCTCAAGCATTATAAACTACATGCTGCCTGTTCAGTTAATAATGAAAGCTTTATCTTGGAACACCACCTGAATGATTGCAACTCTTTTCTGCAGAGAACTAATGTTTGTTCAGCGTGATTGGAAAGAAGGCGCTTTTATTATTTTTTTTTCTTTTTGGAATCTGGGTCAGACAGTATGTGAATTCTAAGTGAAACAAACTGTATGATGAGTGCTGCTATTTAGACCTGGAAACTTTCCAATGTTTCATTTTTAAGAGAGATTCACTTTTTTATGATGATGAGTTTCTCCTCCTCTAAGAAATGCACTATATCTAATGATGAGTTAGGTACTTCTTAACATAAAAATGCATATAATTGATTTCACTGTCTAAATATCTACTCTAGATGTCACTCTTCCCCGCCTCAAGGCCTTTATAGCTCAACTGTTGTCACGGTTACACATTGAAGCTCTTCTCCATGGCAATATAACAAAACAGGTTGGTGTGATACTTTCTTTAATAAAACAAGTTTTATTTAAAAGCAGCATAATGGAAGACTAATTTCATCTCAGATCTTAAAGCAGTTTTGCCAAATGCAGTTTCATAATTTGACTTTGTACTTTTTTATCTTTATGGGAGTATCATGGTGTCATTTTTTTTCCACTTTAGATTTATTAGGCTAAGTGCTGCCCTTGTATTGCACTTGGAAAGATAAAAAAACTTATGATCTAAATATTTTAAAGTCTATGTTGTGTGTCATTACTGTGATGTGATCAAGCTGCATAAGGAAAGATGTGCTGCAGATCCTGCTTTTCCATTTAAAAGTTTCAGGCTAACTAGCAAAGTCTTAAGAATCCAAGCTCCTTCCAGATGAAGTACTTTGCACAAAGCTAAACAGGAATAGTGAGCCATAAAAGAAATTGTCAGCTCTCAGTTATGTCTTTTTTTGAGTAAAAATCAGAAAATGTTTGTTCTATCTTCCATTAAAATAGTAATAGTTTGTATTTGCATAGGAAGTCTAACCAAATATTTGAATATATGTGCTAATAGAAACTGTAGTACCTTGCCTGTACATTTTGTCATTCTGTTTTTGTAGGGCTGATATAGCAGTATTTCTGTTACACCAGCTCTGTGATAGATACTTCACTAGCAGAAGATGTTATAAACACTGCTATTGACTGCTGAATGTGTAGAGAAGAGAGTTAACTAGTAAGGAGGGGAAAAATAAAAAGATGAAGGGATCCAGTAGCACTGGATGCACAAAGTTTTATTTTTCAAGGATGTCAATTTATTTTTCAATTTTATAGAGTATTTTTCATGTGGAGAAATGTAGAAAAAGTCTCACTTATTTCTTACGCATTTGTATGTGAAAGTCAGTTCCTTCTGAAATACAATGAGAATTTTATAGAGTTGTTTGGGTTTTTTTTGTTTTTTGTTTTTTTTTTTTTTAGATTTCCTTGTTGATGCAGTCATAGCAGAGAAATGCATTCTTTAGTTGGCATAATGGGTGGCTGTTGAAGTGTCCTATAGCTAGAGAACTGGGAGGGATGTACTGTTATGTCCATAGCTCTGTAATGTTTAGGAATGATCTACAAACCTCCCTGAATAGATGTGAATAGGAAACTTCTCTATCCTTCAGTGCCCATGATGTGATCATCACTGACAAAGCTCAGAAAATTTAATGTGGATCTAAGAATTTTTTCCACTAAAATTAAATCAAAATTTACATACTTTTGTGACACCTTTCAATACTGAAAAAATTTTGAGTGAATTTGTAGTGTTTGAAAAATTAGACCTATCTAGCTGCTTAAAATTTCCATTTCTTCTTGAATTAATTTCATTGAGATATTTATCTTTTGACTGTTCCTTTTATTTATTTCCTGCAAGTGGATGAATAGTAAACAAATCCTGTTCAGAACATCTGTCTGAACAGTTGTGTTGTAAATAATTTGTTTTAATATGGTGACTTGATTAGAAGAATATATAGTACTTTTCTCTAACCTTTCAAACTGTGTTTTGTTAGACCTCAATCTTTTTGTCTTTGATGTTGCATGGGGGTTTTGGGGGTGGTGGGGAGGGACAGCATGTATTTATTAAGTTTTCAGACCTTTTGCATGGTTTTGATAAGATCACTTGGGTTATGAGTTTGTGGCAGTGTAGACAAAGAGATTTTGGCTTTAAGCCAAAACTACTTTGTGGCATTACTGTAATTTCCAGTATGCAAGCTACAAGAACATATAAACCTTAACAGGTAAAGCTTTTGAAGTTAAATTCTTGAATGAAACTAATGTTTTTTAAACTTCTTTCTCTTTTTATTCTTTTTAATGATTATTTTAATCCATCAAATAAAAGAAAGTATCTGGGCCTGAGTCTCAATGCTATCAGCATGTCAGTAGAATGCATGTTTGAACTTAATCCTTTATTTGTTTTCTTAAAATTTCATCTGATGAGACATCATCTGCTTTGCAAACATATGTTGTAGGTATCTCATTTTCAAACTTTGAAAGATGAGTACATCAAGGTGATGAAGAGGGAGGAAAAGAAGAAAGCCCATTGAACTTAAATTTCAGAAGCACTGGGGAGGAGTAGCAGTAGTTAAACATGTATAGAAGATAAATGTAAAACCCCACAAAACCCTTGTCCCCCAAGCTTTCCGCTTCCTCTCATCTACTTCTGTATTTTTGCTAAATTACAATATTCCTACTTTTTATTTCTGATTTTTTTTTTTTTTTTTTTTTTTTTTTTTTTTTTTTTTTTTTTTTTCTTTTCTCTCATGTCACCATCAATAATTGGAAAGTCTTACCCTACTGTTAGGTACAGAACAATTAATGATTGTTAAAAATCCTTTTATGTTTTCTCTTCCAGGCTGCATTGGGAATTATGCAGATGGTTGAGGACACTCTCATTGAGCACGCTCATACAAAGCCACTACTTCCTAGTCAGCTAGTGAGATATAGAGAAGTGCAACTTCCTGACAGTAAGTTCAATGATTTATTTACAGTTTTTTAATGTGCATTAAATTGAGATTCTCTATTTGCTAATGGCATTTTAAAATGAATATTACTCTGTTTTTAGGAGTTTGTTTCAAAATTAGGCTTACTTCATTTTAAACTTGAAATTTAACAATATAATTAGGGTGTGGTTTTTGTTAATAAAATTATACACTAATATATTTCTGGTATAAGTAAAAGCAAATTTATTTCATTTTTAATCTTGAGGGTTGGAACTAGATAATATTTAAGGTCCTTTCCAAACCAAACCATTCTATGATTCTGTGATTCAATCTGAATTCACTTGATATGATTTATGGAAATAAAAGCCTTGCCCTACACTCTGCTACACATTGTATACACATTTGAATAAGCACTATTCTTTGAGCACTTTTGAATATCAATTGACCATTCAGTGAAGATTTGTCTAAACAACTCTTGCTTTTTGAGAAAACTAAAAGCACTTATACAAGTAACACTGGCTTTTTTCTAATATAAATTATTCTGGTCTCATTGTGCTTGTATATGATTTTACTTCTATTGTGCAAAAAAAATCTTACATACAAGAAAAGAGGCTCGAGCAGTTGCTGGGAGCTGTATAGGAATAATGACATTGGCTTTGGCTGTATAGCTACATTACGCATAGCTGATCATCACCCTGTGGAAACTACCATATACCAAAGCAGCTGCTGGTATTAAATGCTGAATTATTTTTAATGTTCATAAATATTTCTGACAAATTGTCTTTATGAACTATTTATACAGTAGAGGCATCACTCAACTTCCAAAAATATTTACTTGAGGAGAAGCAGCCAGTTTCAATTTACTTGCTGGTATGCTCAAGATATGACATTTCAATATGTTAAAATAATCTCTTCTTCACTTGTTCCATGAAAAGTGTACTGTTAGTAGAAATTCTTCTTTAACAGTCCTAAACCATTTATTATAATTCCATTCCACAAGTGATAGACTGTTATCTTGACAATTGTGGACAATAAGAATGTACATTTTTAAGAACTTAAATGTTTCAACTTTGTCTTTTAGGAGGTTGGTTTGTTTATCAACAGAGAAATGAAGTTCATAACAATTGTGGAATTGAAATATATTACCAGACAGACATGCAGAGCACTTCTGAGAATATGTTTTTGGAACTCTTTTGTCAAATTATCTCAGAACCATGCTTCAATACTCTGCGCACTAAGGAACAATTAGGTAAGTTTTCCCATAGTGATTCTGTGTCTGTACACACATGCACGCATACTCACGCACTTACATGAGACATGAGACATGATGAGGTGTTCTTTCCCTGCTAAGTGAGTGCCATTTAAAGGGCACTTGGTAAATGTAAATAATTTTAACTGCTGATGAGTCAAAGGGATGTTACTGTGCACAGTCTCTAAATTGAGAAGAAGCAAGCATAATTTTTAAGATGTCTGAAATATCTGAAACTAACTCTGGCTTTAAAAAAAAAAAGGTTTGATCATTGTACAGAAAATTTAATATCTAGAATTTTTACCAAAAGGAAATTAGATCAGTTTCATAAATTTTAGATCTTCTTGAAAAATCAGTAGTAGTTTGGTCTTTTCTGCTTGTGATCCTACTTCCAGGTGCACTTGATGATTCCTAAGTCCTGTTTTGGGAATACTGCTATATAGGTAATGGTAAACTGCCATGTTGGTGAAGACCTAAATACATTTCAGGCTTTTTAAGAATACAGCTCTTCACCAATAAGTACAAATAATTATCTGAACCAGTAAGACTGAGAGCTGATAAGGTTATTCTAAACAGGATAACAAGGAGAGACAGAGACATTGCATGACAGTTTGCATGATTGAAATACTTAGGAGGAGGAGTGTGTTTTTTCTAAAGGTGAGAGACAGGTAGGTGAATGTCTCAGTGATGACTATGAACTAGCAGGGATATTAGGCAAAATTAGACTTTTCCTGAGCAACTAGCAGGGTCAGCCATACTATATTCATTATAGGTAGTTTAACTGTCTAAATATCTGCTGATAGATATCCTCCTACAGCAGGACTCAGGTTATTTAGCGGGTTTTGGAAATGTGCTTATGGTAGGTTTTGTATAGAAGTTGGAGGTAACAGCTAAAGAGGAGAATCAGTGAGGATGAACTGTGTGAGTGTATTCAGTGCTGCGTAACTGCCAAATTATAGAGTTCATAAGACTTAGAAGGGAAGAATGTAGAAATACCATCAAAATTCAGTAAACTTAATGGAATTTTTATTAAGATCTCTGAGAAAGCTAAGTGAAAAAGAAGTTCAGGAGCTAGCAGTTTGCTAAACAGTAGAAGTAGTAACAAGAACTCATTCAATAAATGCCTTAGCACTGTGAGGAACAGAAAAGTTGTCAATGGTGGAAAGAAAAAATCAAAATATTTTAGGATGGCTTTGTTAGTTTTCACTTAAAATGTGAACTGTGACCAGATGATTTCCAAAATAAATACCAGTGATCAAAGTTCAAGGCTTGCATTTGAACAGGAAAATAACAGATCAAAGGTTGTTCAGGTAATTAGAAGCTTTTAAAGAGTTCAAGCACAATGAACTCTACGTTACATTAAAAAAAAACCAAATCATGAAATCCGGGAATTAGAAATCTTATCACTGAGAATTTGTGGATGATAGATGAGGTACTGGAAAAATCAATGTTACATGTTTCCTTAAAAAAGGAAAGAGAAGAGCAGGGAAGCTATAGATCTGTCATCTTAATTCTGATTCCTGGAAAATACAGAGTAAGCTATCAAACTTCTAAATTCATAGAAGGTAACTGAGAGACTGTTGCTGGACGAACTCAGGTCAAACTAACCTAACTTTTTTTCTTTAATACAAACAGAGTTTGTCTGTGTGGATGGAAGTGGTGACATTGTATGTCTCTTCTTGATAGTATGATAGGCGCATAATATTCTCAAACAAACTAGAGAGACTGCCTAGGTGGAAGTGCTACACATTTGGATGCAAGGCTGTTTGGAAAGTCATGTCTGAGGAGTAGATAAGAATAGTTCATTTGAAAAATAGTGTTCTGTAGAGCTCTTTTGTGATCCAGTGCTGTTTAGTATTTTCACCAAAACTCTAGATGATAAAAGAGTGAATATACTTACTAAATCTTCAGATAATAGTAAGCTGGGAGAGGCTTCAAATGTGTGGGAAGATAGAATTAGAATTCAAAATTAGTTTGACATTTTGGAAACATGACTTGAAGATAAGACACAATTTGGTAGGAACAGTTTGGCAGGAATAATCAGTGGCACAGATAGAAGCTAGGAGGCAGCTGGCTAGGTAACAGTTATGTAGAAAACAGTCTACAGATTACAGTGGATTAGAAGTAGAACATAAATCAGCAGTTTCATGCTTCTGCGTAAAATGCTGGGATATATAAACAGGAGCTTTCAAGATGCATACACAATAATACTCCTGTATTCAGGTAAGGACTTTGAACTACTGTATCCAGTTTTGACATACGCATCAAGGAACAATTAGAGAGTTATAAAACATTTATAAGACTGAAATCTGACAGATTTCTTATTAAAAGAGGGAAATAAGACTGAAGAAAGGCTTAGTTCAGATAAGCAAAAGCTGCAGCAAAAAGGAAGGGAATAGTATTTTCTTTTTATCTAATTGATGAGAACTAGTGGTCTTACATTGCAGCAAAGAGAATTCAGATTAGACATTATGAAAAATTAATAATAAGGTCCTAATGTTGAGTCTAATGAAGAACTAGAGTACAGCTTAATTTCTGGTTACCTAATCCTGATGACAGAATTCCTTTTGTTCTGTCTTGGTCTGCCTCATCTCCTCACCCCTCCCCTGAACTGATACTTACCTCAGTGAAATAAATGTGTTTTTTTTAAAACATATAGTAGTATATTTTGAAAACCTGCATTATTTCATTTATAATACAGAATTAAACTTAGCATAAAATTGTGTTCCTGTCAAACATGTCATGTTTGGTGAACTTAATGCTAGACCAAGGGATTTCTTTTAATTTGTGACTGTTCTTGTTTTGCCAAGGTTACATTGTGTTCAGTGGTCCACGTCGGGCAAATGGCATACAAGGACTGAGATTTATTATCCAATCTGAAAAGCCTCCACACTATTTAGAAAGCAGAGTTGAAGCATTCTTAAAAACTATGGAGAAATGCATAGAAGATATGACAGAAGAGGCCTTCCAAAAACATATCCAAGCTTTAGCAATTCGTCGTCTAGACAAACCAAAGAAGCTGTCTGCGGAATGTGCTAAATACTGGGGAGAAATCATTTCCCAGCAGTATAACTTTGACAGAGGTAAGACAAATTATAATTCCTTTAGCCAAACTACAGCATTCAGTTTTACACTTGTGACTGTTGAGTGTCATATTCATTGGGAACAAACTAGTGTTACATAACCTGTGCATAATTTAATCTATTTTCTGTGATTTGTGTCCAGTAATTGTATTTCTTCCTTCTGCCCTGAGAAAATACCTGAGTTGTGGAGCCTGTGCTCTCACTGCTGTGGGAGCTGTTAGTAATAGAGGATAAAAGTGTTCACCATATAATGGGGTTTGATGAATGCTTCACTAACCTTCCATTATTTTCCTTAAAGCTCAGGGAGATGTAGAGTAGGTCAAGGATTCAAAGTTTTTTTAATGCAAATGTTGATGTCACATAAATGTCATGTTCAGATATCTGTATTACATATGTGCCTAATACTTGACTGAGATGCATTCAAATATACTTTGACATTCCTGATGGTGCACATGTTCATATGAACCCTATTCTTCTTCTCATTGTGCAGTTCCTTTGAGGGAGCAATGACAGAGGCAACAGCAGGTAGCTTAACTAACATGTGACTCGTCTCAGTTTAGAGTAGGCTTGAAGAAACGTTTTGAGTTTTTTTTTTCATCCATGATTCTTTGAAGATTATAAGCTTGTAGAAGACCAAGTAAGATCCAACTTCTAGTGTTATTAGTGAAAATGGACTGACAGTTATTTACACTGTGATCCTACATAGTACTTGTGTTTTTCTCTTTTTCATAATTGAAGATTTTAATCCAAAATACTGAGGCATATTAGTAATATAGTTTCTGACATTTAGAAAAAAAAAGATCAGTTTTAGGTACAGATCAGCTTTTCCTTGCATTTTCATGTCTTGACTGATTCACAGCTCTAATTTCCCATCTTCCATGCATAATATGCTTCCTATATAAAACTCACTCTATATGCTGTGACTTCTCTTCAGATTTACATGCACAGTGTTGGCCTTCCACAACAGCAAATACAGGTGTTTTGGTCAACAATGGCTAACAGAACTGTTTTAATAATGAAGAATTTTGAATTGTCATCTAGCTTGGTCTCAAGAGAATGAGAGCTACTGACAAGGTTTCATGCCTGAGTATAAGAAGTGGTGTGGAAACTTATTCCCTCAAGTTTTTGGGGTTTTTTTTGTGTCTGAGTTTAATTTTTCACTGCCTTAAGTGTTTCTGTTTTTATCATACTTTGACCTCTATTATCTCTCCAGAATTTGTTACTGCTAGCTGTATTCATATCTTTCATATCTAAATCCCACTCAACTTATTGTTTTTCTTGACTTTTATATCTTTAATTCCTCTCTACCCACTAGTAATTTTATTTCATTAATGATTTTGACTGGAATTGTCAAAATTGGGAATTCATATACCAGCCTCAAGAAGTGAAAGTTTTTTATCTTCATGTTTTTACGTTTTTATTATTACTACTTTTATGATTTTACTTAAACATTTTCTCCCAAATGTCATCTAATTTTCCAAACTGTTTTTATTGGGGTTTTTTTACTTCCTTCATGTAGAACTTCATATTAAGTACTTACAGCCTGCCTCACAGACTTCTTAGCTGTGTATTTGTTCTCTTGCACACATTTCTTTCTTGATCTTCCTGCTAGCCATAAGAAAAGCAAGCATGCCTACATCAAAAAACATTCCTGCTTATGCAGCAGTGATATTACATGTTTAGTTCATTACAATTTAATTTATATGAAGTGATGTAGCTACTGAGACACAATGTCCCCAGATATCTTAAAGGTGATTATTCCTTAACAGGTACGATGTAGGCACTATTCCTTACACTTATTTAAAAGTACATCCTGCCAAAGTACATCTTACCCTCCTGTTTCCTAGTTGTGAATAAAATCTATAATCAGTCTGCATTAGGAATGTGTAACATTGATTTGAAGGTAATATACAGAAGCAGGCATATCTTCTTTAGCTACTGAATAACATACATACAGTGCAATCAGTACTCTTCAAGCATGCATTTTTTAGTAAGTCCAATCAAATGGACAAAGCAGCTATGATTTGCAGACCTGTTACATTTTTTACTATTGTTGTGCAGATAATATTGAAGTGGCTTATCTAAAGACCCTGACCAAGGATGATATTATACAGTTCTACAAGGTAAGTTAGTCACGTAGTTAAAATGTTACTTGGAAGGAGATGTAGATATAACTGCGTGTTACTTTTGTGAACTATGAAAGCATATACTTATGCTTGTTTAGGTAGATGATATGATTGATGCAGATACATTAACAATAATTTTGTTTCCTGAGTCTTACTTAATTTAATGGCACCTAGCATACTGTAGAAATTGTGATGAAGGATTGTTTTTTGTTGTGGGTTTTTCTTTTTCTTACCAGCCTTTATTCTCCTCTTGTGTCATTTATCCTTTCTTTAGGAATAAGAAATGTGCTGCTCTATGACCAAGCTTGGCCAAAATTGCAAATTTATTGTTTGTTTTGGGTTTTTTTTTCTTCAACCAGTAGTATTTTGTGTGCATAAATTGTGAATGAAACAGATATTTTAAAAACTTTGTTCACTATAATTCAATGCTTTTTCTTCCTTTCATAGTTAGGCAGAACAAAGGAACAGTATAATGATGCAGTAACTGTACATTGCAACCCAGCATGAAGTTGCTAGATAGGTATTTAATAAAAGCAATTGAAATACTAGGTGCATGTGTGCTGTCATCCTGTCCTGTGTGTCATCCCATCCCGTCCCCTGTCATGTTGTGTCCTCCCCCGTCCGTCCCCCTGCTCCTCTCCCTGGCCCCCCCCCCCC
>NW_020799105.1:9103568-9116791 GCF_003259725.1 Athene cunicularia
CCCCCCCTAAATTTGGCTTAATTCTTTCTGTTATATAATAAATTTCATAGGCTATGATAATTCATCGTATTGCAAAGTGTACATAGGGTTTTATTATTTATGGGGCAACTAATAGCCCAGGGAATCCTTTGAAAAATTACATAGATGTAAAGTCTTTGGAACTTACTATTGGATGGAAAAATTTCTGCCCATGAAGAAGCATGAGAATGTGTGTATCTCTGTGTTCTTTTTTTCTCTCTTGGGAGTGGCCTACTGTCTTCCAAAATGGTTTCTTTTTGTTATTCTGTCTTATCCTTTTCACTATCCAAAGTAATTTTTACATTACAGTCTTTCTTTATAAGATTTAGTCTTAATGCTTAAAACTGGTTATTATTTAGAAATGGCACAGTGAATGCTAACATCTTTGTTTTGCTTTTATAGTATGGTAGCAGGGGTGAAGATATGCAGCACAGACAAAAATGGAATTTCAGTAGCTGTTGTTTAATAAATAACTTGAACAAGTATCCACATGCTATTTTTGTAGGAATCTATACTATTTTGCTTACACTAATGCTTAACGCATGGTTATCCCATATTCTAGAGCAGAAATAACTAGCTAGATCGGTTAACTGGTCCAGCTGAGTTTAATAATTGTGTTCAGATTGATGTGCTTCCAGAAGGCTGCTAGGAACTGAAAATTCTGCGGAGACTTTAGGTTGCATTCCTGATACTATGATAGTTAATGGCTGAATTCCTATTACTTCCACTTTTCCTGAGTCTGAAAAAGTACATGAGTTTCTTAACTTGATTGTAAAATAATACATAGTACTTTATGGATGACTTTTAATAATATTTGAAGGGACATTTTAAAGCTTAAATGAAAATTTAAATGCTGTCATTCTTTTACTGTTTGATAATATGAGTGATACTTCCCACACCTGAAAGATTTGATGTTTTTTACTGTAGGTGCTGTTGGCAATAGATGCTCCCAGAAGACACAAGGTATCAGTACATGTCCTTGCAAGGGAAATGGATTCCTGTAAGTATTGTTCTGAATATAGTATGTAATCAATTCCTGTTCAAGCAAGCAATAGTTAAATATATCCATTTTATAAGTTTTCTTCACATGGGTGCTTTGAATTTTCTGATTGATATTTGTGACCAAGTTCTTCAGCCATTCTGAAGTAAACTGATATTAAAACAGTATATCTTAAAATACCACTTATTTTTTCAACAGGATATTTAAAAAAAGAATAAAGTCTGTAGTAGTTCTACAGGGAAGAACAAAACTAGAATTTGCAGTTATCAGTGCAATGTGTTTCATAGTTTTTTTTTTTTTTTCCTGACAAGCAATGAATGTCTGAAGTTTTATTCAAGCACTCTCCAAAAAAACCCCAGAACAACAAACAACCACCCTCTGGGAATGTCAGACATTCTATTTAAAATTAAGAAAGTCAAAGTTTATTCGGGTTTTATTTTAAAATAGTCTAGCGTAGCTGTGCATTGTAATCTATTGTTCTATTTTAGAATTCAAGAAGGAAAAGATTATAAGTGTCTCTGGTTAATATAAAGAAACTGAGAGGAAAAAATTCTATGTTGTTTTGTGCAGATTTTTCACCAGTTTATACTGGGCTTAAATTCCAACATGTAACTGGTTCCAAAATTGAGAATATTAAAGGTTTGTCTGTAGAACAGAAAGAAGCAGATAGCTGTGTGCCTGTTAGGAACCTCCTTGCAGTTTCAGAATGACTGACTTTTATGGTACCCTGGAACTTGTAAGTCTGCAGCTGAGTAAGGAAGACTTGCTTTAAAACATCTTCCCAGTTTTCATGACTAATCGTTGTTGAATATAAATAGCTCTAATACTTTTCCTATCCAGAGAAAACTTTTTAAGTGTAGTAACTACATTGCCAGAATGGTTTATTATTTGCTTGGAATGGTATCTTCCCAAGACAAGGGTGAGCACAGGAGACAACCTAAGTGGTTACTCTTTACAGGGATGATAGCAAGGTATTTTCTCCACAAGTCCCCAGTCCCAAACCATTTATTCTGGCATGTGGCCTCTCTTCTGACATCAAAGAGAAGTTGGGACTTTAATGCACTTCCCGTGAGTCCAAATGAAGTATTCTTCCAAGGGCAGGTGCCCATCCTCTAGAAAACAACACAAAGGAGGAAGTGTAAAAAGCTTCCCAGAGAGAACCCTTTCTCCTGGAGGCAGTCACACCATTTTCTCTGAGAGTGGGAAAGAATTGGAAGCAGTAGAGATCTGGGATTTTAGGAGGGAGAAGCACTTGAACTCCCAGGATGAAGATTAGGGTTGAAATTTGAGTATGGAGGTAGAAAGGAGGTTTAAGAAATTTAAGACTAGAAGTTCTTATGGACAAGTGGATTGGATGCAGAAAGAAATTTTGGGGGGACTGGAGTAGGGCATGCATGGGGACAGGCAGGGAAGAGTTGGGGCTACTATCCAGAATTTTGGTATGTGGAGTAACCCTCACGCTTCTAAGATGTGCTGTTGCGTTGCTTTTGTTGTATATAGCACTGGTATTTACTACTGTTCTCATAATTTATACTGAAAAACAGTTTTAAGTATTCATTGATTATGATTAGATTAGCAGTAGATTAGCAATTTTTATTTCTAAATTCTGTCTATGTATAAGTAAAATGAATAAAAGCCACTACCTCAGCACGTGTTCTCAAGTCAAATAATGGATTAAGCTCTTTGTATTTCTAAAGACAGCCATAAAGTATAAAAGCAGAATTTTCAGAAAATCTTAGTTAGAAATACTTTAATAACCTGTGCTTTATATAGATACCTGTCTTATAAAGAAAACAGTTTATTATGTAAAAGGTACTGATTAAATTATGGTCCTGAATTAATTTTGATGATGTTAAATAGGCCCTGTTGTTGGAGAATTTCCATGCCAAAATGATGTGAACCTGGCACCAGCACCACCACTACCACAGGTAAAAAAGAAGTAACACACAAAAAATCCGAGACTGTATTCTTAATATGGAAGTATAGTTACCATTAAATATAAATTTATAGGGAGAAACAAACTCCAACAAACTTTCATCATGCTGTTGTGGGGCTAACATTTCAACTCTTTTCCACATGCACTGTCATTCCCAATAACATTAGGGATTTTTTTTTAATTTTTTTTTTTTTTTTACTTTTTAACAGTCTGTCCTGTTAACTTTATTCCTTCTGTTCCATTGAAATGGAAGCTAATAGTAGTGAACTCATGAGTTCTACACTATGGATTAAATACAGATTATTATTGTCTGAAAATACTGATTGTATCTGATCAGATGTATCAAGTGTCAAGAGAAGGATGCATATGCATCAATAAATATATAATCTTGGATTAAAAAAAACCCAAAACAACCAAAAACCAAAACACAAACCACCACCAACAAAACCAACTATCTGGTAATTATCTTTAAGCCTAAAATATTAATGCACGTTCCTGTCAATGTGTAACCTGTGAAGGAAGCAGTGTGAGAAATGCTATTCATACAAGTGTTACGTATTTCACTGTGTGGTTAGATATGATAGCACTGGTCCCTTACTGGATGCTAAATTAATTTTCTTGAAGAAGGATGGTAGTGTTTGTCCCAATAGATAATTAACTTTTCTCAATGCATTAGTAGATCTGTGCTCTTATTCAGCCCATACAGGTAAAATAATCATCACGTGTGGAAATTTCTCTATGAATTACATGTGGATATATTAGCCATTATGAGTGAAATGTTAAAAAGTTACTTTTTTACTGTAACAAAAAATAATAGCTCATTGAATTGCTATTGTTTTTATGATCTTACCTTGATATTCAAAGGGTAGCTGGGATGTTCTGAAGCAGAATTTGTAAATTAAAAGACAAGCTCTGCATTTACTAAAGTTCCTGCCATTATGAGTAATGCAATTTACTGCATTATAACTATTGTTTTAAGTTATTTAGAGTAAATATGAAACGATTTATTTCATAAGACATAACACTGTATTTTGGGGGATCCTGTAATAATGAATCACTAATATTGTAGAAACGAGCAAGAAAGATGTGTTCATATATAGCTGTAGCAAAAGTTAAAATGAAAAGAGAGGAATTTCTCACTTTTCTGATTAAAGATATTGAGCAGACTTTTTCTTGCGTACGCTTCTTTGCAGCCAAGTGTGATTGAAAATATGACAGAATTCAAGCGCAGCCTGCCACTTTTTCCACTGGTGAAACCACATATCAATTTCATGGCTGCAAAACTGTGAAGAACCCCAACGGATGAAGAAATGCAAATGATCAGTACTGACATGGTTTCAGGGGACTTCATGATGAACAAAATTATTAAAGATCATTAGGATAAATGGTTCTGTCCGTTATGAAAGTCCTGAATTACTTCTTGGTTCGTTTGACAGTAGCTGTGTGTTAGGGATAGAGAGTATAAAAATCAGTTGTGGTCATGTGTCATTTATATTACAGACAACCTGTTGAAAATGAAAACCAAAATCAACTGAAACAGTAATAATAGTAAAAAACTTGTAGATGCAGTATATTTTTAAAATAGCATATCCCTTCAAATTTTCATTTTGATAAAATAACCCTCCAGAGCAAACCAGATTGCTTTGAAATGTCCTTGTTACTCCTGAAAAACACCATTTAGTATCCCAATAATTATCTTATTTGGGGCTGGAGGGGGTGAGAAAAATAGGTCCTTTTTGAGATGGGGTCAACAATTTTTCTTAAAAATAGAGACTTCCACATTTTTTGAAGTGACATGTTGAATGATACTTTTTTTAACTGATCCTTAATGCAACCAACATATTTTCTATTTAAGTTTTATGAAGACCTGTGGGAGAAAATAAAAGGAAATTTGACAACACAATAGTAAGTGAGAGAATTGTGTTAATGAGAATAATTGAAGATATGGGCATGATTTTAATGTTTCTATACAAATTTGGGGACATTTTATATTAAAACTAGTAAAATGCTGGAAACACTTTAATAGTGCATCTTATTTTTGTTATCAAAAATGCTGTCCCAGTCTCTTGATACTGTCAACATCCTGTTCAGTTTTTCAGTGTTACTGTGAATTGTTTCCATTTGGTATATAAAAATACTTTATTTGGTATCATTTTTTGTTTTCAGTTGTGAATGTACTGATGGAGAACTCAGTCTGTTTTGCCTCAAATGAATGTTAGCTCTCAGTCCAGCAAAGTACTTAGTAGTGCAGATAAGCACGTGTTAGTTCTTGACTCAAGAACAGGTGAATGTTAGATATGGGCCCCGTGATGGATCAGATACATCATGGTTCTGATGAATCTGTGTGGGTTCTTGTCCTTCAGGAAGGCTTTTGGGACAGTGCAGTACTGGGTTAGCAGTACTGCTATAGCAGGGTGTAGGTCAGGTTACATCACAAAATGTTTGTTCCTCCTACTTTTAAGAAAGCTGCACAAAACCCAGAAGGATCAAGCATTACACTGAAATACTACTCATATATATTCCATTATTTAGTAAAATGGTAAAACAATATATGGTGTCTAATCTTCACCAAGTTTACTGACTTCTACAGAGTGGTCTTGTGCTTGGGACAGCCCCCAAATAGAAGAAAGTAAGGGAGAATCTTACTAAGTTCTTCTACCTGTTTGTAATTATTCAGACAGGATAGAGTATGCAAAGCACTGAAGATACAAAATCTGCTCATCAGGGATGTTACTGAGTTTGCTGCTTATTAAAAGAACCTGAAACTAAGGCACTGACATGACATGCATGCTGTTGTACATCAGAATCGCGGTGTATACAATAGGGCTGTTCTTGTCATTGATAAATGTGCGTTCTGAAGACAACTTAAATGAATGCTTGATAGGGTAAAGGCCTTAAGTTGCGTTCATCTGTGAGTCTCTTCCAATTGAATAAATACAGTGTATTTTAAAAGCTTACCAGCACATGTTTGAACATCTTTTTAATAAATTTGGTGATAGTTTGTGATGTAACCTGTTGCCAAGGAAGGCCACTAGCATTTTTTTTGTAGCCTGAGAAGAAAAAAAATTAAACATAGTATAAGCAAAACCAGTAAAGGTGTGTGTTGATGATGTTTTTGCAGGATCCTTCAAGTAAAATGGGCTTTTAACCCTTTTGCATTTTACTTTTGTTTATAGTTTTCCTTTAGTAAAAGTATTTGTATTATATATATTAAAAGTTTTGACAACATATTATAAAAATATATATTTTGGGATTTAGTATTTAAACATACCACTCTTACGGTGAATAAAATTAAATAGCTTCTATTGTGTGTAAAAATAGATAGATATATATATTAATGGAAGTACTATCAACTCTAATTTTAACAAATTATATAAAAAAAATTGGAATAGCAGTGTATTTAACACAAGCTCACATATCATGTTTTCCAGAGGAAAAAAATGTAGAATTTCAAGGTTCTGTGACTGGATGTGGAAACCCATGTAGCTTTCCAGCAACTCTTAATTGCTTTCAAGTGTTCTCCAGCATTTTACAGTTTCTGAGTTTGATATAGCAGTAAATTTTGATAAACTCAGGCATACTAATGGATTCATTTTAGTGGATCCAAAGCTGCAGTGTCTACAAGCAATAAAAAAACTACCTAGAATACACTGTAATTCAATTTTAGTGCTTGTTAATTAGTTTATGTAAGAAACCATAAATTATTATTACATAACTGTAATTTTTGCAAGTGCTATTTTAAGCAGTTGATGTGGAATTGGGTGCATGTGACACAGCCAGTATGACAGAGTGCTAGAGTTATTCTGTTTACAATAAACAATCTGAATTTAGTGTTTGGAGTTCTTAATTTGTTTCATTTTAATTTTTTGCATACTGGTAATGTTACATCTATCAGTCTGTGCATGTTTTTTATTATACGTTAATTGTGATTTTCTGCTATTCAGGTGCTTGGAATAGTTAGGCATTGCTGGAGAAGTGTTCCCAGTTGCTTCTAGGGAAGTTTCAGAGAACTTTCCCATGTGGCATCCCACACCTTTTAGGTAGATCCACCTCTGTTGCTCTCCAAGTGTATGAAAAATTAATAATAGAAGTATTTGCACAAGACGGGATTTTAATTATCAGATCTGAACTTGTAAATTCAGAGCATCACTGCAGCCAGACTGAATCGTGCCTAGTACAGCTTTACAGTGTTGCTTTTGACAAATTAGTTTTCTTGGTCATTTTCTTTTAGTTTATGCACACCAGATTACCTTTCAAAAGATTAGGGGTAATTGTGATTGTTAGTACAAACAGTAAATAATATCAGTTCTGAATTCTGACAGCATAAAGATACAAGTCAGCAGGCACTTCACTTCTGCTGTTCTAATGGGGCTCCTTGAAGTAATATCCTGCAGTTAGCAACGTTAAAAGAGGCAGGTTTTGTCGTTGGCATTGGGAAGAGTGGTTGGCATTCTCAGTGGAGAAATAAAATGCCCACAACTCACCTGGAAAATTATTTGTCCACAACATCAGGGCTCTCTTTCTCCACTCCGAATCATTAGGGTTTGGTGTAAATCTTGTCTCATTGTCTTTATTCTCATTTGCAAAAGATCAAGCTATCCAACTTTACTTCATCTATTACTGTTGGCCATAAAAAATGCTTGAGCTTTTTCAGAACATTGTTTAAGTGCTTGGATGTGAACAGACCTTATTGGTAATGAGTTCTCCAGTATAATCATTGTGTGGTAAAAGCATTGCCCAGCTTTGTAACTTCATTTATTATTTTCTAGCTCTTGTTTTAAAACAAGGCCAGCAGAATTTTAATCTACTTTCTCTGTATCATTTAACTGGTTAGTATGCTTTTGCTATAGGTCTGCTGTAAAGTCAAAAATCATTATCTTCTACACCTTTCTTCATAGATTTTTTCCATATTTTTTCAATAGCTGACCACTGAACTGATTTGGTAATCTACAATGACACCTGGGTCCTTCTCTTGAGCTGATACCTAATTTGATATTCAAATTGAACTCTGAAATACTTTGTTTTCAAATCAATTTTGAATATTGTTGCTGCATGCTGCACAATACAAGGCACCTCTGTGCTATTTTAAAGGCAGAAGAAAACAGAAATTACCTTTCATGTGTTTTCAAAAGAAGCCTGACCTATGTAGATTCTGCTAGAAGGCTTTTATTTGAAACAGTTCAATCTGTTTTACCATTCAAAGAATATACTCATAGTGTGTGCTGTTGGTGGAATATAACATTTATAGTGTGTGAAATCTGAATTGCAATTTAAAGGGAGAAAGTGTGTAAGACCAACAGCCCAGCAGAATGGGAAATGTCGCAATTAAACCAATTTATTTGAACTCAAGCATCTAAATAGAATTTAAGATTGAAAATATTTATGCTTCTTAAATTGGTATTTCTAAGCCACCCCAAGACTGTTAACTAAGAGTGCAGCATTAAAGGATGTAGGAACCACACTGCTGAGCATTTGCTGCTGTTAACTTTTAGGACTCCCTTTTTAGTGATGCAGTGTAAAATTCCAGATGAAATTTCTTGACTGTGCAATGGATGAGGGAAGATACATGGCACCAAGGGGACTTCAGTTTACTGTTGCACTGAGCGAGGAAGTGACTAGGCTTAGCCCTTAGGGAAAACCTAGTGAGAGTTTAAATCCTTCATCTTTCTGAGGATTTGCCACCGTCTTACTGTGTGTTAGATGTGCTTCCTTCTGCTTCAGATTTCCATTACAGCTTTTCACTGCCTGCTTGGCTTCCCTTTCAAGAAGGGGAGCAAGGAATTGTGTTACTTTTCTGGTGACTGCCAAAGATACATAAACTTTTTTACTGGAGCAGCAGCTGGAACCCATGACCCCCTTCCAGCCCTCACCTCCACCGGTACACAGACCTGGGTGTCCCGTAGTACATGTGGCACATGCATGCACATATTCTGGTGGTGAATGCTTACTCTGCAAAACTGGAACAGGCTCAACAGAGGGGAATGAGGAGGTTCCCAACCTAAATTACTGACCTCCTGGGAAGCAGGAGAAACAGGCTAGAGAAATGTCTAATAGAAGATGGAAATGAAGTAGATTTTTTTTTTTTTTTTTTTAACTTGCACTAACCACTGAGTTGTGGCATAGAAGAACATGCTTTTTATATGAAGTCTGTTGTGAAGGACAAACTGATGGGAGTGATAGAAGATAACCTGCTTGTGAATTCCAGGGAGATGTAGGAGATCAATACTGATACATTTTACATGCTTAAGGCTGACTGATTTATGTGCACAAATGGTATTCTGGGATATGAAATGTAGAAAATGTGCGTTCAAATGTTAGTGAAAGCTGAGACTGGGCTTTGAAGATCTAAGTTTTTGATGTGATGAGTTTTATTGGACAGGGGTCTTAAAAATTTGCTTAGTGGTGCATTTCATAAGGCAATGTTGGAACCGTTTTAAAACACCAGAAGTGTGTAAACATTTCACAGCCATAGTGCTCAAAAATGGTTCACTTGGTGTTCTTCAAACTTTCCAGCTTGTGTTGGAATGAAATAAGTTTAGCAGGACAGGTTTCAGTGCAAATGAATATTTGCGCATGTATGTAAAAGACGGGGAAGTTCACAACAGATTAGTGCCCACGGGGGCTCTGGAGTCAGTAAACTGTCAAAGGGTTCAACGCTTTATCTTTTTGTTATTACAGTAACTTTTAGCCTGCTAATATTTGTGCATCCCAAGCCTTCTGCAATATGGGGCGGGGGCAAAAAGTGTTTCTTATGACCACTTACTGCAATTGAAGTTCTGTGTTTTGATTGTGAGGTACCAGTATCATTCACTGGCACATACCTGTTAAGGGTGAAGCTTCAGGTATCTGAAAATAAATTATTCAGATAATTACTCTGTTCACAGATTTGAATAATACTCATTTCCAGATAAAACTGTAGGAAGAGAAAGTAATTGTCACAGTTCTGCAGCATTAAATGTATTTTAGGAACACAGGAATCTGTACGTATAACTGGTTCTGGCATTTCCACAAGCTGATTGTTTAGTTATGTTACTCTTTGTATCATCTTCAAAGGCAGAGATGTCAACTCTTCATCTCGCATTGCGTCATGTCTCTCTGACCAAGGTGAGGTGACCAGATACTTCCATTCGTCACATCAGCCAAGAGTGTCATTGATGTCCCTTTCGCACTGGCATGCACTGGATGTGGGCTGCATGCATGTTCTAGGTTATTTTTTCTGTGATTAGAACTTCTAATCATGGTAACCTGTATCCATAAAATTATACAAAGATGGTATCTACAGTATGTCTAAGCCCGGAGAGCCAGGCTGGACTGCTGCTGAAGCTCAGCAAAGTCAGAGATTTAAGCAAATAGAACTGTTTCAGAAATAATTTGAAAACAGGTGCTACTCAGCTGCAGCAGGAGACTGATCTGCTGTTGTATGCACAGTATGATTTCATTGCTGTGAATAATATAATAAATGTACCTTATGCAGCCTTTTCCTGGAAGTAGGCATATTTAAGAGTGGAATAGCTTGTAGGCATTGTGTAACTTGAAGAATGCATATACAAAGAATGCTTGTAGCTTGGATTTTCCACTTGAATTTAGATGTCGGTAATCATTAGTTTAAACATGTTATGAATGTGAAAATACAGAAGATTGTATTAAGCTCAGTGTATACAAAATATAAGTGTGAGCTGGGGTGCTTGCCCGTACTATGAGCCATTTAATAAAAGTTATGTTGAAATGGAAGATAATGCATATAAGTCAAAAGCAACAAGTTGCATGCCATTTTGCACTTCTTGTCTGATAATCATGTCTATCTGTCATGTCGTTGTGTATAAATCACAAATTCCTCTGAAAAGGGGTCGTATGTTATGTCTGTAAACTACCAATGCACAACTGTGGCACTGTATTGCTAGTAATATGTATTTGGCTTTTGTAAATGTTGAATTTAGTAATTAAGAGTGAATACAAGACCTTATTTTCAGGACAACTTAGTGTCAGGACAGTCTTAAGTTTCTTTGAGCTTTGAGAGCAGCAGCATAAAAGTAGCAGAAACTCTTACTAATTTTACTAGCTCTACATTCTCTACCAAACAGACACAAAAAAAGGTAGTTGAGATAATTAGTAACTAAATACTTAAGATGGCCTGACAACTGGTGTAAATGTGTTGCCTTGCAGCATATTGATAGCCCTAGATTATAAAATACATCTATCTTAACAATGGTTTTGGTATAAGCTCTGACTAGTCATTTAAAATAATCTTAAATACTGTTGGAATAGTTTTAATAGCCCTAGAAGTCTTGTAACATTCATGTGTGTTCTTTAATTTGAGATCCAGATACAGTGTCTCAGTCTTTAGTATAGAGTCTTGTAGTTTCATAGCTTGTTGGACTGAGCTTTAATTTGGTCACAGAAGAGATCTTCTGTGACAGAGATCTGTTATGAAGATGCCAGAGGAGCTAGCTGCCTTGCTGTTCCCCAGGAGTCACACCATGCAAGCAAAAAGATAAACCCCAAGATAATGTATATCTACATTTGTAAAGTATGTGTTTGCAGTGTAATTTATCACTTTTTCTTAAGCTAAAGTAAATAATATACCTTCTCAGAATTGTGTGAGAAGATTTTATGTATCTGGTTGTCTGGCAGAGGTAACTTCAGAAAATGGACTGCAACACAAAATCAAAACAGAGTGTAGATTTATGTGTATGTTTATATAAGGGTATAAGAGATAGCAAAATCAGTAAGGTTAAACTATTTTACATACTGTTGGCAATTTCTGGTTCATTGAACATGCTGAGGTGCCCTCATAAGTGATACCAGAAATGTACTGCCACCAATGTGCACAGTCATGGTAGACTGGTATTACGGGAGAGAGATGGCACAACTGGGAGAGGTATAATGAGAAGGGATAGCACTACACTATCCACAGACCAACAGCAGCTTGTTAATATATAAAGGTGACTTTAATGTTACTTCCTGGTCCTAAAAGTATGAATGGCTAAAGGTAGCAGGAGAGGAGAGCGATCCTGTCTTTATTGGCCCCCTGCCATCTCGGATGCCTTGGGCAAACAGTAAAGTTCTGCTCTTGAGCAGCAGCTACATCAAATCAAATCTCCTTACTCAACTGTCTTTCCTTCGGTTTGATTTAAGATTAAATGTTACTACCCTCTCCTTGTCGGATGTTGAATTATATTTCCTCTTTTGCAGTATATACAGTGTGCTAATCAGTGCTATTTTCAAGCAGTTACCTGTGCTTCCTGGTAATGGCTATGTCTATGTATTTGAAATCACCTGTCACATCTAGTCCCTCACCTTGAGAATGAACAACAGAACTTGGTGTTTTATTTGTGGTGATGCAAGAGTGAAAGACGAGGTTTGAAATTTTTTTTTTTTTTTTTTTAATCTCTTGTTGAGTCTTGGAAATTCAGGAAGTGGTGATGTAATTGACAGTAAATATTGAACTCTTTAGTGCCATTTTTTACAGTAATAAATTTAAAGTAGGATTGTATGCTTCATTTGCAGAGGAATGTTCAGGTTCGTGATGCAGTCATGCATACTCAATAATTACTTCCTACTGTTTGACCGGGTTGGGGTAAGGGAAGACCAGGAAAGGAAGAATTGAGGGGTTTTAAAAGGTTTTCTTATCTGTTTCAATGTTTAAAGAAAATTTGCTATGCAAGAAAATAAATCATTTTTCACAGCTTAATTTCTACAAAGTGTCAAGTTTTTTAAACAGGTATATTTTAATTTTTTAAGGTGAAGTTTAATTTTCATTGCTTGGAAAACAGCATACACATAAAAATGTCATCTTAAACGATTCGCCATGACGCAAGAAGCTTTCTTGGTATCTTTTCTTCACACTGTAATTAAAGTTCTTCTTGGTGCTATATGATACAACATTTGCTGTTCTTCCCTGTAACAGTGTGAAGAGTTGTGCATTTCAACTTTGTGCATGAAAATTCTCTTGGTTCCGCTGAGGAAAATCATGTTTGTATGATGCTACAGATAGAAATATAACTTTAAATGCTTAATCGGAGAAAATAAATCACTTTTAAAGCGTAGAAATGGTCCAGATATGTATTTTATAAGGAGCAAGGCTGTGTGAAGTTACCATCGTGTTAGGTGTCCGCTGTCCTCGGCCCGCTTGCCTTTCCTCGAGCCGGCGAGGCCTGCGGGCTCGGCCCCGCTCCCTTCTCGCCTCCGCCGATTGCTGCCGCCCACCCGGGGGCAGCAGCCCCCTTCCTCCCCGCCCCGGGCCCCTCCGGCGCGCCGCGCGTGGGGAGC